>NC_083576.1:89455353-90055353 GCF_027579695.1 Neoarius graeffei
AATGTAAATGTGGCAGCAGGGGGTTAAGCATCAGTCTGTGAAGGGAGGGTGGAGTTAGGGAAGGTAAGTGGCAGAATCACTACACCTGATGGGGATTAACCTGTGTTTGTGTGTCTTCCCCAGTGACCATGCCCTATAAAGGAGAGGGAGAGCAGAGGAAGGGAGTTCTCCCCCAACCTGGACGCTTGTGTGCGTGCGTGCGAGAGTGAATATAAAAGCTGAAAAGCTAAATAAAAGAGATGTTGAGAACTCAGTTCTGGCCTGCCATGCTTCTGTGCTCCACCCACCTAGAACTCTTGGTACAGTGGTGCCGAAACCCGGGACTCGGAGTAAATAAGAGAACAGCCCCATGGAGTCCTCCCCCTTCAAGGACCTGGTCCATGCACTCACCACGGCCCAACAGAGCCAGCACCAGGCGCTGGTGGCCCTCCAGAAGGAGCAAGAACAACGTTTCGAAGCCCTGGTGCTGGCGCAGCAGGAAGATCGCCAGGCGTTCCGGCACCTGCTCGCGTCGGCGGGGTCTGCCATCACTACCGGTGTGGACCCTCCCCACCTCACCCTAATGAAGATGGGTCCGCAGGACGAACCCGACGCCTTCCTCGCTCTTTTTGACCAGGCAGCAGAGGCGTGGGGTTGGCCAGTGGAGCAGCGCGTGGCGCACCTCCTCCCCCTGCTAACAGGTGAGGCACAGCTGGCCACGCTACAGCTCCCCACCGACAGCCACCTGGTCTATGCCGACCTCCGCAGGGCCGTCCTCCAATGTGTGGGGCGTACACAGGAACAGCAGCGCTTCCGCGCGCTGCGCTTGGAGAAGGTCGGCTGGCCGTTCGCGTTTGGCTAGCAGCTCCGGGACGCCTGCTGATGGTGGCTGAGGACCGACAACCACGACGCAGAGGGAATCATCGACCTGGTGGCGCTGGAACAATTCGTCACCCGACTTCCGGGAGGAACCGATAACTCAGCTTTTGATCCCAAAGAGCCACCGGGAATTTGTATTCCAGGCGGCTCACTTTAATCCCATGGCTGGACACTTGGGGCAGGATAAGACACTAGCCTGAATAATGGCACTGTTCTATTGGCCAGGGATTCGCGGCGATGTCTGTAGGTGGTGTACGGCATGCCGCGAATGCCAGTTAGTAAATCCAGCAGCCATTCCAAAAGCACCTTTGCGCCCTCTGCCATTAATTGAGACCCCATTCGAAAGAATTGTGATGGATCTCGTCGGTGCCATTAGATCGGTCAACACAAGGATATCGCTTTATTTTAGTTCTGGTGGAGTATGCACTGTGATATCCGGAAGCAGTGCCTCTTTGCAATATCTCAGCACACAGTATTGCGGAAGCACTCTTCCGCATCATCTCCCGAGTCGGAATCCCCAAAGAGATTCTGACTGATCAAGGCACTGAGTTTATGTCATGCACACTGCGCGAACTGTATGGGTTACTGGGAATTAATCCTATCCGCACCAGCGTTTATCACCCACAAACGGATGGCTTAGTCGAACAGTTCAATCGCATCCTCAAAAGCATAATTTAAAAAATTGTAAGCGAGGACGCACACAACTGGGATAAATGGCTCGAGCCCCTGTTATGCGCGAGAGGTCCCACAAGCCTCCATGGGGTTCTCCCCATTCAAATTATTATACGGGCGTAAGCCACGTGGCATTCTAGATGTGCTGCGTGAAAATTGGGAGGAGGGACCTTCAACAAGTAAAAATGAAATTCAGTACGTTATCGACCTGCCGCCAAACTCCACACCCTCACACACTTAACCCAGGAGAATTTGTGGCAGGCCCAAGAGTGTCAAGTCCATCTGTATGACAGGGGTACGCACCTTAGGGAGTTCACACTGGGAGATAAAGTACTCGAGTTGTTGCCCACGTCGAGCTCCAAATTAATCGCCAGGTGGCAAGGACCCTTTGAGGTCACACAGTGAGTCAGGGACGTCGACTATGAGGTGAGGCGAACGGACGGGGTGGGGCGTTACAGATTTACCACCTCAATCTGTTAAAACTTTGGAGCGATTAGGTCCCCGTGGCGTTGGTGTCGGTGGTTCCAGAGAAGGCAGAGCTGGGGCCGGAGGTTCAAAAAGGAAAATTGACATCGCCCACCACCAGGCCCGTTTCAAGCTATTTGGGGGCCCTAGGCAAAGGGGGATCTGGGGCCCATAATTATCCCCCCTCGACATAAGGCCTTATGGCCGCCTACCCACTGAAGACTTAATTAATAAACATCACACATATTGTAATCATTCTTACGATTTTTACTTAATAAATGAACTCTTTACATTATTATAAATAATTATCAAACCCAATTAAACACAAGAACAGACAAAATATACACACACACACACACGCACACACATATATATATATATATATATATATATATATATATATATATATATATATATATATATATATATATATATATCAAATATGAAAATAAGACAAAGTAATATAAAATGTCCAAATAACACAACACTAAATATTTACAGTATATACACAAGTAGAAATAACTTCAAATGGTGATTAAATGATTACAAAAATGAATAAGAATCTTAATAAGAACCAGCACACACAGAAAAGTGCAAAAGGTATTGAAAAACACATACAAATTTAAGAATACACAACTAGAATCATGGGCAAAATGTCTAAAACTGCTGCTTGCGGGCTTTGGCTTCAGCAAAGGCAGCCACAATACCCTCCATGTCCAAAGGCCTGCGGACATCACATTCAATTGACATCAGTGCCAGTCCAGAGAGCCTCTCTTGGCCCATGGCCGACCTCAAATAGTTCTTAATAAGCTTCAGAGCTGAAAACCTCCTCTCACTTGAGGCAACTGACACCGGAAGTGTAAGAAGTAAACGTAGTGCAATGCTTAAATTGCTGTACAAGTCTAGTAGCTTCTCACTGTATATGTAGTCAAGCATGTCAAATGGGCAGGTGGATGCATTATCTGGGAAAGTGTGGACAGCAGAATTGATCTATAGTGCTAAGTACCATTAACGTAAGCTAGCTACCAAATTTGCTTGTCGACCCGCTTGGTATTAATGAGTGTATACATTCTCACTTACCAGTGTCTTATTTTTTTTTCTGTCTTCCTCTTCCTTTTTCTTCTTTCTCTTCTGGCTCCCTGAGGGGTAATTTCACTTCATATTTGATTTTGTTTTTTGTTTTTTGCCGCGGAGCTCTGCAACCACTTGACTGGACGGAGATGGGCATTGAGGGGTTGACAACAGACTGTCATTGCACTTTTCAGCCAAAGCATGCAGGGAGGCACTGTTGTGCATTAGAGGGCCCCCCTTGGAACTAGGGTATTTCAACAAGTGTCATTAGGTGCTGCGCTGCCATGCTCAAAAAGTTGTCATTGCTATTGAATACATAACCAGTCGTTCGGCAGCGGGGGCCCTTCGAGGGCTGGGGCCCTAGGCAATTGCCAAGTCTGCCTACCTTGTTGCAACGGGTCTGCCCACCGCTCCGGTCCCCTGTGGAGCCCACCTCTCCCCGACCCAACTCACGGAGGTCACCCAGTTGTAAACAGAATTTTCTGACATGTTCTTGCCCCTGCCCGGCCATACCCACCTCATAGAACACTACATTGAGACGCCCCCAGGGGTAGTAGTGCACAGCCGCCCTTACAGACTGCCCGAACACAAAAAAAAGGTGGTTCGGGAAGAACTCGAGGCCATGCTCGAGATGGGCATCGTCAAGGAGTCCCACAGTGACTGGAGCAGACCGGTGGTCTTGGTGCCCAAGGCTGATGGGTCGGTCCGGTTCTGTGTGGACTATAGAAAGGTCAATGTGGTGTCTAAATTCGATGCATACCCAATCCCTCGTATTGATGAGTTGCTCGATCAACTAGGCATGGCTCGTTTTTATTTGACACTGGATTTGACAAATCCCCTTGACTCCGCTATCCTGAGAGAAAACTGCCTCCTTTTCCACACCGTTTGGCTTACACCAGTTCGTCACACTTCCTTTTGGGCTATTTGGGGCGCCTGCTACATTCCAGCGGCTTATGGATAGGGTCCTCCACCCCCACGCCACCTACGCAGCTGTATACCTAGATGACATCATTATTTACAGTAATATAATAGTAATATATTAAATAGTATTATTAAAGATGGTTCTGGACAAATACATTACTCTAAATACTTTAATGACAAAGGTATCGAAAATTATAACATGGATGTAGTTGCTAATAATTTTAATAATTTTTTTGTTAATGTTAGACCAAGATTAGCTCAAAATATCTCTGATCCAGTAACAAATAATGATTGTATAGATAATATTATAAAGAGGAATTCTTGTTCTATGTTTCTTACACCAGTAGATGAGAAGGAAATTATTGATATAGTTAATAAATATAGTAATAAAATATCCACAGATTGTAAAGATATTGATATGAAACTAGTGAAAACTATTATTGGGGGGATTTCTAAACCATTAACATACATCTGTAACTTGTCATTTCAAACTGGTGCATTTCCAAGCAATATGAAAATAGCAAAAGTAATTCCATTGTATAAATCTGGAGACAAACACAACTTCACAAATTACAGACCTCTTTCTTTACTTCCTCAATTCTCCAAAATTCTTGAAAAACTATTCAATAACAGATTTGATAAATTCATTGAAAAATACAAACTACTCAGTGATAGTCAATATGGATTTAGAGCAAATAGATCAACAGAGATGGCACTAATGGAATCAGTTGAAGAAATCAGTAACTCTATAGATGATAAGAAACATGTCGCTGGGATAGTTATTGATCTTCAAAAAGCTTTTGATACTATTAATCATGATATATTAATTAATAAGATGGAACAATATGGGATAAGGGGTGTTGTATTAAATTGGATAAAAAGTTATTTGAGCAACAGGACACAATTTGTGAAGTTGGGTGACTCTGTCTCAACTTGTTTGAATATTGATTGTGGTGTCCCTCAGGGGTCAGTATTGAGTCCTAAACTGTTTATTCTTTCTATAAATGATATGTGCAATGTATCAAAGATATTTAAGATGGTATTATTTGCAGATGACACAAATATGTTTTGTTCTGGAACAAATTTACATGAGTTAGAAAACATAATCTCTTCAGAATTCTGCAGGTTAAAAAGTTGGTTTGATCGAAATAAATTATCATTAAATCTGTCTAAAACAAAAATCATGTTATTTAATAATTATAAAATAAATAGGGCAATAAATGTATAGGTAGATGGTGTTGATATTGAAAGCGTTTCTAATAATACATTTATTGGGGTAATAATAGATGATAGAATTAATTGGAAATCACATATAAAATACATACTAATTAAACTATCAAGAAGCATATCTGTGTTGAGTAAAGCTAAGCATGTCCTGGACTATAATTCACTCCGCATTCTTTACTGTTCCCTGGTTTTACCATACTTAAATTACTGCTCAGTGGTGTGGGGAAATACGTATAAATGTTCACTTCATGCAATAACTATACTTCAAAAAAGAGCTATAAGAATAATTCATAGTGCTGGTTACCGAGATCATACTAATTCACTATTCTTATATTCAAAATGTTTAAAATTCAGGGATATTATAGAATATAAAACTGCCTTAGTAATGTACAAAGTAAGGAATTATAAAGTACCAAGGAATATCCAAACAATGTTCTCGGATAGAGAGGGGGGCTATAATTTTAGGGGGAAATTGAAATTTAAAATTTGCAGTGCTAGGACAACATTAAAAATGTTCAGTATTTCTATTTGCGGAGTAAAGCTATGGAACAGTTTGAATGTGGAGCTCATGAAATGTACAACTATAAACCAGTTCAAAAAAAGGTATAAGGAATAGATCTGTATGAGGTATAGGGAGGAGGAATTACAATAACATGCTATTGATAATATAAGTGTATATACGGTATGTGGGTATGGGTACATATGGATATATTATATAAAAAGTGAGTATTTGTGTATATATGTATATATAGTGCATAATTGTATATAATATATAAGCACAATATGCATAATTATGATATGGGCATCTGTGTATGTATGGATGTGTATAGTTATAGGTATGTGTATATGTATGTACTGTATATATGTATTGTATGTGTGTATATATGCATAGCATAAGTATTTGTATATATATGATTTGATTTGGGCGATATTATACCATGTTGGTATGTCTTGGTATATTGGTAGGTTTTTTTTGTTGTTGATTTTGCTTTCTTTTGTATATATAGTTTATTATGGTGGAAAGTGACATTTGATTAACGGAGGTATAGAGGGTTAGGATTTGATAAGTTATTTACTTCTTCTTAATCCTTTCCGAACATTATTATGTTATTGCCTTGTGGTTACACTATTCTGTTTATGACAATGTTTTGATGATTGCATTTTTTATTTTTTGTTTTTTTGTTTGTTTTTATATCTTCTTTACTGTTCGGAATAAAGCAATTGATCAATCAATCAATTGATTGATCGATCGATCGATCGATCGATTAATCAATCAATAATGACTGGCTGCGGCACCTAAAACACCTGGGGCCATCCTTGGGTCGCTGAGGCAAGCAGGTCTCACAGCCAACCTGAAGAAGTGTGCAATTGGGCGGGTGGAAGTACGGTATCTGGGCTTCCACTTGGGCAATGAGCAGGTGCGTCCCCAAATCAACAAGGCAGCAGCGATTGCGGCCTGCCCGAGGCCCAAGACCAAAAAGGGGGTGAGATAGTTCCTGGGGCTGGCTGGCTACTATCGTAGGTTTATACCTAATTATTCGGATGTCACCAGCCCGCTGACTGATCTCACTAAAAAGGGGGCACCAGATCCGGTCCAGTGGACGGAGCAATGCCAGCGGGCTTTCTCTGAGGTAAAGGCTGCACTGTGTGGGGGGCCACTATTACACTCCCCTGACTTCACTCTCCCCTTTGTTTTGCAGACAGACACGTTGGACAGGGGGCTGGGGGCTGTTCTGTCCCAGGAGGTGGGGGGGAGGACCATCCAGTGCTGTACATCAGCCGGAAGCTGTCGGTGCACAAGGGCTGCAACAGCACAATAGAAAAGGAGTGCCTCGCTATCAAGTGGGTGGTCCTCACCCTCCATTACTACATGCTGGGGCGCCCTTTCACCCTCTGTTCAGACCACGCACCCCTGCAGTGGCTCCACCACATGAAGGATGCCAATGCGCGGATCACCCATTGGTATCTGGCACTCCAGCCATTTAAGTTCGAGGTGGTTGACAGGCTGGGGGTGCAGATGGTCATGGCAGACTTCCTCTCCCATCGGGGGGGGGGAGTCGGCTTCAGGCTGGACGGCTCCCTGGCCTGAGTCGAGCGGTGGGGGTATGTGGCAGTGGGGGCATGGTCAAGCATCAGTCTGTGAAGGGAGGGCGGAGTTAGGGAAGGTAAGTGGCAGAATCACTACACCTGATGGGAATTAACCTGTGTTTGTGTGTCTTCCCCAGTGACCGTGCCCTATCAAGGAGAGGGAGAGCAGAGGAAGGGAGCTCTCCCCCAACCTGGACGCTTGTGTGCATGCGTGCGAGAGTGTATATAAAAGCAGAAAAGCTAAATAAAAGAGTTGTTGAGAACTCATTTCTGCCCTGCCGTGCTTCTGTGCTCCACCCACCTAGAACTCTTGCTACAATAAACTTTGGTTACGAATGTGGAAGTGATTAGCTGATTTCACCTCTTTCGTCAGTGTGTTTCTGACCTGTTTGTAAAGGACTCTGTCCCCACTTCTGTAGGTCTCCTCCTTGGCCTGGCGAAGCTGTCTGAGTTTTGCGGTGAACCAGGGTTTGTTGTTATTTAATGTGTGGAAGGTCTTGGTGGGCACACACATATCCTCACAAAAACTGATGTAAGATGCCATAGTATTAGTCAGTTCATGCAGGTCTGAAGCTGCAGCCTCAAAAACACTCCAATCAGTGCAGTCAAAGCAGGCTTGTAGTTCCACTTTGGCCTCATCAGACCATCTTCTCACTGTCTTAACTACAGGCTTAGCGGATTTCAGCTTCTGCCTGTAGGACGGGATAAGATGAACCATACAGTGATCAGATAGTCCCAAGGCTGCACGGGGGACAGAGTGGTATGAGTCCTTTAAAACAGTGTAACAGTGGTCCAGAGTGTTAGAATCCCTGGTGGGACACTTAATGTGCTGTTTATATTTTGGCAGTTTGTGGCTGAGGTTTGCTCTGTTAAAGTCCCCCAAAACAATGAGCAAAGAGTCCGGGTGGTTTTTCTCCACATTGTTTATCTAGTCAGCCAGGTGTTGTAACGCATCATTAATACACGCCTGAGGGGGGATGTAAACTCCAACCAGAATAAATGAGGAAAACTCTTGCAGAGCATAAAACGGTTTGCAGTTTATGTATAATGTCTCCAGATGAGGACTGCATGATTTATTTAGAACTGTGACATCAGTACACCAACCTTCGTTAATATAAAAGCAGACTCTGCCTCCCCTCATTTTCCCCATGAGCTCTGTTTTGCGGCCCGCTCGATGAAGGTGAAATCCAGGCAGATGGACAGAACAGTCTGGGATGTGCTCACCGAGCCAGGTTTCGGTGAAGCACAAGGCAGCAGATCTGTTAAAATCTCTGTTGATTGTGTTGAGGAGCAGCAGTTCGTCCATCTTACTGGCCAGAGATCGGACGTTAGGCAGATGAATAGACGGGAGTGCAGTGCGAAAACCCCACTGCCTCAGTCTGACGAGCACACCGGCTCGCTTCCCCTGGTGTCTCCGGCGTCCTCGGCATAATCCATAGAGAGCTGCTGCTCCCCCGTCAAGTAACTCTGAAAAACTTTCCGGATTGATGAAAGCCGATGAAAGAACTTTACTGGTGGTTAATCCAATGTTTATGAGTTCTTCTCTAGAGTATGGGACTAGTGAAGAAACACAAGAAACACAACAAATACACAAAAACGTAGAAAGTACGAGAGAGCGAAGTACCGAGGCAACTGTCCGCGGCGCCATCTTGGACTATCTGCTTAGGTAGCAGTTGTAACTCCTCATTACAGTTCATTTTAATTTGCAGATATGCAGTTAATAAATTATGAAGTTAAATTGAAAATCTTCCCATTAATTTATAACAAGAATTTAAATCTTATTCCTTTCTGGAGTGTTCTTTGTTGTAGAAAGATGTTGCAGATTTGGCACTAGTTATAATATCACTGCTTAGGTAGCAGTTGTAACTCCTCATCACAGTTCATTTTAATTTGCAGATATGCAGTTAATGTGTCTGCAGCCATATTTTTTCTGTCCTCAGTATGAATTTTCCTAACCAATGAAAAAGCCCTCTCACTATCTGCATCGCTCTGTGGGAGACACAGCAAAGCAGTAAAAAGTTGCTTCAGCATTGGAAACCTGGCAACACCCAGAGCAGTTTTTACATCCAAGACCTTTCCCCAATATACATCTATTGGTGTATGTAGCTTTCCTACATGCAAACAGTAAAAACTTTTAAAAAAAAAACACACAAATGCTTACCTGTGCAGTCTTTGAATCAGGAAACATTTTTTTTGCTAGCTGTGAAAAATGGTCTGCCACAGTCAGGGGGATGTTGTGTTCCATGAGAAATTGGCAGAGCATAACTTCTGCAGCCGTCACAGAAGTCTGGGCAGTCCGAGCTGATGTACTTGCGCCAAAATGCTGCTCCATAGACTTGAAGGTCCTGCATTTAACGATGCAGTCTTTATGTGCCTTGGTTTGGAGATGCAATTTCAGGTCATAAAAACCTGAAGCTGCCACTTTAATGTGCTTTCTGCACGGGACATAGAACAAATATTGGGGGCCATTCGAAGACGCCTGGATCCATCCTTTGTACTCTCCATCCAGAGTTTCCCATTCCTTCAGATGTTTTCCAGTTCCAGCATGTTTTCTCTTTGGCGCTGCATTTCCAGATGCCATTTTTAAAAGATAAAACTTGTCAAATTTGATGTGCACACAAGGACTGCTCAACTACAAATGACCGCGGAAACCACATGCAACTATAAAACCACATAAATCGAAAATAGTTCCGTTTCATTGAGCATGCGTGTTTAAAAAATAAATGGTGGATGCTAAGAAAATTTTCGCAGAGTAACGGAAAAAATCTCTGATACAAAACGTAATTTTCCCAAATGAAAATCAGTGTATGCCATATTAGTCAAAAAATTGCATTTTCCTGCACAAAATACGGGGAAACCATATAACTTGACATATCTGATATACTATAATAACTACCATTGTTTCTGTCACCAATTTCTTCCAAATCTGGTCACTTAGACCTTAAAAACTACTAAATTTTAATGTACATGTCAACATACAGTGCTCAGCATAAATGAATACACCCCCTTTGAAAAGTAACATTTTAAACAATATCTCAATGAACACAAACAATTTCCAAAATGTTGACAAGACAAAGTTTAATATAGCATCTGTTTAACTTATAACGTGAAAGTAAGGTTAATAATATAAACTTAGATTACACATTTTTTCAGTTTTACTCAAATTAGGGTGGTGCAAAAATGAGTACACCCCACAACAAAAACTATTACATCTAGTACTTTGTATGGCCTCCATGATTTTTAATGACAGCACCAAGTCTTCTAGGCATGGAATGAACAAGTTGGCGACATTTTGCAACATCAATCTTTTTCCATTCTTCAACGATGACCTCGTTTAGTGACTGGATGCTGGATGGAGAGTGATGTTCAACTTGTCTCTTCAGAATTTCCAAAAGAAAATAATTTCTTTACACCACAAAGGTGAAGTCTACAAGAAGAAAAGCAAAGCTTTACTTATCAGTCAGAATACTGGAGCAAAAGTGGTACAAAAATTTAAGAAAGATGGAACTTTTCAAAGGGGGTGTACTCATTTACACTGAGCACTGTAAATTTGTGTTGTCCATATACTACAAATGAGCTGTTGCAGTCAACTGACCCTGGATAAATTGGAAAAAATGGGATGTGTGTGTGTGTGTGTGTGTGTGTGTGTGTGTGTGTGTGTGTGTGTGAGAGAGAGAGAAACTTGGAAGACATATCGATATGATCATAGCCTTGTGGATGTCATCTGGGATTTTGAATATTGTAATATAATAGTGGAGCTTAGAATTTGTCTTTGTGGTCCTAAAGGAGGGCTATGTGAGTCAGTAATTTTATATATATATATATATATAAACTGATAATTAATTTTACTAGTGATATTTAACAGTCAGTTGACACGATTCAGTTTTCTGAGACATTATGGGTGTTGATAATAACTTAATAATAAGGAGACAGAAAATGAAGTGAACTACATCAATTTAAAAAGAGAAGTGCAGAAGTCAGTAATAAAGATGTCATAAACTTTGAATGTGTGTGGGTGAGAATGTTTCTTGTAAAGTTAAATATAACCTCGCCAACCTATTGGTGCCAATCATGCTTAAAAAAATACAAGCCCCAGGAAAAACTGACTCAACCCCTGGTCTTTTCAGTAGCTAGAAACATCCTTGCTCTAAACACACACCTTTTTTTTATTTATTTTTAACTATTTTTGTAACTGGTGATAATGAGAACATTTGTAAAACATCTGAACATCTCCTGGACCACATTTTGCTTTCATCAAGCTAGATGGATCTGTTACTTTCTTCTCTATAAATAGAGCTTCAGCAGCTTTAGTGGAGGAAGTGGTGAGATGAAGTTGTGTGTGTTTGGATGTACATTTGATGGGAAAAACAATTGCCTTTACAGTGGGGAAAACAAGTATTTGATCCCTTGCTGATTTTGTTGGTTTGGCCACTAATAAAGACTCGATCAGTCTGTAATATTAATGGTAGGTGTAGTCTAACATGCTGAGACAGAATATCACAAAGAAAATCAAGAAATCGACTTTAAAGAATTTGTATTAATTTATTTGCATTTTATTGAGGAAAATAAGTATTTGAACCGTCTTGCCAAAAGGACTTAGTACTTTGTGGCAAACCCCTTATTAGCAAGCACAGAGGTCAGACGTTTTTTGTAGTTGATGACCAGGTTTCTGCACATATTAGGAGGAATTTTGGTCCACTCTTCTTTGCAAATGACCTCTAAATCATCAAGATTCCGTGGCTGTCGCTTGGAAACTCTGAGCTTCAGCTCTCTCCATAGATTTTCTATAGGATTCAGGTCCGGAGACTGGCTGGGCCACTCCATGACCTTGATATGTTTCTTCTTCAGCCATTCCTTGGTTGCCTTGGCTGTATGCTTTGGGTCATTATCCTGCTGGAAGACCCATCCACGACCCATTTTAAGCTTCCTGGCAGAGGGAAGGAGGTTTTCACTTAGGATTTTACGGTACATGGCTCCGTCCATCCTCCCATTGATACAGTGAAGTAGCCCTGTGCCCTGTGCAGAAAAACACCCCCAAAGCATAATGTTACCACCTCCATGCTTGACAGTGGGGATGGTGTTCTTGGGGTCATAAGCAGCATGTCTCTCCCGCCAGACACGACGGGTTGAATCGATGCCAAAGAGCTCAATTTTGGTCTCATCTGACCATAACACCTTCTCCCAATCACTCTCCAAGTCATTCAGATGTTCATTGGCAAAGTTCAGGGGGGCCTGCACATGTGCTTTCTTAAGCAGGGGTACCTTGCGAGCACTGCAAGATGTTAGACCATTGCGGTGTAAAGTGTTACCAACTGTTTGCTTGGTGACTGTGATCCCAGCTGCTTTAAGATCATCCACTAACTCTGCCCGTGTTGTATTAGGTCTATTTCTCACCGTTGTCATGATCCTGGAAACCCCATGAGGTGAGATCTTGTTTGGAGCCCCAGACCTAGGTCGATTGATGATCATGTTGTGAGTCTTGTACTTGCGCACAATTGCACCAACAGTTGTCACCTTAACGCCCAGCTTCTTGCTAATGGTTTTGTAGCCCATACCGGTCTTGTGCAGGTCTACAATCTTCTCCCTTAAATCCACAGAAAGCTCTTTAATCTTTCCCATGTTGGAGAGTTTGGAGTCTGACAAACTGATTGATTCTGTGGCCAGGTGGCTTTTATACAAGTCATTAGTGATATCAGGTGTCTTCAATTTAGGTGACAAGGTAATTTGGAGAGTCTAACTTGTCTGTATTAACAAGAACTCTTGATGGTTACTAGGGGCTCAAATACTTCTTTTTCTCAATAAAATACAAATAAATTAATATAGATATTTAAAAGTTATTTTCTGGATTTTCTTTTTGATATTCTGTCTCCACATGTTAGAATACACCTACCATTAAAATTACAGACTGATCAAGTCTTTCTTAGTGGGTAAACCAACAAAATCAGCAAGGGATCAAATACTTGTTTTCCCCACTGTAGGTAAACATTTTGTGGCAGCAGGGCCGTGATCAAGCGTTGGTTTGTGAATGGAGGGCAAAGCCAGGGAAGGTGAGCAGCAAATTAATCAAACCTGCATCATAGTAATTGTGTGTGTGTCTTGCAGTGACAGCTGAGGGTTTACGGTAAAGTTGTGGACGTAGAATAATTTTCTAAAACTTAACACAGATAAAACAGAAATCATGCTTATCGGCCGCAAATCTTCATTGTCCAAATCCTCCAGTTTCAATCTTAACATCGATGGTGCACTTGTTAAATCTTCACCTGTTGTTAGAAACCTTGGAATATTGCTTGACCCCTCACTCAACTTTGATCCTCACATTAAATCCCTCACCAAGACTGCTTTCTTCCACCTCTGGAGCATTGCCCACCTTCACCCCTTTCTTTCCACTAGTGATGTTCAAACGTTGGTCCACGCCTTCTTTATGTCCCGCCTGGATTATTGTAACTCCCTTCTCATTTGCCTCCCTACTAAATCCCTTCAAAGACTACAATACATTCAGAACTCTGCAGTGAGACTCCTCACCCATACCAAACCATCTGCTTATATCACCCCCATTCTTTCTCGGCTTCACTGGCTACCTGTTCTGTCCAGAATTAAATATAAAATCATACTGCTCACCTTCAAAGCTCTCAATAACCTTGCTCCTTCTTACATCTGTGATCTTCTTACCCCTTATACTCCATCCCACTCTCTCAGATCCTCTAGCTATAATCTCCTTGCTGTTCCTCACACTAGACTCTCTACCCTGGGTGACAGGTCTTTCAGCGGCACAGCCCCCAAGCTTGGGAATTCCCTTCCTCGACCCCTCCATGACTGCTCTTCTCTTCCTTTCTTCAAATCTCATCTCAAAACCTTTCTGTTTCATGAACATTTCTCCACCAGTGCATAAACTCACCACTCTTTAGCAACTCTTTTTTTTGTGGTGTTTTCTCTGACCTATGTAAAGCAACCTTGAGTTTGAGAAAGGCACAATATAAATGTAACTTATTATATATTATTAAATAGCATTCAAAAATTAAAGTGAATAGCAGAAGTTTGATATCGGCTTTTCAATATATCTGCCAAAAAGCTAAAAAAACCCTTACAAAACCTTTCATTTGACCTTTCAGAAGGACCAAAAAAAGCTGTGATCTTCAAAAAGTAAATTTTCTTAAAATAAACACCACTATCGAATCAGTAGCCTTGGCAAACCACAAGCTGAATTTCATTTATCTTTTTATCTGCCAATTATCTTCCAATACTACGAAGTTATAACAAGGCTTCTCTTTTTTCATTTTTGGTTCTGATTGGTTCCGAAGTTTATCAAGAAGTAGAACGGGTAATCGAACTTGATCAGGATAAGTGCTGATTGGTTATGAAGTTTAGCTATTGTTAGACTCATTCTTACTGTACATTCTTACAACACGATGACATCATGTCTTCGCCACTCGTTTTTGTGTACCTTTGATAACGCGAGATCAACTGTTCGTGTCGGTAGATCACGATTCGCCGTTCTGGTGATTGTAATGCGCATGCGCAGTGTGCTATTGTTAGATTCATTCTTACATTCTGACAACACAATATAGACATAGTGGCTTCTGCCTCGCTTCGCCTCTATGAGGCAGTAGCCACAAAAATGATGCATATTGCAGCTGTGGAGCTTGTGTTGCAACAATATCTGATTCAGAATAACTTGATAAAATGTATTGCATTAGCATGCAAAACACTCCAGAATAAACAATTGCTTAATTTAACATGGACTTGGCTCACTCATTACAACATATGATAACACTGCAGGTGGTGGAGTTAGAATAATACACTTTTTGAATAGGCCTGTGACTTAGCAGAAGACAACCTTTCAGTATAAACAATCTCAATGTCTTTACTGTATTTTATTGTAATTATGATCATAAATCAATTTATTATTACTTTTAATAGAATTACCTTTATTTTTTTTCCGAAAATCAACATACTTGTCTTTGAATCCAAATACAATCATCATTAACTACATTACTGCTTATGTGATAACATCAAAGTATGTGTGGATACAGAAAAATCAAAATACAATCATCATAAACCAAATTATTGTTTCTATGATGACATCAAGGCATGTGTGTGTCATTATATTTAGGATATAAAATCACCACACCGGGTACAATCCCGAATTTTGGTGGCCTGTCCCTGGCTGGAGCTGTCTCTGGAAATGTACCCTTTTTTAACCATGACTGACAGGACCCCCCCCCAAAAAAAAAAAAACACAGACCGAAACATCTACCAGATTTCAGCAGACGCCTTGCGTATTGTTTTGTGGATTACTTTAAGATGGGCTCAGGCCGATAGCAGAGATGTTCTAGCACAGTGTTTCTCTACCACCGGGCCGCAGTCCATTACTAGGCCACAAAGCACCATCTAGTGGGCTGCAAATTTTTTTTTCCAAGTTGAAGATAATTTTTACTCGTAGTAGAGTAAAACTGCTGGGTTGCATCTGACGTCACATCCGCCTCATTAAGCAACAGTCACACTACAGCTCGCAATGCTTTGCGATGGGTTGTTGATGAAAATGAGGCATTTTGGTGGCAATTATACACATGAGCTAAAAGTTGTGGTAACACAGCATGCGAACACTTGACTGTCACGCCTTCGCGCACTTGAGTCTGGTGCAGCTCAAGCGACTGTGCACGCTCACAGAGCACGTTGTGTGCACACTTGGGACCCAGTCGTTATGGGAAACACCTGATACTGATTTGAGTGCAATCAGCACATGCAGATACGGATGATGTTTTCACAGAGGCTTTGTGAAGTATCATCATTATTACATTTGTTTCCAGCCATGTTTATGACGCTGTTTAAACACTCTGCTTTATGATTCTGCTTTCTGTTTTGCTTTTGTTTTTGTAAATATCATGCCTGCTAATAAACACTCTTCCTGCATTTCGATCCGTCTACCACCATCTATCTTGTAGTGTCCTGATCCCCAGATCTTTAACCTGATTCCCAGATCAGTGTGATACTCACATGAAACATTGCCGTTGACAGCATCGGCTTGTCTTTCTAAGCTTCAAAATCTTTTTGGGAGGAATTTGCGAGTGAAAAACACAAGACAGCAGCCTGTAGGCTCTCCAATATGTTCAACAACTGGAGCTGAGTGAGACACAGGTGAGGTGCTTTAGTCAAACAGAAACTAACAATAAAATAAATGTGCATAAATGTCATATAAAAATTATTCATCTTTCAGATCTACAGTTAATGAAATGCTTTGATTTGATCTTACTACTACTGCTACTACTACTACTAATAATAATAATAATAATAATAATAATAATAATAATAACTAGACAGGGACACTCTAACAAGTGCAAACCCCGCCTTTTCCCTATTAAAATACATTGGGCGAAAATTTTGAAGTTCTGCCATGACCTTGACCTTTGACCTTTGACCTCCAAAATTTAATGGTTTCCTTCCTGGGTGATTGGCAACACGTACAAAATTTGGTCCAAATCGATCCATTGGTTCTTGAGATATCTTGCAGACACAGACAGACAGACAGACAGACAGACAGACAGACAGATACACACACACACAGACTGATGCAGGTGAAAATAATAACCCCTCCGACTACTGTCGGCGGGGTTAACTAGACAGGGACACTCTAACGAGTGCAAACCCCGCCTTTTCCCTATTAAAATACATTGGGCGAAAATTTCGAAGTTCTGCCATGACCTTGACCTTTGACCTTTGTCCTCCAAAATTTAATGGTTTCCTTCCTGGGTGATTGGCAACACATGTACAAAATTTGGTCCAAATCGATGCATTGGTTCTTGAGATATCTTGCAGACACACAGACAGACAGACAGACAGACAGATACACACACACACAGACTGACGCAGGTGAAAATAATAACCCCTCCGACTACTGTCAGCGGGGTTAATAATAATAATAATAATAATAATAATAATAATAATAATAATAATAATAATAATAATAATCAGGGAAACTCAGGTGTGAAAAACTCAGAACAGCAGTCTGTAGACTGTGTGCGATGTTCAAGAGCTAAAGCTGCATTATTTCACAGGTAGGAAAACTGTAATCATTGTTGCTGTACATTATATACACTGAGTAACCACTTATCAAGTCCATATCCTCTATAAGCCACTCTGAAGGTGGAACATTAATAAGTATTATACATAAGTTAATACTTAATAAAGGGTGTGTGTGTGTGTGTAGTTTATACTGTACATATTTACTTATGCTTCATTTGAAACTGATGTTGTACAGCTACATAATATGTGTGCATTAAAGGAGATATGCAGAACCTTTATTTTAAATACATTTCTGAGTGGATAGTATCTCCATCCTTGACTCTTGTATGCTGCATAAATAGGAATAAAAATATATATATTTTTGAGAGTTAAAATCGACCGCAAAGTTGGGATTTGAGCTGCCCCGCTGAGCCAGCCAGCCCTGAGTGCATGACGTCACAGCAGGAACCAGTTTTAAGGCCGAGGTCTTTGACAGCTATAGACCAAAGCCAGACTCGGCAGGCGAGAGTGGTTGCAGTGGCCTCTTCGTTTGGATTCATTGTAGATTCTTCAGATTCCTCAGATAGTAATACATCCGACTGTGATAGTCCTAAAATTGGAGTGTGTGTACATGCTACTGCTATACACATAGAACCATATCAGTTCAAACCATCGGAAAGTGAATCCGATAGTAACACGTCAGCCACGGAGGCCCCCAGCTTACGAAATAAAGCCAGAGAACAAAGCCGTCTAGAGAATTGGATGGAATTGAACTGACAGTCTCATGTGACTCTCATTAAAACAGGATAGGTGTTATAACTTATGCAACATACATGTACATGCTTGCATGCATTTTCACTGATAAAAAGTAAAAGGCTAATTTAATAGTCAGATGAACTGAGACAATCACATTCTGAAGCAAATTAAATAATCTTATACCAGTAACTTAAACACACAATACAAGTTATATGTTTTAATCTACAGTGGTGCTTGAAAGTTTGTGAACCCTTTAGAATTTTCTGTATTTCTGCATAAATATGACCTAAAACATCATCAGATTTTCACACAAGTCCTAAAAGTAGATAAAGAGAACCCAGTTAAACAAATGAATCAAAAATATTATACTTGGTCATTTATTTATTGAGGAAAATGATCCAATATTACATATCTGTGAGTGGCAAAAGTATGTGAACATTTGCTTTCAGTATCTGGTGTGACCCCCTTGTGCAGCAATAACTGCAACTAAACGTTTGTGATAACTGTTGATCAGTCCTGCACACCGGCTTGGAGGAATTTTAGCCCATTCCTCCCTACAGAACATTTTCAGCTCTGGGATGTTGGTGGGTTTCCTCACATGAACTGCTCACTTCAGGTCCTTCCACAACATTTCCATTGGATTAAGGTCAGGACTGACTTGGCCATTCCAAAACATTAACTTTATTCTTCTTTAACCATTCTTTGGTAGAACAACTTCTGTGCTCAGGGTCGTCGTCTTGCTGCATGACCCACCTTCTCTTGAGATTCAGTTCATGGACAGATGTCCTGACATTTTCCTTTAGAATTCGCTGGTATAATTCAGAATTCATTGTTCCATCAATGATGGCAAGCCGTTCTGGCCTAGATGCAGCAAAACAGGCCCAAACCATGATACTACCACCACCATGTTTCACAGATGGGATAAGGTTCTTATGTTGGAATGCATTGTTTTCCTTTCTCCAAACATAACGCTTCTCTTTTAAACCAAAAAGTTTTATTTTGGTCTCATCCATCCACAAAACATTTTTCCAATAGCCTTCTGGCTTGTCCACGTGATCTTTAGCAAACTGCAGATGAGCAGCAATGTTCTTTTTGGAGAGCAGTGGCTTTCTCCTTGCAACCCTGCCATGCACACCACTGTTGTTCAGTGTTCTCCTGATGGTAGACTCATGAACATTAACATTAGCCAATGTGAGAGAGGCCTTCAGTTGCTTAGAAGTTACCCTGGGGTCCTTTGTGACCTCACCGACTATTACATGCCTTGCTCTTGGAGTGATCTTTCTTGGTCAACCACTTCTGGGGAGGGTAACAATGGTCTTGAATTCCTCCGTTTGTACACAATCTGTCTGACTATGGATTGGTGGAGTCCAAACTCTTTAGAGATGGTTTTGTAACCTTTTCCAACCTGATGAGCATCAACAACGCTTCTTCTGAGGTCTTCAGAAATCTCCTTTGTTCATGCCATGATACACTTCCACAAACATGTGTTGTGAAGATCAGACTTTGATAGATCCCTGTTCTTTAAATAAAACAGGGTGCCCACTCACACCTGATTGTCATCCCATTGATTGAAAACACCTGACTCTAATTTCACCTTCAAATTAACTGCTAATCCTAGAGGTTCACATACTTTTGCCACTCACAGATATGTAATATTGGATCATTTTCTGCAATAAATAAATGACCAAGTGTAATATTTTTGTCTCATTTGTTTAACTGGGTTCTCTTTATCTACTTTTAGGACTTGTGTGAAAATCTGATGATGTTTTAGGTCATATTTATGCAGGAATATAGAAAATTCTTAAGGGTTCGCAAACTTTCAGGCACCACTGTAAATGCAAATAAACATGAGAGTTGGAGCTTACCCGTCTGTGTTCTCGCTTCTTGAAGGCAGAGCTTGTGGCCGATTGTTTTGAACAATCTGACTTTCAGTTCTTCGTTCATTCGTTTCTTCCATGTAAGGGCGAGATATTCCTGCTGAGGCAAGCATCTCCAGCGGAAAATATATATATCCAGCAGAGAAATCTGACAACTGGTCCACTCATTCTCCATTTTCTCCACACTGAATACTCCGCCCTTACTGCTCGGCTCACACTCCAGGAGAACTGGTGCAAATGAACTTACTTTCCTTTTCTTGTCATTTTCTTTTCCTTTAATTGTTGGTACTGCACCCTCTTTCAATTCAGGCTTTTAGCCAATGCTCCTCAGCAGATCAGAGGTTTCGTATGAGTCTTCAGTAAAATGTGCAGAGCAGAGGAGAGACCACTTCGTAGGTGCTCAATGTACCTGTGAACTTCTCGTAAAACTAATCCAAATCTTTGCAGTTTGAACATTCTTGAGCAATGAATGCAATGTTAATCTACCTTCTGTCATGTTGCTGCACCCACCAGCAATGCATCTACGTGGCATGGCGATAAATTAGCTCAAAATGGAGGATCGGAGTTGCAGTCAGCTCTGTGCTTTAGTATAGTGGAAATGGCAATGAGACCGATAGCCTTCCTGCTGTGATGTCACAGATGTCAAGGTCATTCTCTCAGACCGCTACCTATATGAATCATTTTAATCGTAAAAATTACTATATTAGGTTTATTGTTAATGCTTAAAACTATTCCTGTGCTATTCTTGAAGTCTCAAGGCATTTATAAACAAAAAGTGAGGCCATGGTTCCATGTATCTCCTTTTAACTCACGCTGAGCATTTGAGTAGAGCCCCATGGTCAGAATGAAGACCAGGACCAAAAACACATGACTCATCTTCATGTTCTCAACAGGTCTGTGAAGATCTGATCTTTTCTCTCTCGAACATCAAATTTGCTTTTGATGTTGAGTTGAGATGTATCAGTTTATTTTATATCAACCAAGTCCGGTTCCCCCCACTCCCTGTACATCTGCACACATCGACTCAACCCACCACTTCCTCTACTCAAGCTCTACAGTTTATCTAGAAGATAACAACTGATCCATCTCTTACCCATTAAATATTAAACACATGAATACATTAATACAGCTCACATTTTAGTACAAAAGGTGATACTTTCTGATGCCGTGGTATATAAATGCATACTTTAAAAAAATTAAATTCAGGATTTTCTCCAACTTTAACTCACATTGCTCATGTATCTGTTGGATAACATTCCTGCATTTATTCATGTTTCATAAATCAGGTGATTCACTCAGTGATGTGTTTATGGTTGATAAAAGGCTATGTTCATGATGAAACAGTGTGGATAGTAGCATTGAAATACACACACACACACACACACACAAATAATATGCTCCCATCTCAACAGTATCTCAAAAACTTCATGCATGTAATGCTTTCACCCTGTGGGTACCCAATCCGCACTCACTGCTCGATTTGCACTGCATGTACTGTGTACCATAATAATTTAACCACACCCACATCTCCACTACACTTTTTAAATAATGTTGATGTGTAATAAATAATTTTCCCAATTTTTAATCATATTCAGTGTGCCCCAAGCCCAGGCCAGATACCCCTCATGTCCTGTCCAGTTGCCTCCTGACTCTGACAAGGAAGTAGTTGCCCCACCTCTCTATTCACTGATGTCATGCTCTCTCTGCTTCCTGACTCTGGTGAGGTAATCACTCCATGCCCTGCTTCACAGAGGTCATAACACCACCGCCCTTCACTGCTGAAGTTAGTGTCCTGATGCCCTGTTCCATCACTCTGCTGTCACAATTTCTGTGCAACACCTGCCCTGGGAACCCTGGCACCTTATGGACATTCTGTCCAGGGGCCCAGGACTCCCTGGTTTGACACTTTTGGAGCACATTGGGAGCTTTGAGGTGGGGGGTGGGGTCACAATTCTGTTATGAATTCCCCCCACTTGGTGTGTGCCAACATAAACTGCATGCTCCAGTGCTTAAAGACTTATAAATGTGTTCATATTTGTGCATTCACCAACATGTCTTCCTCCTTCCCAGATGTTGTGTCGTCTTAATGCTCGACCATCCCCCCTTTATCTCATTACCCACTTCACATACAAGTATATTGTAGCTGCAAGAAAATAGTTATCTTTTAAATGATCTCCTTCTGAGTCATAATAGGAGATGAATCCATTCCAAATTAACTGATAACACACAAACACTTGTCTGCTTTAAATGCTCACAGTTAAGGTTTAAAAATGTATGTAATCTCTGACTCCAGAGGCCAAAAACTAGTCAGACACTGTCCTATAAAACACACACAAAGTCTGGTGACTGACAGAACCTTGCCGTGTGAACCGGGCCCTGATCAAACTAATCTGAGAGGACATGGTGGAGGGAGCATCATGGTTCAGGGCTGATTTGCTGTTTCAGGGCCTGGACAGTTTGTAGTCCAAAAGACATGCAGCTTAATATTCGATTAATAATTCAAGTGACAGCTCAATCAGAAGAGAAAATGTCCATGTCTCCACCTTCATAGGAATAAAGCAAACCCGTCAAGGCCATGTCTATCTGACTGAATGAAGTGGGTTAATGTCCTTTTACTAAGGAGTTCAATAAAAGAATTGCAGACTTGGAAACATTTTTGTCAGATTACTTTCACTATGAGAATCTGTGTGTGCATTCTGTGTGTGTGTGTGTGTTTGGGTCACAATGCATTTCACAAGACACAACCACAGCTGCTCATGCTGAATCATAGGGCAGCGTATCACACAGATGAAATATTCATGAGTTTATTTTCAGACATTCATGAGTTTATTTTCAGGTTCTCACAGTAATGTTGTTGTTAATGAATCATGCAGTTCACTCAGTGGTGTGTTATAACTTTATTTGAATCTGAATCACATTAAGCATCAGTAACATCCATAAGCATCATAATAAATGGTGTGTGTTGCATCTCAGTTGCAGCATTAAGATGCTTTAAGCTTTTCATTCGATGGCGACTTTATGAGCACACAGTCTGGGGAACTTAGGAGTAGTAACACTGAAACACACACATAAACACACACATCAACACACACATCAATACAATCTCATCTGCTCTCATCTCATTTAGAAACGGATTTAATTTCACTTTTTAAAAATTAAAATCATGGAATAAAACAGTAATCCATGTGTAATTGTCAGATACTCACATGAAGCCTTGCTGTGGACAGCGTGGGTCTGTCTTTGTAACCTCCAGGATCTTTTCAGGAGGAATTTTGCCAGTAAAAAACTCAAAACAGCATTCTGTGGGTTGTTGAGGACCTTCAGCTGAGTGAGACACAGATGAGGTGATTTAGTCAAATAGAAACTCATAATTACATAAATGTGCATAAATGTCATATAAAAATAATCCATCTTTCAGATCTTTAGTTAATGAACAAGTTTTGATGTGATCTTACTACAGATAATAATAATAATAATAATAATAATAATAATAATAATAATAATAATAATAATTTTTATTCATCCCGGAAACTCAGATATGTTTTTTAAGACACATTGCATGTTACATGTTATGCATTGTTCCCATGTAGAACACATTTTTATTTCACAGGTAGGACAACTGTAATCATTGTTGCTTTACAGTATATACACTGAGTAACCACTTATTGAATTGAATTGAATTGAATTTTTGAATTGAATTGAATTTATTTATTTCGAACATGTATAAAAATGTATGTAACTATTTGTACATACAAAAGAAATTAAACGAGAAAGTGACAAAAAAAGAATAAATAAAATAACATAAAGAGCTAAGACATTACAATACACCGCACATTGTTCGAAAAAGTCCATATCCTCTATAAGTCCATATCCTCTATAAGTCACTCTGAAGGTGGAACATTAATAAGTATTATACATCAATTAATACCAAATAAAAAGTATGTGTTTGTGTGTGTGTGTAGTTTATACTGTACATATTTACTTCAACTTCATATACAGCTAATGTTGTACTGCTACATAAAATGTGTGTATTAAACTCACGTTGAGCATCTGAGTAGAGCCCCATGATCAGGACGAAGCCCAGGACCAAAACCACACGATTCATCTTCATGTTCTCAGCAGGTGTGTGAAGATCTGACCTCTTCTCTCTCAAACATCAAATTTGCTTTTGATGTTGAGTTGAGATGGATAGCTTGATTTTAAACCATCTAAGTCTGGTTACCCCCCACCCCCCTGTACATCTACACACATCGACTCAACCCACCACTTCCTCTACTCAAGCTCGACAGTTTATCTAGAAGATAACGACTGATCCATCTCTTACCCCTTAAATAGTAAACACATGAATACATTTATACAGCTTATATTTGTGTACAAAAGGTGCAGTGGCGGCTGCTGGTTTTTAAAACAGGGGAAGCCCATTTTCCGCATTCATTGTAAAACCTGTAGGCCGGATATCAAAGCATAGAAAAGTGTGCCCCATTAGCATAGTGAACTAGACAACCCTACCTAGTGGCAGAAAGTATTTTTGCTTGTACATTTCATGTTATAGTCTGGCTTGCCAGGCTAGTGCCTCATATCCTTAATCAAAAATATCAAACATCCAAAAATCACTGGCTATTCAACGAAGAGCCTTGAACATCATACCCTGATATGCAACACAGAGTCTTTAACACAACACCCAGCTGTGCAACACATCCTTGAACATCTTCTGCAACACAGTCTGGAAATTCATAACCAGGTAGGCTATGCAACACACAGAACCTTGAATATTATACCCAGGTATAACCTATAACACAGAGCCCACCGTTCTCTTAACATTACTGAACAATATACACACTTCAGATTCATGAACATGAACACTATTTATACACAAATTCTGCCCTCCGCTCCTTTTCCAGAAAATGGTCTGTGACCCTGTCATACCAGCTGGTTGTGCTTTCCAGAGACTTCACCAATTTCTGTTAGCAGCTAGCACTGCAGATCCCAATAAGGCTCAAGCTAGCCTACAACCAGATTGAACTACAAATGAAATAAACGAGTGAATTCACGAATGATCAAACTGATAGAATGGATGAAAGTTAACAGAGCACAACGAGTAATATTTACATTTATTTACAGAGTAATGTACAGAGACATCAATGAGAAGAAACGTTTATATGAAAAGAAATTCGGACAGCACTTTGGCACACGACTACACTTTCTCGACATCCACTAGGGACTGACTGATCATACTTCCATGTTCCTCGCCGACGTACCGCCCTCCTCATGTCTTTCAAACACTACCTCCAATAATCCTTCATCAGCCCGGCTTCTTGTCCCTCCCACTGTCTCGTTTAGTCCCAGAGAAGCCCAGCTTCCCTGGAAGTGACGATTTTGTTGATTTTAACCAATAACAACTAGCCAAAATTGGCTGTTCAGAGCCATCTCATAGACTGCAATGGATACCCAGCTGCCAGTCAGTGTTGCCAGATACTGCTGACGTTTTCCATCCCAAAATATATTCAAAACCCGCCAAAATGCACTTAAAACCGCCCAATCAGGCAACACTGCTGCCAGTCCATAGAGCCCATTGAACTAAGAAAGGTTACAGCCTGGCAGCAAAGGTGATTCTCGTAGCGAACTGCAAGTTCGTCAGACATCACTCAAATAAGTTACAGGATAGTTATGAACATAAATACAATCTTGGGCATATATTATGTTATGCAAGTTATTGTTTTAATGAGAATTCAACGTCGTAGACGCTGCAGTTTGGGGAGAGAATTTTAGGGGAAGCTCAGCTTCCCTTGTTGTCTCTGAGAAATCGCCCCTGAAAAGGTGATACTTTTGAAGCCATGGTCTATAAATACATACTTTAAAAATAATAAAATCATATTTTTTCTCCAACTTTAGCTCACATTGTTCATGTATCTGTTAAATAATATTCCTGCATTTATTCATGTTTAATAACTCAGATGATTCACTCAGTGGTGTGTTTATGGTTGATAAAGCTATGTTCATGACTAAACAATGTGCACAGTAACACTGCAACACACACACACACGCTCTCTTCTCAACAGCATCTGAGAAAAATTCATGCATGTAATACTTTCACCCTGTGGGTACCCAATCCGCACTCACTGCTCGATTTGCACTGCATGTACTGTGTATCATAATAATTTAGCCACACCCACATCTCCACTACACTTTTTGAATAATGTTGATGTGTAATAAATAATTTTCCCAATTTTTAATCATATTCAGCGTGGCCCAAGCCCAGGCCCGATACCCTTCATGTCCTTTCCATTCTCCTCCTGACTCTGAGAAGGAAGTAGTTGCCCCGCCTCTCTATTCACTGATGTCATGCTGTCTCTGCTTGCTGACTCTGGCAAGGTCATCGTTCCAGTGCTCTGCTTCACCGAGGTCATCACACCACCACCCTTCACTGCTGAAGTCAGTGCCCTGCCGCCCTGTTCCATCACTCTGCTGTCACAATTTCTGTGCAACACCTGCCCTGGCAACCCTGGTAAATTGTGGACATTCTGTCCAGGGGCCCAGGACCCCCTGGTTTGACACTTTTGGAGCACTTTGGGAGTAGTACCATAAAGAGGAGGGGGGTTCAGGATTCTGTTACGAATTCCACTACCTGGTGTGTGCTTCTGTGCTGTGTGTGTTGCCTGAATGTGATCTGACCCATGCTGTGAATTTTGACTGTGATATTTGGACTGCCCTCACTAAAATACACAACTCACACAACTGTTTCCTGCCTCTTCACCACCCGAACATTACAATATGAATCAAATGCTCTTCTTATTCCTTGAGTAAAACCAATAAACAGAATGAATATTATATGCAAATATCCTATCAGCAAAACAAAATACAATGTGATGGTGTGTGCCAACATCTATTACTACTACTACTACTACTATTATAGTCCTCTTTTGAAAAAGAGATTTTATATATCAGTAAGCTTTACCTGGTTAAATAAAGGTTAAATAAATACATTATTATTATTATTATTATTATTATTATTAATCCAGGAAACTCAGATGTGTTTTTTAGACACGTTGCAAATTACATTTCATGCATAGTTTTTGTGTAGAACACATTTTTATTTCACAAGTAGGACAACTGTAATCATTGTTGCTTTACAGTATATACACTGAGTAACCACTTATCAAGTCCATATCCTCTATAAGTCACTCTGAAGGTGGAACATTAATAAGTATGATGCATAAGTTAATACTGTACCTAGAGAGAGAGAGAGAGACTGTGTGTGTGTGTGTGTGTGTGTGTGTGTGTGTGTGTGTGTGTGTGTGTGTGTGCGCACTTCATAATGTGCATGTTAATAAATCATGCATTTCACTCAGTGTTGCGTTTAGAACTTTATTTGAATCTACATTGCATTAAGCAACAGTGACATCCATAAGCATCATAATAAATGGTTGATAAAAGTGGAATAGAGTGATGCAATGGTTGAAGATTGGGTTATTAGGCTTTGTGCGTGCGTACGTGTGTTGCATCTCAGTTGCAGCATTAAAATGCTTTAAGCTTTTCATTTGATGGCGACTTTATGAACACACAGGCTGGGGAAATTAGGAGTCTCTCTCTAGCATCCTTCTGTCTCGGAAGACAATGGAGAAGCATCCGGTCAGTCTTTTCTTGAGTTGCAGCATCTACTCTGACTGTACAGTCCAATCCTGGAGCAGCAGACTCTGTTGCAGTAGCTGCAGGCGTAGTCATTGTTTTTTATCTCCATGGGTGCCGAGTCGGCCTTGAGTCATCTGCACTGTCTTCTCTCCTCCCACTGCTCAACTCTCCTCTTCTCTGCTGTCTGGACTCCAGTCTTGATGGCAAGACACCAGCTGTCATGGTTGGCTGCCACAGTCTCCAGGTCCTCTGGGTTGATGTTGCCTGCTCTGAGGTCGTGTTTTCAAACGTCTTTGAATCAAAGGATGGACCTTCCTGCAGGTCTGGAGCCAGCAGCCAGCTCACCATACAGCATGTCTTTTGGAATACGGCCATCGTTCATGTGGCATACATGCCCGAGCCAGTGCAGTCATCATTGGGTGAGGAGGGCGAACAAGCTTGGTGTTTTGGTTTGGGCTAGAACTTCAGAGTTTGGAACACGGTCCTGCCATGTGATGCCCAGTAGTCGTCTGAAGCAGTGCAGGTGGAAAGCATTCAGTCTGCATTCCTGGCTAGAGTATAGGGTCCAAGTTTCACTTCCCTAGAGAAGAGTGCTCAGTACACAGGCCTGATACACTTTCATCTTGGTGTTGGTGGTTAACATGGAGTTGTCCCACACTCTCTTTGACAGGTGAGCCATTACTGAAGATGTCTTGCAGATCCTGGTGTTCAGCTCAACCTCGAGGGAGAGGTTGCTGGAGATGGTGGAGCCAAGGTCAGTATAATTCTCCACCCCTTTGAGGGTATGGTCGCCGATGGACATGCAGGGATTGCTGATGACGTCTTGGCCCAAGATGTTAGTCTTCTTTAGGCTGATGGTTAGACCAAACTCTGTACAAGCACTGGCAAAGCTGGAGATGAGGGGTTGTAGGTCTTCCTCCGTGTGGGCAGTCCGGGCAGCATCATCTGCAAACAGCAGCTCACGGATGAGAACTTGCTGCACCTTGGTCTTTGCTTGGAGGCAGGCCAGGTTGAAGAGATTGCCATCACTTCTGGTGTGGAAAAAGACTCCGTCGTCAGAATGCTTGAAGGCGTGGTGGAGAAGCAGTGAGAAGAAGATGCCGAAGAGCATTGGTGCAAGCACACATCCTTGCTTTATCCCATTCTTGATTGGGAAGGGGTCCGAGGATAAGCCATTGTACTGGACAGTCCCCTTCGTCTCATCATGAAATGAAATGATCAATCTCAGGAGCTTTGGGGGACATCCAGTCCTCTGGAGCAGGGGAAGAGACCTTTTCTGCTGACTAGGTCAAACACCTTGATCAGGTTGATAAAAGTGATGTACAGGGGTCGACGCTGTTCGCGGCACTTCTCCTGGAGTTGTCAAAGGGAGAAAACCATGTCAATGGTTGATTGCTGGGTTCTAAAGCCGCACTGTGACTCTGGGTAGACCTGCTCTGTGAGTTTCTGCAGCCTGTTCAGTACCACGTGGGCAAAGGCCTTGCCGACAATGCTGAGGAGGAAGATTCTGTGATAGTTGTTGCAATCATTGCGATCACCTTTGTTTTTATTCAGTGTGATGATTTTTGCATCTCACATGTCTTGAGGCATTGTCCCTTCTTCCCAGCACTGTAGCAGGAGTTTGTGGAGATGGTTGAGGAGAGACATCTCATTGCTGGCCTTGATGACCTCTGGAGGAATGCCATCATTTCCTGGAGCTTTGCCACAGGCAAGGAGGTTGATGGCCTTGCAGAGTTTCTCGACAGAGGGTGGGGTGTTGAGCTCCTCCATGACAGGCAGGGGGTGGTGTTTTCTACTGCTGTATCACTGACAGAGGTCTCTCTAGTGTATAGGTCCTGGTAGTGCTCGGCCCATCTCTCCATCTGCTTGCTGCGGTCAGTGATAACATTGCTCAAGGCAGACTTGAGGGGAGTGCTCTTAGTGGTGCTGAGAACAAATGCTTTCTTCATGCCTTCATACATAGAGCAAATGTTGCCGCAGTCAGCAGAAAGCTAGATGCCCTGACAGATTTCCAGGGCGATCTGCTGGGCTTTGCTTCTAGCCTTCCTGTAAGCAGTGAGGGTCTTCTCCGAGGGATTGTTCTTATAGTTAAGCAGTGCAGCTCACTTGGATGAGATGGCTGCTTCCATTTTGATGATTCCTGCTTCAAACCAGTCTGGGTTCTGCCTCTCTTTCCTGCCAAAGGATTCCATGTCAGCTTGGTAGGTGGCTTCACAGATATAGTTCCACCTCGCTTCTACAGTGGTTGTTGGGCAGTTCTTCAGGGCTTCGTTAATGGTATTGGCAAAGCATTCACATAAGTCAGGGACTGAGGCCATGGCTGTATTAATGCGAGGGCATCATTTCTCCTTTGAGCGGTGGATTCGTTTGGGTTGAAGGCGCACCTTACTGCCGACCAGCAAGTGGTCAGTGTTGCAGTCAGCACTATGGTAGCTGCTGGTGATGAGCATGTGGTTCAGCGAGGCTCGTTGGGTGATGACAAGATCCAGCTGGTGCCAGTGGCGTGATCTGGGGTGTCACCAGAATACTCGACAGTGGGGTTTTGTGGGGAAGAACAAGTCTGTGATACAGAGGTCATGGTAAGAGCAGAGCTCTAGCAGCTGCTGCCCATTCAATCTGCCGACAACAAAGTGACCAATGCATCGAGGCCAGGAGTCGTGGTCAGCCCCAGTGCGAGCATTGAAGTCCCCGAGGAGGAACAGGTGTTCAGTGGCTGGCATGGCTTTGACTGTGGAATCAAGTTTGTCATAGAATGCATCCTTTACTTCAGTAGAAGAGCAGAGTGTTGGAGCGTAAAAGCTCAGGATGTTTACTGTTCCTGAAGATGTTGAGAGGCGAAGGGAGAGAATATGGGACGTACCATTTGCTAGCGGTTCTATTGAGGACAGGAGAGAGTTTCTCACTGTGAATCCAACACCATGCAGTCTGGGCTCCTCTGGTTCCTTCCCCTGCCAGAAGAAAGAGTAGTCCCATTCCCTAAGGGTGCCGTTCGAGGTGAGTCTGGTTTCTTGTAGGGCAGCTATATCGACTTTAAGTCTTGATAGCTCCCGGGTGAGAGATGGTTGAAGATTGGGTTACTAGGTTTTGTGCGTGTGTATGTGTATTGCATCTCAGTTGCAGCATTAAGATCCTTTAAGCTTTTCATTCGATGGCAACTTTATGAACACACAGGCTGGGGAACTTAGGAGTAGTCACACTGAAACACACACATAGACACATACATCAATACAATCTCATCTACTGTCATCTCATTTAGAAATGGACTTAATTTCACTTTTCTAAAATTTAAATTATGGAATAAAACAGTAATCCATGTGTAATTGTCAGATACTCACATGCAGCCTTGCTGTGGACAGCGTGGTTCTGTCTTTGTAATGTTCAGGATGTCTTGGGGAGGAATTTTTCCATTGAAAAACTCAGAACAACAGACTGGAGGCTCTCCGATATGGTCAACACCTAAATGTCCAGATTCATGTTTTGCAGTAGGTTCAAGAGCTGGAGCTGAGTGAGATACAGTTTAGGTGTTTTAGTCAAACAGAAACTAATAATAAAATAAATGTGCATAAATCTCATCAAAAATTATGCTCTGTATGGTGGTGCTGGAAATTTTGCTCCCAATCATGAAATCCAGGATCCAGTTGCAGAGGGAGGTGTTCACCCTGGTGAAAAACCTCACAGGATCTTTCAGGATCCATGCGGAATGTCAAAGATCCTTAAAGATAAAGTTATTTATAGGATCCTTAATGGATCTTGGAAAGATCTTCATGTGCAAAATTATTTGTGCTGATCCTCAAGGATTTGACAAAGATATTTTAAGGATCCTACAAAAATCATCGTAATGATCCCCGCAAAGATCTTTGCAAGGATCCTTTAATATCCTCAAAGATTCAACAAGGAACTTTCAAAGATATTACAAGGATCCTTCTAAGGATCCTGTTAAGACCTTTGATGGGATCCTTGAGGATTTGATCAGGAACTTTGTCCAGATCTTCACAAGATCTTTGCATAGTTCCTCCAAGATCCTGAAAGATTTTACAATGATCCTTTAAAGATTTTACAATGATCCTTTTCAGGATCTAATAAAGATCTTAACTGGAATCCTGATGGATTTAATCAGGATCTTGTAAGGATCCTCGTCAAGGTCTCTACAAGATCTTTGTGAGGATCTTCAAAGATCCTCAAGGATCTAATGAGCATCTTTCAATTTTTTTAAATGGTCCAAATTCAACAGTATTGGCAAGGATGGAAGTAGACTGAAACTTACATAATTATGACACATAAGAATTGGATAAGGATTCCAGGATGAAAGTCTTTCAGGAATTTTCAAGAATCTGTAAATTTCTTTGTGAGAGACTTTAAGGATCCTGTTGAGGATCTCAACAAAGATCCTCAAAAGATCTTCAAGCATATTTAAAATTATTGGCAAGATCTTCAAGGAGCTACAAAAATCTTTTAATTTCTTGCCAAGCCCTACAAGGATCTTCAATTTTCCTGTCAAGATCTTCAAGGATCTACAAAGATCTTTTAACTTCTTGCCAACATCTTCAAGGATCTTCAGTTGTCCTGCCAAGATCTTCAAGGATCTTCAAAGTTCTTTTCAAGATCTTCAAGGTTCTGCAAGAATCTTCAAAGGTATTTTCAAGATCTTCAAGAATCTCATCTCATTATCTGTAGCCGCTTTATCCTTCTACAGGGTCGCAGGCAAGCTGGAGCCTATCCCAGCTGACTACGTGCAAAAGGCAGGGTACACCCTGGACAAGTTGCCAGGTCATCACAGGGCTGACACATAGACACAGACAACCATTCACACTCACATTCATGGTCAATTTAGAGTCACCAGTTAACCTAACCTGCATGTCTTTGGACTGTGGGGGAAACCGGAGCACCCGGAGGAAACCCACGCGGACAACATGCAAACTCCGCACAGAAAGGCCCTCGCCGGACACGAACCCGGACCTTCTTGCTGTGAGGCGACAGCGCTAACCACTACACCACCGTGCCGCCTCTTCAAGAATCTTTAGAATTATTTTCAAGATCTTCAAAGTTCTTGCCAAGATCTTCAAGGATCTTTGAAATTCTTGCCAAGATCTTCAAGGATTTTTAATACTCTTAACAAGATCTACAAGAATCTTAAAAAAACAAAAAACACATTCAATTCCAAACAAAACAATTATTTATTGATGCTATCATAACATAACATGTCATGAACACAAAGTTATGTTGAACATTCAGAAAAAAGCAAACAGATGGCAACATAACAATGTCCTCATCAATCTGTGAATGTGAATTTATAATAATGTGTGTGAGTGCAACAGGATGGTAGTCATTGAGGCAGGACACTGAAGACTTCTTCAGCATGGGGAAGGGATGGTCTTCCTCACTGCCATGCAGTTCTGTGCCTCAAACCGTGCATAGAAGCTGTTCAGTACATCTGGAAGGGAGGCATCATTGTCACAGGCAGGTGGTGTTGTTCTGTAGTTTGGGATGGCCTGGATGCCCTGCCACATGCACCATCTGTTGCCGCTGTCCTGGAAGTAGCTGTGGATTCTCTGGGTGTGTGCACACTTTGCTGCTCTGATGGTCAGAGACAGTTTGGCAGCTCACTGCTCTTAGGGCCGCTCTGTCGCCAGCTCTGAAGGCAGCATCTTGGGTTCTCAGTAGAGTACACACCTCTGCAGTAATCCACAGCTTCTGGTTGGGGCTAGTGGTGATGGTCTTAGAGACAGTAACATCATCAATGCACTTGTTGATGTAGCTGGTCACTGATGCTGTGTACTCCTCTAAGTTAGCACAGTTGCCATTGGTTGCAGCCTCCCTAAACATGTCCCAGTCAGTTTTCTCAAAACAGTCCTGGGGAGCAGAGATGGCTCCTTCTGGCCAGGTTTTCACCTGCCTTAGAACTGGTTTGGAGCATCTGATGAGCAGTCTGTATGCTGGAATTAGCATAACAGAGATGTGGTCTGAATAGCCAAGGTGTGTGTGTGTGGGGGGGGGGGGGGGGGGGGGGGGGGGGGCGCCAGGAATGTTTGTGTAAACAACATCCAGTGTGTGTGCCCCTCTCATTAGAAAGTCCACTTACTGATGAAATTTAGGGAGCACTGACCTGAGATTCGCATGGTTGAAATCTCCGGTGATAATAAACAGTCCATCAGAGTGTGCATTCTATAGTTCGCTGATCGCACCATACAGTATGCAGAGCGCTTCCTTTGCATTAGCACTGGGGGGAATGTAAACTCTGGTTATGAATGCAGAAGTGAATTCCCGTCGTAAATAATATGGTCTACATCTAACAGTCACAAACTCCACTCGTGATGAGCAATAACCAGAGACTAGCACTGAATTCCTGCACCATTCTGTGTTGATGTAAATACATAAGCCATCTCCGCGAGTCTTACCGCACAGAGCTGCATCTCTGTCAGCTCGGAATGAAGCTAGCCCATCCAGCTGAATGGCGGTGTCCAGAACTCGGGCGCTGAGCCATGTGTCCATGACAACAAGGATGCAGCAGTCTCTAAACTCACACTGGGTGTCCACTGGAGCTGGATATAGTCCACTTTATCTTCCAGGGAGCAGACTTTGGAGAGTAGAATGGATGGGAGTGTCAGCTGGCTAGTGTTAGCTGTCAGCCTAGCATGGACACCCATGTGCTTGCCGCATTTCTGCCTCCTCACACACTGCTTCCGATGACTCCTCCTGTGTCACTGGCCTCAAACGAGGCCGAGAACTGGAGGCCTGTTCCTCGCAGCAGGCCGAGGTGAAGTGGCTTCTCCACCACATATGATGTTTTCTGCATGGTATCTGTATTGAAAGAGTGTCTGGCGATGGTAGACACAAACGCCAGTTGATCTGGTGTCTGTGTGCTGTAAAGGGTCGAGCAGAGGAACAAAATGACAAAAAAAAGCACCATTTTGGATCCGGAGAGGCCGCTGCATGTTACTGCTGTGCCGCCATCTTGGACACAACTACACTAGTACTACTACTACTACTACTATTATTATTATTATTATTATTATTATTATTATTATTATTCCTCCAGGAAACTCAGATGTTTTTTTTTTTTTTTTCTGAGGCACACTGCATGTTACGTGTTACGCATTGTTCTCGTGTAGAACACGTTTTTATTTCACAGGTAGGACAACTGTAATCATTGTTGTTTTACAGTATCTACACTGAGTAACCACTTATCAAGTCCATATCCTCTATAAGTCACTCTGAAGGTAGAACGTTAATAACTATTATACATAAGTTAATACCAAATAAAGTGTGTGTGACTCTAGCTAAAGACATCCTAGATCCACTCCTCAAACAATAATTCCATGCTCTACATCCAGACAAACCTGGACGCAGAGGTAGGGGGCGCCCTAAAAAGAATATAGCTCCTAGTGGGAGCTCCTCGGGGGGTCTGAACTTCATGAACACACAGTCTGGGGAACTTAGGAGTAATAACACTGAAACACACACAAATACTGTCAGTAAACCTGCTGAAACTGTCCAAACTACAAACATGGACACCATGGACTACACTCCCCAAAACTCACAGCACCCTCTCTCCTCAGACTATTGACATCAGCTGTCACTCATCATCCTAATTAGTCCCCCTGCCTATATGAACCTCTCTCTCACATTACTCCAATGTGAAGCATCGTTCTGCTCTCATCAGTTCATACCAAGCCTTGTTGTTTCTGACTGACTCTCATTATTCTGACTCTTGCTTCTGTCTTTCCCGTTTACGCTCTTTGTCTTTTCCCCTTAACATTGTTTGCCGATTGCCTGACCTTCGCTTACTCTATGACTCTGAGACTCTCGTCTCATGTTTTGGCTCCATCACTGTTTGCTCCTTGTTAGTCTTCTGCACATTCATCTGTAAGTGCCTGTACCATGACAAACACACACACATCAGTACAATCTCATCTACTCTCATCTAATTTAGAAATGGATTTAATTTCACAAATTCTAAAATTAAAATAATGGAATAAAACAGTAATCCATGTCTAATTGTCAGATACTCACATGAAACCTTCCTGTGGAGAGCATGGGTCTGTCTTTGTCATGTTCAGGATCTTTTCGGGAGGAATTTTGCCAGTGAAAAACTCAGAACAGCAGTCTGTAGGCTCTCCGATATGGTCAACACCTAAAGATCCAGATTCATATTTTGCAGGAGGTTCAAGAGCTGGAGCTGAGTGAGATACACATGAGGTGTTTTTGTCAAATAGAAAATAATAATAAAATAAATGTGCATAAATGTCAAATGTCATTCATCTTTCAGATCTTCAGTTAAAGAAACATGTTCTGATGTGATTTTATGACTACTACTACTACTATTATTATTATTATTATTATTATTTATCCAGGAAACTCAGATTTTTTTTTTTTTGAGACACATTGCATGTTACATGTTACACATTGTTCTCATGAAGAACACATTTTTTTATTTCACAGGTAGGCCAACTGTAATCATTGTTGCTTTACAGTATATACACTGAGTAACCACTTGTCAAGTCCATATCCTCTATAAGTCACAATGCCAAATTGGCAGTATTGTCCCTATATATTAGTGCTGTCAAGCGATTAAAATATTTAATCGCAATTAATGTCGCGACTGTCATAGTTAACTCGCGATTAATCGCAATTTAATCGCACATTTTTGTCACACGAAAAACCATTGTAATTCTCTTACCAGCATAAAAAAGTGAATGGGCTTGTTTCGTACCAATGTTTTTCTTATTGCAAAACATAACACGTCTTGACACAGCCACTGCAAACTGAAACCTAAGCTGAGCACCGTGGCTCTTCGTCCCGAGACTAACAAGAGAACCATGAGTGAAGTGATCTACTGCTTGAGTTAGTCTATCAGAGAGACAGGTTACACAGTGACGGTAGGCTTGACATGCTTGATTATAATATAAAGTACACTATTATATTAACTTTAAGTTGTTCGTTGATAAATATTGCATTGAATCTGATCTTTACTGTTTCAGCTCACTTAACACATTTTGTACTTTTACACTTTCTGCCTGTTGATGCATCGCGCTGTCCAATCAGAGGCGGCCAAATTTGCATATTACAGGAAGGATTTCTGGGATAGCATTGAGTTTGCAGTTCAGAGGGATCTGGCTTCTTTAGACGCTGTCTTCTTAAAACTGAATAAATATTTAAAAAGAGCCAAATGAGCCAGTCTTTGGAATGGCTCTTTTCAAAGAACGGATCACAAAGATGCGGATCCCATCAAAGAGCCATAAATCCCATCTCTACTAGCGTGCCCTGCCCATGCTGGTTCTTTGAGGGAGGAGGGCAGAGGACTCTGGCTGTGCGGGGCATGGCTAGCTGCTATCGTTTTTCTAAGCAAAGTCTCTGTTCCAAGTTCCTGGCAGTTTCAAAAGCTTATGAAAAACCTACATCATGTCACAGAGCATTAATCTCGCGATAAAAAAATTATCGCCGTTAAAATTGAGTCAAGTTAACGCGTTAATAACGCGACATTTTTGACAGCACTACTATATATATATATAATATTCCCCCTTATGGAAATTAAAAAATCAAGGACCGTGATGTCGCCCGGTATGGCGCAGCTGGGGCCCCACCCTGGAGCCAGGGTTGGGGCTCATATGTGAGCACCTGGTGGCCGGGCCTTTGCCCACGGGGCCCGGCCAGGCTCAGCCCGAAGCGGTGACGTGGGCCCGACCTCCTGTGGGTTCATTACCCACAGAGGTAGCTGTAGGGGACCGGTGCAGTGTGGATTGGGCGGCCTCGACGACCTGATCCCTGAGCACAGCGGCTAGCTGTTGGGACATGGAATGTCACTTCACTGGGGGGGGAAAGAGCCTGAGCTTGTGTAGGAGGTTGAGAGGTACCAGCTAGAGATAGTCGGACTCATCTCCACGCACAGCTCTGGAACCCAGCTCCTTGAGAGGGGCTGGACTCTCCACTTCTCTGGAGTCACCCATGGTGAGCAGCGGCGGGCTGGTGTGGGCTTGCTTATAGCTCCCCAGCTCAGCCGCCGTGTGTTAGAGTTTACCCCAGTGAACAAGAGGGTCGCCTCTCTGCGCTTTCAGATCAGGGAGAGGGCTCTTGCTGTTGTTTGTGCCTGCGGGCCGAATAGCAGTATAGAGTATCCGGCCTTCTTGAAGTCCCTGGGAGAGGTACTGAGAGGTGCTCAGACTGGGGACTCCATTGTTCTACTGGGGGACTTCAACGCTCACGTGGGCGATGACAGTGACACCTGGAGGGGCGTGATTGGGAGGAACGGCCTCCCCGATCTGAATCCGAGTGGTGCTTTGTTATTGGACTCCTGTGCTAGTCACGGTTTGTTCATAATGGACACCATGTTCGAGCATAGGTGTGTTGATAAGTGCACATGGCACCAGGACACCTTAGGTCGGAGGTCGATGATCGACTTTGTTGTCATTTCATCTGATCTCTGGCCCTATATCTTGGACACTCGGGGGAAGAGAGGGGCTGAGCTGTCAACTGATCACCACCTGGTGGTGAGTTGGATCCGCTGGCGGAGGAGGAAGCCAGACAGACCTGGCAGGCCCAAACGTATGGTGAGGGTCTGCTGGGAACGTCTGGCCGAGCACTCTATCGGGGAGGTCTTTAACTCCCACCTCCAGGAGAGCTTCTCCCAGCTTCCGAGGGAGGTGGGGGACATTGAGCCTGAGTGGACCATGTTCTCTACCTCCATTGTCAACGCGGCTGTTCGGAGCAGTGGACGCAAGGTCTCCGGTGCCTGTTGTGGCGGCAATCCCTGAACCCAGTGGTGGACACCGGAAGTAAGGGATGCCGTCAAGCTGAAGAAGGAGTCCTATTGGGCCATGTTGGCCTCCGGGACTCCTGAGGCAGCTGATGGGTATCGGCAGGCCAGGCGTGCCACAGCTCGGGAAGTTGCGGAGGCAAAAACTCAGAACTGGGAGGAGTTCGGTGAGGCCATGGAGGAGGACTATCAGTCGGCCTCGAAGAAATTCTGGCAAACCATCCAGTGCCTCAGGAGGGGAAAGCAGTACTCTGCCAACACTGTTTACAGTGCGGGTGGCGAGCTGTTGACCTCGACTGGGGATATTGTCGGGTGGTGGAAGGAATACTTCGAGGATCTCCTCAATCCCACCATCATGTCTTCCATTGAGGAAGCCGAGGCTGATGACTCAGAGGTGGACTCATCCATTACACAAGCCAAAATCACTGAGGTGGTTTACAAGTTCCTCGGTGGCAAGGCACCGGGGGTTGATGAGATCTGCCTTGAGTATCTCAAGTCTCTGGATGTTGTGGGGCTGTCTTGGGTGACATGCCTCTGCAACATCATGTGGCAGTTGGGGACAGTTCCTCTGGAGTGGCAGACTGGGGTGGTGGTCCCTCATTTTAAGAAAGGGGACCAGAGAGTGTGCTCCAATTATAGGGGAATCACACTTCTCAGCCTCCCCGGGAAGGTTTATTCCAGGGTACTGGAGAGGAGAATTTGGCCAATAGTTGAACCTTGGATCCAGGTGGAACAATGCGGTTTTTGTCCTGGTTGTGGAACACTGGACCAGCTCTATACCCTTCATAGGGTACTCAAGGGTTCATGGGAGTTTGCCCAACCAGTCCACATGTGCTTTGTGGATCTGGAGAAGGCATTCGACCATGTCCCTCGTGGTATCCTGTGGGGGGTGCTTCGTGAATATGGGGTTCAGGGCTCTTTGCTAAGGGCTGTCCAGTCCCTGTACGAAAAGAGCAGGAGTCTGGTTTGCATTACCGGCAGTAAGTCAGACCTGTTCCCAGTTCATGTTGAACTCCGGCAGGGCTGCCCTTTGTCACCGGTTCTGTTCATAATTTTTATGGACAGAATTACTAGGTGCAGCCAGGAGCTGGAGGGAATCCTGTTTGGGAACCACAGGATTTCATCTCTGCTTTTTGTGGATGATGTTGTCCTGTTGGTTTCTTCAAACCGGGACCTTCAGCATGCACTGGGGCGGTTTGCAGTCAAGTGTGAAGCGGCTGGGATGAGAATCAGCACCTCCAAGTCTGAGGCCATGGTTCTCGACTGGAAAAGGGTGGCTTGTCCTCTCCAGGTTGGTGGAGAAGTCCTGCCTCAAGTGGAGGAGTTTAAGTATCTTGGGATCTTGTTCATGAGTGAGGGAAGGATGGAGAGTGAGATTGACAGGTGGATCAGTGCAACCTCCACAGTGATGCGGTCGCTTTACTGGTCCGTCGTGGTGAAGAAGGAGCTGAGCCAAAAGGCAAAGCTCTCGATTTACCGGTCAATCTATGTTCCAACTCTCACCTATGGTCATGAGCTTTGGGTAATGACCAAAAGAACAAGATTGCGGATACAAGCAGCCGAAATGAGTTTCCTTGACAGGGTGGCTGGGCGATCCCTTAGAGATAGGGTGAGAAGCACAGTCACTCAGGAGGAGCTCGGAGTAGAGCCGCTGCTCCTCCACATTGAGAGGAATCAGCTGAGGTGGCGCAGGCATCTCTTTCGGATGCCTCCTGGACGCCTCCCTGGGGAGGTGTTCCAGGCATGTACCCCCGGAAGGAGGCCCCAGGGAAGACCCAGGACATGCTGGAGGGACTATGTCTCTCAGCTGGCCTGGGAAGCCTCGGTGTTCTTCCCGAGGAGCTGGCTGAGGTGTCTGGGGAGAGGGAAGTTTGGGCTTCCATGCTCAGACTGCTGCCTCCGCGACCCGGCCCCGGATAAGCAGATGAAAATGAGATGAGATTACAACCCCGATTCCAAAAAAGTTGGGACAAAGTACAAAATGTAAATAAAAATGGAATGCAATGATGTGGAAGTTTCAAAATTCCATATTTTATTCAGAATAGAACATAGATTATATATCAAATGTTTAAACTGAGAAAATGTATCATTTAAAGAGAAAAATTAGGTGATTTTAAATTTCATGACAACAACACATCTCAAAAAAGTTGGGACAAGGCCATGTTTACCACTGTGAGACATCCCCTTTTCTCTTTACAACAGTCTGTAAATGTCTGGGGACTGAGGAGACAAGTTGCTCAAGTTTAGGGATAGGAATGTTAACCCATTCTTGTCTAATGTAGGATTCTAGTTGCTCAACTGTCTTAGGTCTTTTTTGTCGTATCTTCCGTTTTATGATGCGCCAAATGTTTTCTATGGGTGAAAGATCTGGACTGCAGGCTGGCCAGTTCAGTACCCGGACCCTTCTTCTACGCAGCCATGATGCTGTAATTGATGCAGTATGTGGTTTGGCATTGTCATGTTGGAAAATGCAAGGTCTTCCCTGAAAGAGACGTCGTCTGGATGGGAGCATAAGTTGCTCTAGAACCTGGATATACTTTTCAGCATTGATGGTGTCTTTCCAGATGTGTAAGTTGCCCATGCCACACGCACTAATGCAACCCCATACCATCAGAGATGCAGGCTTCTGAACTGAGCGCTGATAACAACTTGGGTCGTCCTTCTCCTCTTTAGTCCGAATGACACGGCGTCCCTGATTTCCAAAAATAACTTCAAATTTTGATTCGACTGACCACAGAACAGTTTTCAACTTTGCCACAGTCCATTTTAAATGAGCCTTGGCCCAGAGAAGACGTCTACGCTTCTGGATCATGTTTAGATACGGCTTCTTCTTTGAACTATAGAGTTTTAGCTGGCAACGGCGGATGGCACGGTGAATTGTGTTCACAGATAATGTTCTCTGGAAATATTCCTGAGCCCATTTTGTGATTTCCAATACTGAAGCATGCCTGTATGTGATGCAGTGCCGTCTAAGGGCCTGAAGATCATGAGCACCTAGTATTGCTTTCTGGCCTTGACCCTTACGCACAGAGATTCTTCCAGATTCTCTGAATCTTTTGATGATATTATGCACTGTAGATGATGATATGTTCAAACTCTTTGCAATTTTACACTGTCGAACTCCTTTCTGATATTGCTCCACTATGTGTCAGTGCAGAATTAGGGGGCTGGTGATCCTCTTCCCATCTTTACTTCTGAGGCTACGTTTACACTAGACCGTATCTGTCTCGTTTTCTTCGCGGATGCACTGTCCGTTTACATTAACCCCCCTGGAAAAGCGGGGAAACGGGAATCCGCCAGCGTCCACGTATTCAATCTAGATCGTATCAGCTCCGGTGCTGTGTAAACATTGAGAATACGCGAATACGCTGTGCTGAGCTCTAGCTGGCGTCTCATTGGACAACGTCACTGTGACATCCACCTTCCTGATTCGCTGGCGTTGGTCATGTGACGCGACTGCTGAAAAACAGCGCGGACTTCCGCCTTGTATCACCTTTCATTAAAGAGTATAAAAGTATGAAAATACTGCAAATACTGATGCAAATACTGCCCACTGTGTAGTTATGATTGTCTTTAGGCTTGCCATCCTTCCACTTGCAAGTAATAAGTGATATGCGCTGGGATCACACACACAGCGGCTCAGTCCCGAATCGTGGCTTGTTCACTTCACTCGCGCACTCTGTGAGCTGCGCAGGGCCGGAGTGCGCACCCTCCAGAGGGCACTCGCTGTTCAGGGTGGAGTGATTTGGAGCGCAGGATGCCTGCGGAGCCGAGCGTATCCGCGTATTGGTGTTGCTGTGTGCACGGCTAACGGTTTTAGTGTAAACGCGAATCATTTTAAGAACGTTAATCTGATGATCCGCTGATTCGACGTAATGTAAACATAGCCTGAGAGCCACAGCCACTCCAAGATGCTCTTTTTATACCTAGTCATGTTAATGACCTATTGCCAATTGACCTAATGAGTTGCAATTTGGTCCTCCAGCTGTTCCTTTTTTGGAACTTTAACTTTTCCAGCCTCTTATTGCCCCTGTCCCAACTTTTTTGAGATGTCTTGCTGTCATGAAATTTCAAATGAGCCAATATTTGGCATGAAATTTCAAAATGTCTCACTTTCGACATTTGATATGTTGTCTATGTTCTATTGTGAATACAATATCAATTTTTGAGATTTGTAAGTTATTGCATTCCATTTTTATTTACAATTTGTACTTTGTCCCAACTTTTTTGGAATTGGGGTTGTGTATATATATATATATATATATATATATGAATGTGGATATATATAAGCAGTTGCAGAAGAAATAAAAAAGAAATAAAATGGTCAGCAGACCTGCTAAAAAACACAAAAAAAATGACTGGTTTACAGGAGAAATAAAACCGCATTAAAAGTGCAAGTCCATTTCAACAGCTCCTCCCATGTCCACGCTTCTTCTCTCGGTCACTCAATGTCCTCCTTGCACGCCTCTCACGCAGATCTGAAGCCATCAGATGCTTTTCCTGGGCGGCAGATATCTCGCTGCTGACCCAGGCCTGAGTGAAACAGCGTTGGTGGACACTGGCTGCTGCACGTGTCCTCACTGCAACTTCTCACAGTTTGGTGCTGGCTACTAACTCCTGGGAGGACCGCTTCTCCAAAGATTGTTCTCTCCAGCGTCTGCTGCGCCCACATGCGCCTCTGTTCTCTCCTTTTCTGTCCCAATAAAAATCCATCTAGACTGTGTGGCGCATCCCTGCACCTGTCGCTCATCAGGTAATTAAGTCGATGCACAGGCTGTGGGTGTGGCACTTCCAGGGTCATCACAGTTCATTTCAACTGTTTAAAAATGCTCTTCACAACACTCTAAAAACATCAAGCAATTAAAATAAAAAGGGATGACTAAAACCACAGCAAACCAGGTAAAATTATTTAAAAAAGCATGCAAGTCAAACAATAACACAACACTCAAATAAAAAAAATGCAATAAATATAAAAAAGGAAACCAAAATATAATATGCACATGCATTTTTGACCCTGTCGCACCAGCCCAGGCCCGATATGCCTCATGTCCTGTCCAGTCGCCTCCTGACTCTGGGAAGGAAGTAGTTGCCCCGCCTCTCTACTTTACTGATGTCATGCTCTTTGTGCCTCCTGACTCTGGAGAGGTCGTCACTCCAGTGCTCTGCTTCACAGACGTCATCACACCACCACCCTTCACTGCTGAAGTCAGTGCCCTGCCGCCCTGTTCCATCTCTCTGCTGTCACAATTTCTATGCAGCACCTGCCCTGGCAACCCTCGAAACTTATGGACAATCTGTCCAGGGGCCCAGGACCCACTGTTTTGACAATTTTGGACTGTTTTGGGAGGAGCACCATTAAGGGGGAGTTGACGATCCGTCATGAATTCCCCTCCTTGGTTTATGCCAATATATACTACATGCTCCAGCACTAAAGTGTGTGTTTGTGTATGTACATTTATGAGCACGCATGTTCCCCCTTCCCTGATGTTGTGTCATCTTAATGCTTGATGCTCTACCATCCCCTCTTTACCTCTTTTAAATTATCTTCATCTCAGTCAAAATAGGAGATGAACCCATTCCAAATTAACTGATAACACACAAACACTTGCCTGCTTTAAATGTTCATAGTCAAGTTTTAAAAGTGTATGTAAACGTCTGGGCGAACAATTTGAGTCCAGGGTCCAAAAACTCATCAGACACTGTCCTATAAAACACACACAGTGTCTGGTTTCTGACAGAATCTGCTCCTCTGAAGAAAGACCTGTTCATATGAACCTTGCTGTGTGAACCGGGCCCTGATCAAACTAATCTGAGAGGACATGGTGGAGGGAGCATCATGGTTCAGGGCTGATTTCATGCTGAGCATCTGAGTAGAGCCCCATGAACAGGATGAAGCCCAGGACCAAAACCACATGACTCGTCTTCATGTTCTCAGCAGATGTGTGAAGATCTGATCTCTTCTCTCTTGAACATCAAATTTGTTTTTGATGTTGTTTAGTGGTATAGCTTGATTTTAAACCATCTAATTCTTGTCAACCCCCCCCCCCCTCCAGCTACACACATCTAATCAACTCACCACTTCCTCTACTCAAGCTCTACAGTTTATCTAGAAGATAACGACTGATCCATTTCTTATCCCTTAAATATTAAACATGTTATTACACTAACCCAACTTGCATTTGAGTGCAAAAGTTGATCTTTTCTGATGCCATGGCATATAAATACATACTTTAAATAATAAATTTCAGGATTTTCTCCAACTTTAACTCACATTGTTCATATATCTGCTCAATAACATTCCTGCATTTATTCATGTTTAATAAATCAGGTGATTCATTCAGTTGTGTGTTTATGGTTGATAAAAAGCGATGTTCATGACTAAACAGTGTTCATAATAACACTAAAAGTCTCACACACACACACACACACACACACACACACACACACACACACACACACAAATAATATGCTCTCATCTCAACAGCATCTCAAAAAATTCATGCATGTAATACTTTCACCCTGTGGGTACCCAATCCGCACTCACTGTTCGATTTGCGCTGCATGTACTGTGTACCATAATAATTTAACCACACCCACATCTCCACTACACTTTTTAAATAATGTTGATGGGTAATAAATAATTTACCTAATTTTTAATCATATTCAGCGTGGCCCAAGCCCAGGCCCAATACCCGTCATGTCCTGTCCAGTTGCCTCCTGACTCTGGGAAGGAAGTAGTTGCCCCGCCTCTCTACTTCACTGATGTCATGTTCTCTCTGCTTCCTGACTCTGGTGAGGTCATCACTCCAGTGCTCTGCTTCACCGAGGTCATCACAGCACCACCCTTCACTGCTGAAGTCAGTGCCCTGCTGCCCTGTTCCATCACTCTGCTGTCACAATTTCTGTGCAACACCTGCCCTGGGAACCCTGGGAACTTATGGACATTCTGTCCAGGGGCCCAGGACCCCCAGACCCCCTGGTTTGACACTTTTGGAGCACATTGGGAGCTTTGAGCTGGGGGTAAGGGGGGTGGGGGGGGTTTCACAATTCTGTTATGATTTCCCCCACTTGGTGTGTGCCAACATATACTGCATGCTCCTGTGATAAAAGACTTGCTCATATTTGTGCCTTCACCAGCATGTCTTCCCCCTTCCCAGATGTTGTGTCATCTTAATGCTCGATGCTCTACCATCCCCTCCTCACCTCGTTACCCACTTAACATCCAAATATACTGTAGTTGCAAAAGAAACGTTATCTTTTAAATCATCTTCATCTGAGTCATAATAGGAGATGAACCCATTCCAGATTAACTGATAACACACAAACACTTGCCTGCTTTAAATGTTTATCATGAAGTTTTAAAAATGCATGTAAACTTCTGTGCAAACAATTTGAGTCCAGGGGCCAAAAACTCATTAGACGCTGCCCTATAAAACACACACAAAGTCTGGTTTCTCACAGAATCTGCTCTTCTGAAGAAAGACCTGTTCATATGAACCTTGCTGTGTGAACCGGGCCCTGATCAAACTAATCTGAGAGGACATGGTGGAGGGAGCATCATGGTTCAGGGCTGATTTGCTGTTTCAGAGCCTGGACAGTTTGTGATCATTGAGGGAGTGAAATTCAATTCAAATTGCATCAAGACCTTTAACAGGAATCAGTCAGTTTGGGGAAGACCTTTTCCTGTTTCAGCACATTCCTCCCTGCAGGAACCAAGATCCATTTAAGTTTGGTGTGGAAGAATTTTACTGGACAGAGATATTTTCAGGCTGAACTCTGCTCCAGTGGTTGCGTTTACATGCAGCTTAATATTCCATGAATAATTCAAGTGACAGGTCAATCAGAAGAGAAAACGTCCATGTCTCTACCGTAATAGGAATAAAGCAAACCAGTCAAGGCCATGTCTATCTGATTGAATGAAGTGGGGTGTGTGTGTGTTTGGGTCACAATGCATTTCACAAACCACAGTTCATGTTATGCTGAAGTGCTACGTCTGAGACACGGGAAACCAGCCAACCACAGCTGCTCATGCTGAATCACAGGGCAGCGTATCACACTGATCAAATATTCACAAGTTTATTTTCAGACATTTTCTAACATTAATGTTTTTGTTCATAAATCATTCAGTTCACTCAGTGGTGCGTTATAACTTTATTTTAATCTGAATCACATTAAGCATCAGTAACATCCATAAGCATCATAATAAATGGTGTGTGTTGCATCTCAGTTGCAGCATTATGGTGCATTAAACTTTCTTTTGACGGCGTCTTCATGAACACACAGTCTGGGGAACTTAGGAGTACAAGCTATGGAGTCCATATCCTCCATAAGTCACTCCGAAGGTGGAACATTTATATGTATTATACACAACTGAATACCAAATAAAAAGTGTGTGTGTGTGTGTGTGTGTGTACTTTATACTGTACATATTTACTTCGACTTCATATGCAACTATTGTTGTACAGCTACATAAAGTGTGTGTATTAAACTCACGCTGAGTGTCTGAGTAGAGCCCCATGATCAGGATGAAGCCCAGGACCAAAACCACACGATTCATCTTCATGTTATCAGCAGGTGTGATCTGATCTCTTCTCTCTTGAACATCAAATTTGTTTTTGATGTTGAGTTTCGGGGTATTGCTTGATTTTAAACCATATAAGTCCGGTCCCCCCCACACACACACTTCCTCTACTCAAGCTCTACAGTTTATCTAGAAGATAACGTCTGATCCATCTCTTACCCCTTAAATATTAAACACATTAATTCATTCATACAGCTTACATTTATGTACAAATGGTGATACTTTCTGAAGCCATGGTACAGTATATAAATACATACACTGTAAAAAAAAAAGTTACGCCAACTTAAAAATTCAAGGCAACTTGCTGCACAGGATTTTTGAGTTTATGTGACAACTAAGATTTTTAAGACTTGTAAGAAAGTTGTGCCAACTTATACTTTTGGTCTCAGATAACTTAGCCTTCATATTCACACAAACTTAATTTTTTTCAGTTTTACATGATAAGAATTCAACTTTAAGGCTACTAATCTTTCATCCAAGTAAAAACTTCAAAATTTTAGTTCAATTTACTTTTTATCCCACAATAAAACAAACTAGACCGGACAATTCCCCGGGGGGAAATTGTGAGAGGATGCAGTGCGTGAAGCAATTCAGTCACGCATGTTGGCTGGCCGTGAATGTGTGACCTGCAATGATGTTTCAATGCAATGATTATGTGTGTGCTTGAGACAGCAGCCGTCATGAAGAAGAGCTATTCAAGAGTATAAACAAATTGACTACAGGCGGAAATTAGCATGTACTGCTATAACCTGGGACAGACATCTGTCCTTACCACAAGGATAATGTTTAATTTGTGCACTGTCCCTTTTAAAAATAAAATAAACTCTAAGAAGAGTGTTTGTAGTTTGTATGTATGAACAGAAGTGTTCCTAATAAAGTGGGCGGCTAAGGTGAGGCCTGTCGGCTGCCCTCTTCTCAGTTTGAGGCTTCTCATTCAAAAACTGTAAATCCTATCGTTTAGGTAGACACATTGTGTGAATCAGGACAAGTTTTCCTACTACTTTTGAGAAAATCATGTCTGTAGAGTGAAATTTGTGGCTGAAAACACAGTTTAAGCAAGAAAGTTTGACCTTTTTTTTCAAGCTCTCTCCACTCTGACTTAACGAGCTTCACTGGTGTGTAACGCAATAGACACCCATTCAAAAGCCGGATTTTCTCCCGGAACCCACATGGCGTTTGAGCCAGGACTGATCCGAAAGTGTAGAACCTAGCAGAAAAGTTGAATGCCAGATCCACAGAGGAGAAGTTTTCCTACGTCTTAGAGTTTGAATCACGTCTCTAGGTGAAAGCATGCCAGAGCAGCGGACGTTTGAAAAACGTTGAAAAAGAGATTTTTTTTCAATTAATTCCATAGAAATGAATGGGGTTTTTTTGGGCGATTTTTTTCGCGACTACGTCGCGAAAAAATCGTATTCTGCAGAGAAAAGTAATAGCATAGCGAGTCCGATCGAGCCGCACGTTTTGATATATTGTTTGTCTGTGTGCGACGTACGGTTGTGTGACCTGCTATGAAGCTACAATGCCATGATTTATGTGTGTGCTTGAGACAGCAGCCCCCTCCCCTCTCTGCTCCCTTACTGAAGCCAGTCGGCATGGTGACGGGCCTGAGCAGGTAATGACACACACACAAGATTTTGTCAGGTGTCTGCTGTATTTTGCTAAGGACCAGGCCTCGAACAACGACAAGTAACTCGTGAACGAAAGCAGCTATTCACAAAATTCTTTCACAGTGAGCGCTAGAAGGGTCTCCTGAATAAACTGATGTAATTTTTTGTCTGTAGTCTTAAAAATGAGGACAGTAGACCGACTTAAAAATGACTGACTTTTCTGTCACGTTTATAATGGGTGTCAATGAGCTAAGACACACAAGGTATGGAGTTTTGTGCTGTTTTATATGAATGACCAAGCCTCGAACAATGACAAATAACTCGACAACGGAAGCAGCTATTCACAAAATTCTTTCACAGTGAGCGCTAGAAGGGTCTCCTGAATAAAATGATGTATTTTTTTGTCTGTCGTGTTAAAAATGACGACACTAGAACGATTTAAAAATAAGAGACTTTTCTGTCCCGTTTATAATGGGAGTCAGTGAGGCCGCTCACCTGTGCTCTCCTCACTTTGAGGCTTCTCATTCAAAAACTGTAAATCCTATCGTTTAGGTAGACACATTGTGTGAATCAGGACAAGTTTTCCTACTACTTTTGAGAAAATCATGTCTGTAGAGTGAAATTTGTGGCTGAAAACACAGTTTAAGCGAGAAAGTTTGAGCTTTTTTTCAAGCTGTCTACACTCTAAGCTTAACGAGCTTCACTGGTGTGTAACGCATTAGATACCCATTCAAAAGCCGGATTTTCTCCCGGAACCCACATGGCGTTTGAGCTGGGACTGATCCGAAAGTGTAGAACCTAGCAGAAAAGTTGAATGCCAGATCCACAGAGGAGAAGTTTTCCTACGTTTTTGAGTTAGAATCACGTCTCTAGGTGAAAGCATGCCAGAGCAGTGGATGTTTGAAAAAGTGCTTTTTTTTCAATTAATTCCATAGAAATGAATGGGGTTTTTTGGACGATTTTTTTGCGACTACGTCGCAAAAAAATCGTATTCTGTAGAGAAAAGTAATAGCATAGCGAGTCTGATCGAGCCGCACGTTTTGATATATTGTTTGTCTGTGTGCGACGTACGGTTATTGAGTTAATCGAAATCGAAATTTGCGTAGGAATAATAAGAAGATTAAGAAGTTTAAGAAGAAGAAATACGTAGAAGAACAATAGTTGCAGTGCTTTGCACTGCAACCTATGGGCTCCCCTAGGGGAGCCCATAGGTTGCTATGCTGCAGCACTGCATCCTAATAACAATCCAGTTCAAATAACATGATGGTAGCAAAACTGCTATAAAACTGTAGTGGCAGTGCTTTTTTGTTAAGTCACACATTCACTTATTTTAAGCCTGAAGCTAATTTGACAAACGAAATGTGCAAACAATTCAGTACCAGCCAATGGTGTATAATATGCATACAATGAACATAAAGAGTGACTCTATTAAAACATATACATATTCAAAAGGTTGACAAATTGCAAACTGCACGTCATTACGAACAATAGCACACAGCACAATTTGGCACAAATGATGCAGGCTGTTGGGTGCGTATGTTTGAACTAACTGTCGGTTAGGTCCTGGCTCAGACTGAGCTCACTCTTACCTTAAAAGCACTGCCACTACAGTTTTATAGCAGTTTTTCTACCATCATGTTAAAATAAACATGCTATTTGAACTGGATTGTTATTTGTTTTATTGTGGGATAAAAAGAAAATTGAACTAAAATTTTGAAGTTTTTACTTGGATGAAAGATTAGTGGCCTTAAAGTTGAATTCTTATCATGTAAAACTGAAAAAAATTAAGTTTGTGTGAATATGAAGGCTAAGTTCAGGAATGAGAATGAAAAATATTAAAAAAGTCTGAAAAAAGCCGGGGGTTTGGGGGCCACAGGCACCCAGCGGGGCCCAGGGGCAGAGCCCCGGTGGGGGCCCAGGGGGCAGGAGCTAATGATTTTTGGCTTTTTTTTTTTACCCCAAAACCATTAATTTTATCAGCAAAAAGTTTCAATTTATTTGGAAATAAATTCCCCTTCTTGGTGGACTACCAGGTGAAAATGATTAATAAGGTACAAGAGACTTGTTTTTAATCAATTCACATTTGATGATTTCAAAAAATCAATGCACTTTTTAATATAAACGAGCTCTACAGTATTACATTTCTGCATTTTTGCTATTCATGTCTTTGTATACTCTAATCCTTTAAAATGAAGTGCAAACCAGAAAAAAGTTCTATCATATAATTCTCTTAAGCTTTCTTCTGATGTTATCATGGTAGCAGGAGGTCTTGCATATTAAGCAGGCAACATTCAACATCACTTATCACTTCCCTTTCAACTGTTGTGTGTACTAACTAGGTTTTATCTGGACAGGATGTTGTGTAATGTAATACAGATACCATATGGTCAATTTGAAGATCAAGATAGTGATTTTGAATTAAAGAACAGGCATGTACAATTGGCATTACATATTTGAATTTTTTTAAAATCAAAAACTATAAGTTCATCTTGGCCTAAACAATTTGGGCAGACGCTCCCGCGTAGCACATGCCAGCAATCCCCCCCCCCCCCCCCATGAAATGAGCAATAAGTAGGAGAGTTATACATGATATCATACCTAAAATTTTATCAGAAATATAGATATGATACTATGATTCTCCCCAACATGCTACATTAGATAAGCTAACCCCATTTATAAAAGATACACACTTATATATGACATTTATTTATACACACACACACACACACACACCATGGCACTGATTCGTGCGATATACATTATAAATATAATGAATCATTGAACAGGCAAAATAATTTTCTATCTACCTTTGTGGTTTTTGGTGTATATGTGAAGTTCGATAGTCCTTGCCCCTCTACTAGCGTAGTTTATCATGTCAGAACACAATGAGCAAAGTACTTTTACTGGGACGTCTATTTTCCGTATGTGATCACCGAGCTACGTTGTGACAGTCTGTTTGTCGATCTCGACATTCAGTGTTCTTTCTAACCAAGCCCATCTAAAATAGTTCTTTATTCCTGCACCTTTATCAATCTCCCTCGCTCGAGCCTCTTCTTTCTTATCTAGGGCTTTTGCCATTGTCGATATGCTAAAATATCCCACCCGAATACATGTGTCTTTCCGATGTTACCAATGCGTATCGTCAAACAGCATGTATGGTCGGTGAACGGTGATTGCAAGCCACGCGTGGAGAGCATGTGTACTTGTGTTTATACACTGCACATGATGGGATTTCCCGAAAATTCTACCGCAAATAAGTTGAACATTGTCGCAAAAGTGAATGTTAATTACGACATGTCAAAATACTCGAGTCTGTTAACCCAGAGCCCACCAGATCATTAACCATTACCCCCCCCCCCCCCCCCCCCGAAAAATTCTCAATGGATTTACATCGATCTCAAAAACGATCATTTTGGTCTGAAAAAGTCGGAAATCCGCCGAACGGCGGAAAATTCTCATCCCTGAAAGTTATCTGAGACCAAAAGTACAAGTTGGCACAACTTTCTTCAAAACTTAAAAATCTTAGTTGTCACATCAACTCAAAAATCCTGTGCAGTAAGTTGCCTTGAATTTTTAAGTTGGCGTAACTTTTTTTTTTACAGTGTACTTTAAAAGTAATAAAATTACAATTTTTCTCCAACTTTAGCAACATTGTTCATGTATCTGTAAAATAACATTCCTGCATGGTTCAGGGCTGATTTGCTGTTTCAGGGCCTGGACAATTTGTGATCACTGAGGGAGTGAAATTCAATTCAGATTACATCAAGAACGTTAACAGGGAAATGTGTGTGTCACGCTCCATCACTTTCATGATTGTGTGTGATGTACCAAGACATAGAACCAAAAAAAAGAGAGAGAGATGAACAACAAAATGGTTGAAAAAGAAGAAAATGTATTTTTATAATCACCAAGTCAGAATCCAGTCTGAACCAGTTTTAGATGCTGAACTGAAAAAGCCCTGCTGTAGAAACTAATGGTCCAAAATTCCTCCACACTGTGCAAGTCTGCACAAAACACTTGGAGGTTGTTACTGTGATTATAATACATGGGGCCAAATTACTCAATTCTGATTGATCAATCAAGGAGGGCTTGTTTCCTTAACACGTGGCCATATTTCTGAAATGCTATTGGCTCGGTCATTGCTTTGCTACAATTACAAAAATTAGCGAATTTTGTTAGCAAAATGGCTGACTCTGCTGACTCAGCAATGCCGCATTTCGCTATATTTGATGAAGAAATGATGAACCAATTGAAAGCTGCAAGCGAAAATGAAAATACCAAAAAAGTACGAATTTTTGGCTTTCCGTGTTTAAGAAATGGGCTGCAGAAAGACAAATAAACGACTCTCTAGTGGCGTATGAATGCTGTGAGTTAGACAAGGTGTTATTGTAGCAAGGTTGATTCTTCCCACTTGCCATTGGCAGCAAAATCCTTGAGCTGGCTTTGGTAGGTATTGGGAGTTTCATTTGTTCTGTTAGAGCTCCCTCTATGGGACTGTTGTGGCTATGCCCTGCATTTCTGCATCCTCTCCTCAGTCTGCATTTACCCTGGCTGGGAGAGGTACCGTATGTATCCAGAGCAGTTGGATCATAATCTACACTTTAATGATCTATAACCTGAGTCTAAGTGCACATAGCAGTGTCTTCATATGTTATATGATAAGTGCAGAAGAATAGTGTCGCTCAGTGTTGGTCACTACATTTGTAAAGAGTATATTGAGAGCTTATGATTGCTAGCTTTGCTAACCATGTGGTTTTGTTGTACATGTTAGCTAGTGGTATCTTCACATGAAAAGCTTGCTTCTGCTTGTCTCTTTCTTGTGTTAGGCTGCCTTTGTGAAGATTCATGATCATCTTTTGCTCTTTGTTATAAATGTTAACAGGTATGTAGCCAACTCCCATTACCATGTTAAGCGAGTAGTTTGTTGACTGGAAACTTATTTTTTCTATTCAATGTTACTGGATAGCACTGGTTAGCCAGATCAGTGGCCATGCATTCACTAACCCAATAAGGGAAAAAATTCAGATTCATTTCATGTTGCATGATCTTGATGTAATATACAGTATTTTCCGGACTATAAGTGGCACTTTTTTTCATAGTTTGGCCGGGGGTGTGACTTATACTCCAGAGCAACTTATATGTGAAATTATTAACACATTATTGGGGGGACTGGCGAAAAGCGGAGGTTACTCTTACTGCAATGAAGAAAACAAAATATATGCTAAGTAATCGGGAATCAGCTCTTTTTTTTTTCCTGTGGAAGTTTGAGTAATGATTCATGTACAATTTACATTTTGAAAGTCTTTTCTACCTTTGCAATGGCCAAAAGATCATTAAGGTGTTGATAATTGTAGCCACCGCTCGACTACTACTAATATTAATAATAATAATAATAATAATAATAAGAGGAAGAAGAAGACTCATTATTATTAATCCAGGAAACTCAGATATGTTTTATAGATACATTGCATATTACGTGTTACGCATTGTTCCCGTGTAGAACACATTTTTATTTCACAGGTAGGACAACTGTAATCATTGTTGCTTTACAGTATATACACTGAGTAACCACTTATCAAGTCCATATCCTCTATAAGTCACTCTGAAGGTGGAACATTAATAAGTATTATACATCAGTTAATACCAAATAAAAAGTGTGTGTGTAGTTTATACTGTACATATTTACTTATACTTTTATATCTAACTATTGTTGCACAGTGTGACGACTCTCAGCGCTGCTGCTGTGATCGCTTGTAGGCGTGGCTGGGGAGCTCGTTACGGCAACACCTGTGCTCTCCCTTTTAACCCTTTGATGCAAAACATGGGTCAAAAGTGACCCGGCTGAGTTTTTACCTTCTATATCTTTGCAATCAATTAATTCCATCATTCAGTATTCAAGGTATTCCTCAATTAACTTGTTTTTGATCATCATACATCCTTATTTTATTTTTTCCTTTCTTACTTTTTGAATAAAAACCCTTTTTGTATCACTACCCTTCTAATGCACAACATGGGTCAAAAACGACTTGCATTCATTTTCCAGGTTATTTCATGTACGGCTGAGTGTTTCTATGATCTACTTTTGAAATAAATTCATTTTATCATTTACTTTTCCAAATATGCAGTAAATTATCTTGTTTTTGTTTAGCACAAATCATCATTTTTATTTTTCCTTTCTTAAGTTATGAACACGCCCAGCGTTTGTAATTCTACATCAAGTTTACACACATGGGTCAGAACCGACCCGCATGCATTTACTCCAGCGTTTGGTGGAACTGTGAATTGTGCTTGTGTCAGACATTTCACAGCTCAGCACAGCGCCCTTTGCCCATCTAATACATGGAAGTAATGTTTTTCAATTGTTCTAACATTACCTTAGAAAAAAATTGATTATGTTTAGGTTACCTTGAGAGTGAGTAGATTACTTGTCAGAAAGTTACAAGTAATTACTATTAGCTACCGAGCTGTTGACATATTCTACTTCAGTTAGCTAATTTTATTGTAGTTGGCTTAGCTAACTACATAGTAAATAAATAAATAACTGGCCCCATTCACTGCTAAAGTAATTACTTGAAACAAATTATTATTATAGTATTAAGTCATTTAATTTTAAGTCACACTTGGATGACCCATGTGTAGTAATATAAAAAGTATTTTTGTTCATAAAGTAGGAAAGAAAAAATTAAATTAATGATTTGTGGTAATTAAAAACAAGATATTTAAATAATACTTGGAATATTCAATCATAAAATAAATTGATTTCAAAAGATAGAGCAAAGAAAAACTCAGTCAGCATGAAATAACCTGGAAAATGAATGCAGGTCATTTTTGACCCATGTTGTGCATTAGAAGGGGTGTGCATATGTTTTGCATCAAAGGGTTAAGTCCGTGAAAGTCCGGCAGTACATTCCTCGAAAAGGGTGTAGAAGAACAAAATAATCCATCAACATGTAGCCTTCGATTTATTTCGGACAATTAAAGAATTCTGGAGGATATCAGAATGTTTGCGCGCCGGCTTCCATCTACCCCCATCCATGCCTCTGTTCAAACAATGAGCATGTGATTTAAAGGGACTATAGCCATAGGATAGGGAGTGAGAAGGTGTGTGCGTGTGACAGTGACAGGGAAAAACCCTATAGACTTCCGAGGCTCATGCTCGCCCTGAATTTCTCTTCTAAACGCCCATATCTCTTAAAGTGAAGGCAAAAGAACGTTCAGCGCCTGGCCAGGCTTTCTATGTATTAATTTACATAGACGTTTTAATATGAAATATAAATAAATGTCTGAGACAATAGATACTATTTTATGCTCCTGATCAATAATTAAAACTTTATGTGGCTGATGCAACAAGTCGTAACATACAGCTCCATCAAAATGTGTGTATTAAACTCACGTTGCTCAAATTCATGAACACAGTCTGAAGCGCTTAGGAGTAGCAACACTGAAAAACACACATCAACACAATCTCATCTCATTTAGAACATTTCACTTTTATAAAAATTAAAATCATGGAATAAAACAGTAATCCATGTGTAATTGTCAAATACTCACATGAAGCCTTGCTGTGTACAGCGTGGGTCTGTCTTTGTAACCTTCAGGATCTGATGGGGAGGAATTTTGCCAGTGAAAAACTTAAAACAGCATTCTGTAGGCTCTGCGAGATGTTTAACACCTCTAGCTGAGTGAGACACAGATGAGGTGATTTAGTCAAATAGAAACTCATAATAAAATAAATGTGCATAAATGTCATATAAAAATAATCCATCTTTCAGATCTTTAGTTAATGAACAAGATTTGATGTGATCTTACTCCTGATAATAATAATAATAATAATAATAATAATAATAATAATAATAATAATAATTTTTATTCATCCCGGAAACTCAGATATGTTTTTTAGACGCATTGCATGTTACGTGTTACTGTCCACATTGTTCTCGTGTAGAACACATTTTTATTTCACAGGTAGGACAACTGTAATCATTGTTGCTTTACAGTATATACACTGAGTAACCACTTATCAAGTCCATATCCTCTATGTCACTCTGAAGGTGGAACATTAATAAGTTTTATACATCAGTTAATACCAAATAAAAAGTGCGTGTGTGTGTGTGTGTGTGTGTAGTTTATTCTGTACATATTTACTTCTACTTCTTATATAACTGTTGTACTGCTACATAAAATGTGTGTATTAAACTCACGCTGAGCATCTGAGTAGAGCCCCATGATCAGGACGAAGCCCAGGACCAAAACCACACGACTCATCTTCATGTTCTCAGCAGTTGTGTGAAGATCTGATCTCTTCTCTCTCAAACATCAAATTTGCCTTTGATATTGAGTTTAGCAGTATAGCTTGATATTAAACCATCTAAATCCAGTTTCCCCTCCACCCCCCGTACCTCTACACACATCTAATCAACCCACCACTTCCTCTACTCAAGCTCTACAGAAGATAACGACTGATCCATCTCTTACCCCTTAAATATTAAACACATTAATACATTAATACAGCTTGCATTTGAGTACAAAGGTGATACTTTCTGAATCCATGGTATATAAATACATACTTTAAATATAATAAAATTATAATTTTTCTCCAACTTTTGCTCACATTGTTCATGTATCTGTTAAATAACATTCCTGCATTTATTCATGTTTAATTACTCAGATGATTCACTCAGTGGTGTGTTTATGGTTGATAAAAAGCTATGTTCATGACTAAACAGTGTGAACAGTAACACACACACACACACACTCTCATCTCAACTGTGTACCATAATAATTTAACCACACCCACATCTCCGCTACACTTTTTGAGTAACGTTGAAGTGTAATAAATATTTTACCTAATTTTTAATTGTATTCAGCAGCGTGGCCCAAGCCCAGGCCCGATACCCCTCATGTTCTGTCCAGTTGCCTCCTGACTCTGGGAAGGAAGTAGTTGCCCCGTCTCTCTACTTCACTGATGTCATGCTCTCTCTCCTTCCTGACTCTGGCGAGGTCGTCACTCCAGTGCTTTGGAGCGATGACCGAGGTCACCGAGGTCATCACACCACCACCCTTCACTGCTGAAGTCAGTGCCCTGCCGCCCTGTTCCATCACTCTGCTGTCACAATTTCTGTGCCACACCTGCCCTGGGAACCCTGGGAACTTGTGGACATTCTGTCCAGGGGCCCAAGAGCCCCTGGTTTGACACTTTTGGAACACTTTGGGAGAAGCACCTTACAGAGGAGGGGGGTTCAGGATTCTGTCATGAATTCCCCTCCTTGGTCTGTGCTTCTGTTCTATGTGTGTGTTGTCTGAATGTGATCTGACCCATGCTGTGAATTTTGCTGATGATATTTGGACTGCCCTCACTAAAATACACGCTGATCTCACACAACTGTTTTCTGCCTCTTCAACACCTGAACATCACAATACGAATCAAATGCTCTTTTTAGTCCTTGAGTAAAACCAATAAATGGAATGAATTTTACATGCAAATGCAAATGTATCTTATCTTATCGAGAAACCAAAATACAATATGATGGTGTGTGCCAACATATACTGTATACTCCAGTGCTAAAAGGCTTAGAAATGTGTGTGTGTGTGTGTGTGTGTGTGTGTGTGTGTGTGTGTGTGTGTGTGTGTGTGTGTCACAGTGCATTTCACAAGCCACAGTTCATGTTATGCTGAAGTGCTACATCTGAGACACGGGAAACCAGCCAACCACAGCTGCTCATGCTGAATCACAGGGCAGCGTATCACACTGATCAAATATTCACAAGTTTATTTTCAGACATTTTCTCACAGTAATGTTTTTTGTTAATAAATCATGCAGTTCACTCAGTGGTGTGTTATAACTTTATTTGAAACTGAATCACATTAAACATCAGTAACATCCATAAGCATCATAATAAATGGTGTGTTTTGCGTCTCAGTTGCAGCATTAAGATGCTTTAAGCTTTTCATTCGATGGAGACTTGATGAGCACACAGGCTGGGGAACTCAGGAGTAGTAACACTGAAACACACACATAAACACACACATCAATACAATCTCAATCTACTCTCATCTCATTTAGAAATGGATTTAATTTCACTTTTATAAAAGTTAAAATCATGGAATAAAACAGTAATCCATGTGTAATTGTCAGATACTCACATGAAGCCTTGCTGTGGACAGCGTGAGTCTGTCTTTTTCACCTTCAGGATCTTTTCAGGAGGAATTTTGCCAGTGAAAAACGCTAAACAGCAGTCTGTAGGCTCTCCGATATGTTCAACACTTAAAGGTCCAGATTCATATTTTGCAGTAGGTTCAAGAGCTGAAGCTGAATGAGATACAGATGATATGTTTTGTCAAATAGAAACTAATAATAAAATAAATGAAAATGTCATAAGAAAATTGTCCCTCTTTAAGGTCTTCACTTAATGAAATATATTTTGATATCCTAGAGCGGCGGCTGCAGTTATTGACAGTCCATAATTATCGACACCTTTTCAGATTTACCAATAAAAAACAATTTTACAAAGGTGAGTTTCAGTTACAACAGTTATTATTGGTTAATTAATCAACCAGAAGACCCGCCTCACCCTTTGATCTTGTTGTCTGATGACACAGCTCATTACCTGATATGGAATTTTTTTCCGCACAATCAGCAATTTGAGGAAAATCCAGACGTTATCCTCGCAGGTAAGCATGGTGGAAAGATCATGGACATGTTTTTACTGATCAAATTCACCGATATTTCATGATCTCCTTGTCAAACCTATTTTCTTTCTTACTCTTTCATTTGACAGCCACCATTTTGTAGCTAAACATGCATTTGATTAGTTACGTGAGATGCTGATAATAGTGATCACTTTCACTGGTGTCCACCATTATTGACACCCTGTGGAATTAAGGGACATTTACAACTGTTATGGATGGATCTTTGTGTAAAAATTAAATAAATTAAAAAGTGCTGTGATTTATATATTTTTTTCCTGATTCATAATGGAATGGAATGTTTATAGAGTATTTGGAATCGTATTGCAGTAAACAGAATTAGAGCAGAATTAAATTCCTAGCATATAAAAACGAGCATGCTTGAAATATTCAGATTTTTCTTTTCCATTCAGAATTTTTTTTTTTCAGTTTGTTGTAAATATGTACCACATACTACAATATCAGTAGCCATTTTATAGATTTAGATGTAAATTTAAAATCGCCAAAAAAACCAACCTTTGACCTGGATGTTCATGTGTTTATAATGTCAATCACCTGTTGATATTTATTGGTAAACTACAAAACTAGAAATTAATACAAACAACAATGAATGATTAACAAAATGTGATCTACAAAAATACTTAGAAAGTGGAACAAAAAGATTTTCTGACGCAGGTTAAACATGATCAGTTCATTTGTTTGCAAACATTAGAATTACTTCCTCATTTAGGTATACACCGGCATCGACATATTTATGTAAAATATATTTTGTACTAAATATAAGTCTATGTAAAAAAATTTTTTAAATAAAAACAATGTTTTCTTAATACCACATAACGGTGATTTTTTAAAAATAAATAATAATCTGGATGTCAATAATTGTGGAACGGTGTCGATAACTGTGGACAAAGGTGTCAATACTTGTGAAACAGTGTCATGCGATCTGATATGCTAAGTAATCGGGAATCAAGTCTTTTTTTTTTTTTTTCTTGTGGAAGTTTGAGTAATTATTCATGTACAATTTACATTTTGAAAGTCTTTTCTGCTTTTGCAATGGCCAAAGGATTGTTAAGGTGTCGATAATTGTAGTCACCGCTCTACTACTACTACTACTAATAATAATAATAATAATAATAATAATAATAATAATAATAAAAATAATAATAATAAGAGGAAGAAGAAGAAGAAGAAGAAGAAGAAGAAGGAGAAGACTCATTATTATTAATCCAGGAAACTCAGATATGTTTTTTAGACACATTGCATGTTACGTGTTACGCATTGTTCCCGTGTAGAACACATTTTTATTTCACAGGTAGGACAACTGTAATCATTGTTGCTTTACAGTATATACACTGAGTAACCACTTATCAAGTCCATATCCTCTATAAGTCACTCTGAAGGTGGAACATTAATAAGTTTTATACATCAGTTAATACCAAATAAAAAGTGTGTGTGTGTGTGTGTGTGTGTGTGTGTGTGTGTGTAGTTTATACTGGACATATTTACTTCTACTTCTTATATAACTGTTGTACTGCTACATAAAATGTGTGTATTAAACTCACGCTGAGCATCTGAGTAGAGCCCCATGATCAGGATGAAGCCCAGGACCAAAAACACACGACTCATCTTCATGTTCTCAGCAGTTGTGTGAAGATCTGATCTCTTCTCTCTCGAACATCAAATTTGTTTTTGATGTTGAGTTTAGTGGTATAGCTTGATTTTAAACCATCTAAATCTGGTTTCCCCTCCACCCCCCGTACCGCTACACACATCTAATCAACTCACCACTTCCTCTACTCAAGCTCTACAGTTTATCTAGAAGATAACGACTGATCCATCTCTTACCCCTTAAATATTAAACACATTAATACATTAATACAGCTTACATTTGAGTACAAAGGTGATACTTTCTGAATCCATGGTATATAAATACCAGAGGTGGAAAGAGTACTAAAATATTATATTCAAGTACAAGTACTGTTACTCTGATGAAATTTTACTTAAGTACAAGTAAAGTTACCAGACAAAAAAATCTACTCAAGTAAAAGTAAAAAGTAGATCATTTAAAATGTACTTTGAGTAAAAGTAAACCGTTACTTTTAACAATGGGTGTTTTCTGCCTCCATTGTGTTGTGCAAAAATGAAAAAGAAGAGGAAACAAGGATATATGTACATCTCAACCCAGATGTTTTATTTAAAGGAAGTGTATCAAATTGAATGCTTAGGATAATGCTGCATTAAAACTGAGACAAACAAAAAAGGTCAATACACACAGTCATGTCGTTTACATCGCCCTGACCACACACAAAGCATTGGACACGAAATATGAAAGTGAAATGTTGCACCGAAATCTCGTAGCTTGCCTGTGTGCACTGTGTGTTATTGAACAATTCAATTCAAACATTATTTGCTTTGCTTAGTATTCCTTTCTGGCCTGTTGGATGTAGAATGGTAGGAGGACTGATCACATCAGGTTGGCGAGCTAACTTGCTTGCATGATTAGCCAACCAAGTAACAGACTAGTTACAGTACCAACAGGTTGCTACTTCAACATTAGCAATGCCATCCACTATTTTTGGAATATAACCAGCCTATTGTCGGTTTTACTATGGAAAGGAAACATTATGATCAGGGGCGCAGATATGTTTTTTGAACTGGGGGGGACAAAAAACTGGGGGGGACAAAAAACTGGGGGGGACAAAGCTGCCAGCAAACCAACCCCAACCCTGATATGCCTGTCAAACTTGTTGTGGGTAACCATAGCAACCAAGCTCGAGCTCGCAACCTGTGCAGTCTGCGCAGCTCAACCAACCGAATATCAGTCTTTGTTTTGTTTTATGTGAGTTGTTGCAACTATGTATACACTGCTGTGCACCTCAATAAACCGAATGGTAATTAGTCTTTTGATTTTTCCGTGAGGTTTGCCTTATGCAAAGAAAGACAGCATAGACGTTTTTTCCTCCCTATAAGTGGGGGGGGGACCGAACGAGGTGAATTTAAATCTGGGTGGGACGAATCCCACCCGTCCCACCCTCTATCTGCGCCCGTGATTATGATGCCAATGACAATACTTACCTCAACATGCTTGCGCAGATTAGACATCGAATTTTTGTATGCCGCAATGGTTGTCTTCTTGGGCACACATAATCTGCATTGCATAATGAAACTGTCACCCCTTTTCTCTACGAAGCTGATCACGTATGTAGGGCCAGGGGTGCACTTCATTACTGGAAGAAATTGCGTTTTCTGCAGGGTCGTCCACCACAGGTTCCTCGGTCTCCTCCATGTCTGCAGGGGCGCTTTATCAACACCCGTGGCCCAGGGGCTAGGCCCCTCATAGGCTACCTGTCAACCCTACCCTTACCGTTGGCCAGGAAAACACTCTTATTTTATTTGCAATACGTGTCAAGCATTTACAGTGTAGGTGCGTAATTAGCCTAGAAGCCTACGATAGGTTACGTTTGGCTCAGCGTAGCTGCGCAAGGCCCACGCTCACATCGCTCAACACATCCGACCACAGAGGGAGAGAAGAACGCGCGCATTATCATTACATAAATAACTACAGGCCAATATCAAATCTACCATTCATCGGGAAAATCCTGGAAAAAATTGTCTTCAATCAATTAACTGCCTTCTTGATATCAAACAGCCATTTTGATAATTTTCAGTCAGGATTTCGTGCCAATCATAGCACTGAAACAGCGCTGATTAAAGTTATAAATGACATACGTCTTAATACTGATGCAGGCAAAACATCGGTCCTGGTATTACTGGACCTCAATGCAGCTTTTGATACTGTTGATCACAACATACTGCTATGTATGACTTGAACACTGGGTTGGATTGACTGGTAAAGTTATCAATTGGTTAAAACCATACTTAAAAGATAGAAGCTTCTTTGTTACCCTGGGAAATTGTTCCTCAACGTCAATGCCCTTGACCTGTGGTGTCCCCCAGGGGTCGATTCTTGGACCATTACTTTTCAACCTTTATATGCTCCCACTTGGGCAAATTATCAATAAAAATTCAATTTTGTATCACTGCTATGCAGATGATACCCAAATTTATTTTGCTCTATCACCAAATGATTATGCCCCCCTTGAATGTCTCTACCAGTGTATCGATCAAATCAATAGCTGGATGTCACAAAATTTTCTTCAGCTGAACACAGATAAAACAGAAGTAATTCTATTTGGAAAAAAAGATGAAAGACTCAGGATTACCACTATTCTTGACACAAAAGGGATTAAAACTAAAGAAATGGTTAAAAATCTTGGTGTTTTCATTGACAGCGAGCTAAACTTTGACAGTCACATGAAAGCAATCACTAAAACGGCATTTTATCACCTAAAAAACATTTCCAAACTAAGAGGACTTATGTCAAAAAATGATCTGGAAAAACTAATACATGCCTTCATCTCTAGTAGGGTTGATTACTGCAATGGCCTTTTCACAGGCCTGCCAAAAAAGACCATCAAACGACTTCAGCTGGTTCAAAATGCAGCGGCGAGGGTTCTCACACGAACAAAAAGAACAGAGCACATTACTCCAATTCTAAGGTCCCTTCACTGGCTTCCAGTAAGCTACAGAATTGACTTTAAAGTATTGCTGCTGGTGTACAAATCTCTAAATGGTACAGGGCCCAATTACCTCTCTGATATGTTGCAGCGGCCTAACCCAATCAGATCTACCAGATCGCAACAGAAAAATTTACTATTAAAACCAGTTGTTAAAACAAAGTGTGGTGAAGCAGCTTTTAGCTACTATGCAGTACAGCTATGGAACCAACTGCCAGAGGACATTAAAAATGCTCCTGCTGTTGGCAGCTTCAAATCTAGGTTAAAGACCAAGCTGTTTTCAGATGCTTTCTGTTAAATAATTAATATTGTCTTCTTTACATTTTTTATAATCTTTACTTTCTCTGCATGTTTTAAATTTACTTTAACTTTATTCTATTTTATTCTGCTGGGTTTTTTTTCTCATTTTCTCCTTTTTCTTTTTCTTTTTGGCATTTTATTATTTTATTTCTACTATTGTTTAATTCTTATTATTTTCTTTTAATTCTTTTAATTCTTTTAATTAATTGTTTTAGAATAAAAATAAAAATACTTTATGTAATTTTATTTCTCTATTGTTTACTGTTTTTGTTCTTACTTCTGTAAAGCACATTGAACTGCCATTGTGTATGAAATGTGCTATATAAATAAACTTGCCTTGCCTTGCCTTACAGAGCCGGTTCTGATTATTACCACAGACAGGACAGTGATACTGCGTAACTTTCATGCAGGGGCACGGCCAGAGATAACCACACAAGCCTGCGTGCGCTATAATGTAGACCTATGTGTTGTAAACATAAAACACACACACCTACAGACAAGTCCTTTTAAAAAATAAAATACATAAAAATAGCTCGGCGGCATGAAAACAAACATTCACTGCAAGTCAAGGTACTTGGCTCGGCGGCCACATGAAACGTAAACACCATGGACAGTGGCCAAACTCATAACTCTACAGACCGAAATACACAAAACCAAGTCCTACTAGGGTCTATTTTACCGATCTATGTTCAAGCATCATGCAAGTCTTCCTTCTCACACCCATATTGGTGGACCTACATTGGCTCCCTGTGAAGTTTAGAATACAGTACAAAGTAGCACTGACAGTTTTTAAAGCATTACATGGACGTGCTCCAACATATATAGTGGACATGTTAAGTTCATATGTCCCTTTACGGTCACTGAGATCTGCATCCCAGGGACAGCTGATGGTCCCACGTGCACGGCTTTCCATGAAAGGGGACAGGGCCTTTAGTGTCTATGCCCCACGTCTCTGGAATAGTCTACCACAGGAACTGAGATCTGCATCTGAGGTGTCAGTGTTTAAAACCTCTCTCAAAACACACCTGTTTAGACTTGCCTTCAATGACCTTTGAAATTGTGGGATTCTGGGATGGAGACCCTATTACTGTATGTATTGTTGTATTGCTGTGCTGTTGTTTCTTCCCTGTTTTGTTTGCTCTGTCTCATCTGTCAGTATTGGTACCTGTATATTCTGTATATTTTGTATTTATTTCTTTTAATTTATTTTATTTTATTTTTCTTACTATTTTACTGTGAAGCACTTTGGTTTTAAATGTGCTATACAAATAAATTACTTACTTACTTACTTCTCCTTGAATGAGACCGTGCATTCAACTGCCTTTTTGACATGACTGCATCAAAATACCACTTGCAACAATATTTCACGCTAGGGCTGTGCCGATAGACGATGCCATCGTCCATCGACGATGGTGGTCATCCATCACGATGGAGAGCCACCATCGTGATACCACGCCCCCTCCTGTCAAAATCATGCATATACCGTATCATCTGGGCCAATTTAACCTAAAAAGTTAGTTTTTTGTTAGTTTAGTTAGTTAGTTTTGTTTAATATATAAATATATAACATATTATAAATACATAATTATATAAATCATTATAAAGTAATATCCTATTACCACTTGTTCATGTAGGCTATGGTGCAGGGACGTGCTAGTGAACATAACATGTGGTTACACAAATACAGTATGCTACTAAAAATAAATTTTGACTTCATTTTTTAGCCTACACTATACTTTTAATGTAAAATTTGTCATGTTGTTCAAACAAATAGCCACTATTAACAGTCGGGAAATATTTCACCTTATCAAACAGCAGAGAAGCGCAGACTTCGGCAGAAGTCAAATAACTTTAATCTGGTAAATAGGCCTACTTTCAGACTCAAAATGGTCCACTCTAAGCCATAATGTCAAACCAAATGGAAGAATGAAGGTGATTCTGACAAATGTAAAGACAGTAAAAAAAAAAAAAACAATATTAAATCATGATTTTAAAAGCTGGTGCAATAATTCAAACACTAATAAATTGGAAAAATTTGCGCATTCAAGTGCGCACTAAAGGCCGAAACGCATCTTCAATTGATATGGTGTAAATAAACAATGAGTAATAGCTTAAGTGTAGTTTCTTCTCATAGTTTGAATACTAGTCTTTCATTGTTAGAGCAGATTAATATCTTACCGTGATCAGTGAGTGCTCGGGGAGGTTCATTTCCACCTGCGCTTTGCGCAGCTCATTTCTCCGAAGCCAGCTGTGCGCAAACGCAGTGTTGACTGCTCGGCAAACTCCAAACGCTCGGTCTGTACTGGCCCTCTGTTGCGCAAGCGAGTTGGTTATGGCCAGGTTCAAATTGTGCCCAAAACAACTTAACCACGGCCATTTCAATTGCCTGATGGCTGTGACAATATTCGCCCCGTTGTTATACAGGCGATCTTTTTCTCCTCTATTTTCCATTCGGCAAGTGTCTCGCGCAATGCGTCTTCTAAATGGTCCGCTGAATGTGTCTCTGGCATGAAACTCGTCTGCAGGCATTTGGACTGCATTGCCCACTCTCGGTCCACATAATGTATGGTAGCTGACATATAGGGCATCATGTTGCAGCTGGAACACATATCCGTTATCAAGGCCAAATATTCCACATCACCTAGCGCTTTTTTTTTCTTAACGTGCCAAAGCCTCGGATGAGTATCTAATACTTTTAATAATAATAATAATAATAATAATAATAATAATAATAATATATTTAATAATGTGGTATTAAAATCCCCCCCCCCCCCCCCCCGCCCACGATATGATCGTCCATCACGATGTTTGCACTGTAAACATCGTCGATGCCAATTAAGGGGACATCGCACAGCCCTATTTCACGCACTCTATCAAGAAAAAAGTTAAACATGATGAACACGGGCATACTGTTTTGAGCATACGATTTTTTAAAAAGAAACTAGCTACATCAAAGTACTTCAATAAACCCATCCTTTAGCGCAAATGAGCTTAACCTAGTTCAAAGCATGACGCTAGCAGTAGCTGCATAAGGCAAAATCATGTGGGCCTTTCGTCAACAACAAGCCACGGCGGGCAAACATTAATAATCAAGTGTCCTTACCTTAAAACGCTGTCTTGACCAGTGATGGGAATAACGGCGTTACAAATAAACGGCGTTACTAACGGCATTACTTTTTTTAGTAACGAGTAATCTAACTAATTACTTTTTACATCGTTATAACGCCGTTCCCGTTACTTACAATAAAATACTATGCGTTACTTTATTAAAGCTGTTCTCATCTGGCACGCTGCTCGTTCAGCCTTTCTTTACTCTGCTTTCGTGTGGGGCGGGGAGACGCGAGACAACGGCACAGTCAGCCAATCAGAATAGCTTTGGACATCATACGTAGGTAGCCTCCGCCTACTGCACTACTGCGCGCTCTTTCAATCGGAAGACCCAGCGATGGCGAGCGGTCAGCCCAGCACTGCGCTTTCACACTGGAAATACAGCCAGGACTTTTCATTACTTGAAATTAAAGGCAAGAGTGTTTACGTGCAATGCACATTATGTCGAGGAACAAAGCGTTTGTCCTCGTCAGTGGCCAGTAATTAGTAACAATTTTAATAACTACAAAAATATATTAAATTTGATAGATGTCTTATCTCACATTGTCCCACAAAAATATTAATATAGTGTAGATAACATTACTAATTGGTTCTGTTAAGTGTCCATTTCAGTCATTAAACACATTTAACATTCACTTTTATTGTGATTACACTAATTGAATTTCTTTTTTTTTTTTTTTGAGGGGGAACAAAATGTAACGGAATAATTACTTTCTCTGGTAATTAGTTACTTTTATGACAAAGTAACTCCGTTACTAACTCAGTTACTTTTTGGGAAAAGTAACGAGTAACTATAACTAATTACTTTTTGAAAGTAACGTGCCCAACACTGGTCTTGACCACAGAACTTCTCAAGTATTTCACTTAAATCCACACGGGTTAACAACACACCCAACACAGCTAGCGAGAAATGTGGATCTGCGCTAGCTTTGTATTGCTATTCCCCTCAGTATGCTTACTCTGTCTGCTGCCCGAACTGTGAACATTACAGCCTACAATCTTTTCATCAATTTCTTCAGTAGATGCCATTTTAGACATTTTATTATCCCCATCGAAATATGCTATTATACTAACAGGATTATAACTCAAATCACACGACACATATTCAAATCACAACTGATTTATTTTACTGTTGGACAGATCATAGCATATCTAGCCTAGCTGCACATAGCCTAGCTGCTGGTAGGCTGATAACTGATAAGTAGCTGATATTCTGAACAGATTGGTGATCCTTACCTTAAACAAGTCTGTGACTTTAGGCAACGATTCTATCATTACCTGCATCTCTCTTTTTTTCCTTGTATGCGCCCCGCTAACATGTGAACGCTTCATCTTTCAAAGCCTCTAAATTTGAGTCTCAGTAGTCTGCAGTCTTTGGCGCGCTTTCGTGCGTGACGTTACATTTTGTCACATTTTATTCTGGTCCAGTTGTGGGTGTTCGTTTCGCGAACCACATCCACCATGTCTCTTACAGCAGGCTACTGTGCGCTCATTTATTTCTAACCTTATTTCTATCCGTACATTAATGTAGGCCCACGATTCCAACAGTTTATTATTTTATTACAAGGCCCCTGATTGGCTGTGGCCCAGGGGCGTGGCCCCCGAAGCCCCCCCCCTTAAAGCGCCGGTGCATGTCCGCCATCGTCTGTGTGAGACTCGCGCGCGCGACAACTGTCCTTCCCGTGATTCATTTCCAGAACGCATTTCCCCTTCTCCGTTTTAGCCTTTTTTATTTTTTATTTATTTATTTTTTACTCAGTAACGGTTGTGATGTAAAATGTACCGAAGTACACTACTTAAAAGAAAACATACTTAAGTAAAAGTAAAAGTACACTCTTTAAAAATTACTTGAAAAAGTATAAGTACACAAAAAAGCTACTCAAGTACAGTAACGCGAGTAATGTAATTCGTTACTTTCCACCTCTGATAAATACATACTTTCAAAATAATAAAATTATAATTTTTCTCCAACTTTAGCTCACATTGTTCATGTATCTGTTAAATAACATTCCTGCATTTATTCATGTTTAATAAATCAGATGATTCACTCAGTGGTGTGCTTATGGTTGATAAAGCTATGTTCATGACTAAACACTGTGCACAGTAACACACACACACACACACGGTCTCATCTCAAGAGCATCTCAGAAAAATTCATGCATGTAGTACTTTCACCCTGTGGGTACCCAATCTGCACTCACTGCTCGATTTGTGCTGCATGTACTGTGTACCATAATAATTTAGCCACACCCACATCTTAACTACACTTTTTGAATAATGTTGATGTAAATAAATAATTTACCTAATTTTTAATCATATTCTGCATGGCCCAAGCCCGATACCCCTCATGTCCTGTCCAGTCGCCTCCTGACTCTGGCAAGGAAGTAGTTGCCCCGCCTCTCTATTTCACTGATATCATGCTGTCTGTGCTTCCTGACTCTGGTGAGGTCATCACTCCAGTGCTCTGGAGTGATGACCGAGGTCACCGAGGTCATCACACTACCACCCTTAACTGCTGAAGTCAGTGCCCTGCCGCCCTGTTGTGGTGGAGTCCAAACTCTTTAGAGACGGTTTTGTAACCTTTTCCAGCCTGATGAGCATCAACAACGCTTTTTCTGAGGTCCTCAGAAATCTCCTTTGTTCGTGCCATGATACACTTCCGCAAACATGTGCTGTGAAAATCAGACTTTGATAGATCCCTGTTCTTTAAATAAAACAGGGTGCCCACTCACACCTCATTATCATCCCATTGATTGAAAACACCTGACTCTAATTTCACCTTCAAATTAACTGCTAATCCTAGAGGTTCACATACTTTTGCCACTCACAGATATGTAATATTGGATCATTTTCCTCAATAAATAAATGACCGAGTATAATATTTTTGTCTCATTTGTTTAACTGGGTTCTCTTTATTTACTTTTAGGACTTGTGTGAAAATCTGATGATGTTTTAGGTCACATTTATGCAGAAATATAGAAAATTCTAAAGGGTTCACAAACTTTCAAGCACCACTGTATACACTTGGTAAAGTACACAGTTAAAATGAAGCAACATTTCTCCAGGGCCATGGTGCTCCATTAAACATTACAGGACTGCAATCTACAATATAATATAAAGTGCAAGAATGTAAAGAGACCAACATTGCAGACAATAAATGACACAAACAACATAAAGTGCAGACACAAACAATATAAGGTGCAGAGTTGAGTGTGCATATTGAGGTAGGATATGAAAAGGGAATCAATAAATGTAAATTTTGTGTGTGTGAGAGACATTGTAAACATTGTAAAGCAATAGTACATTATTGTCCACTGTGCAAAGACTGCAGTGTGAGTGGTGTGTTCAACAGTCCGAGTGTGTATCAGTCCAGTCCCTCAGAGTTGAGGAGTCTGATAGCATTTAGGAAGAAACTGTTACAGAGTCTGGCTGTGAAGGCCCGAATGCTTCCGTACCTCTTTCCAGATGGCAGGAAGGTGAAGAGATTGTGTGAAGGGTGTGTGGGGTTAGCCACGATGCCGGTGGCTTAGCGGATGCAGCGTGTGGTGTAAATGTCCGTGTTGGAGAGAAAATAGTCTATGATGATCTTCTCAGCTGTCCTCACTACCCACTGTACGGTCTTGCAATCTGAGACGGTGCAATTCTCAAACCAGACCATGATGGAGCTGCTCAGAATGCTCTCAATAATCCCTCTGTAGAATATTGTGAGGATGGGTAATGGGAGATGGGTTTTCCTCAGCCTCCATAGGAAGTAATAGTGCTGCTGGGCTTTCATGGACACGGAGCTGGTGTTGAGGGACCAGGTGAGGTCCTCTGCCAGATGAATACCAAGGAATTCAGTGCTCTTTATGTTCTCCATGAGTGAGCCATCGGTGTTCAGTGGAGAGTGGTAACTCCGTGTTCTTCTGAAGTCAACAACCATCTCTTTTGTTTTGTCCACATTCAGAGACAGGTTTTTGACTCTGCACCAGTCCGAAAGCTGTTGCACCTCCTCTCTGTATGCTGATTAGATGTTCTTACTGATGAGACCCACCACAGTTGTGTCATCAGCAAACTTGATGATGTGATTCAAACTGTGAGTTTCTGCACAGTCATGAGTCAGCAGAGTGAACAGCAGTGGACTGAGCACACACCCCTGGGGGGGAGTGCTCAGTATGGTGGTGCTGGAAATTTTGCTAATAATAATAATAACTGATTGAGGCCTCTCAGTCATGAAATCCAGGATCCAGTTGCAGAGAGAGGTGTTCACCCTGGTGAAAAACCTCACAGGATCTTTAGGGATCCATGAGGATTGTCAAGGAACTGCCAAAGATCCTTAAAGATAAGGTTCTTTATAGGATCCTTAAAGGATCTTGGAAAGATCTTCATATGCAAAATCATTTGTGCTGATCCTCTGTGAGGACTGGGACTGTTTTGGCCTCTAGAGGCCGCTGTTATTTCCTTTTCTTGTCATGTTTGTTTTGGCCTCTAGAGGCCGCCACTGTTTCTGTTGTTTTCCATGTGTCTTGTGCCCCGCCTAGTCCTCATTAGTGTCACCTGTGTCCTATTTTAGTTTGTGTATTTATACCCCTGAGTTCAGTCCTCTTGTCACGGAGTCTTTGTGCTGTTATGTTTAGCTCCAGTTTCCTCTGTACCGTGTTCCTTGTCTTTTTGGTTTTGCACTTTGCTTTGCGGACCTAAGTATTTACTGTGTTTTTGGATCTTCTGAGCGTTCAGCATTTTGCCTTTCCTTTTGTTTTTGGACTTTGCCCCTTTGGATATTTTTATTTTTGTTATCTTCTGAGCTTTTGGATTTTCTTTTTTGTTTTTTTTTTTTCCATCGGATTGTAAATATTGTCCATAGTGTAAATAAACTGTTTTTTGATACTCTACTTTCGCCTCACGCCTCTGCACTCCCCGTGGTGGCCTAGTGGGGGTTTGCTGGATTATCACACCAGCGACCTGGGTTCGAATGCCAACAAAACCCTACCATCCTCAAGGATTTGACAAGGCTCATAATAATGATCCCCGCAAGGATTCTTTAAGATCCTCAAAGATTCAACAAGGATCATTCAAAGATATTACAAGGATCCTTTTAAGACCTTTGCTAGGATCCTTGAAGATTTGATCAGGATCTTTTCAGGATCTTTGTCCAAATCTTCACAAGATCTTTGCAAAGTTCCTCCAAGATCCTCAAAGATTTAACAAGTATCCTTCAAAGATTTTAAATGGATCCTTTTCAGGATCTTATAAAGATCTTAACTGGAATCTTGAAGGATTTAATCAGGATCTTGTAAGGATCCTTGTCAAGGTCTCTACAAGATCTTTGTGACAATCTTTTAAGCTCCTCAAGGATCTAATGAGGATCTTTCAATTTTTTTAATGATCCAAATTCAATGGTATTGGCAAGGATGGAAATAGATTGAAATTTAGATAATTATGCCTCATAAGAATTTGATAAGGATGGCCGGATGAAAGTCTTTCAGGAATCTTCAATAATCCATAAAGTTCTTTGTGACGGACTTTGAGGATCCTGCTGAGGATGTCAACAAAGATCCTCAAAAGATCTTGAAGCATCTTTAGAATTCTTGGCAAGCTCTTCAAGGATTTAGACCGGCTGGTGGCCTAGTGGTAGCGTGTCCACCGTTCACTCATGAGGTCTATTCACAGTTGGGTCATACCAAAGACCATCATAAAAATGGTACCTACTACCATCTGTCAAGGCATGCTGCAATACAGATGTGAGTGGGGAGTTAAACTCTCGTGGTTACCAGAGGACTAGCTCCCCACTGTAACCCTAGCTATGTAATAGGCGAGAGGCCAAGGGTTATGGAGATCGGTGCCACATGGCTTGGGAATGACTTTAACTTCAAGGATTTACAAAAATCTTTTAACTTCTTGCCAAGATCTACAAGGAGCTTCAATTTTCCTGCCAAGATCTTCAAGGATCTACAAGGATCTTCAAAGTTATTTTCAAGATCTTCAGGTTTCTGCAAGAATCTTCAATCATTTTTTGAAGATCTTCAAGAATCTTTTGAATTCTTGTCAAGATCTTCAAAGTTATTGCCAAGATCTTCAAGAATCTGTAAAGTTCTTTGTGAGGGACTTTGCTGAGGATCTCAACAAAGATCCTTAAAAGATCTTGAAGCATCTTTGAAATTCTTGCCAAGATCTTCAAGGATTTTTAATATTCTTCATAAGATGGACAAGAATCTTAAAAAACAAAACCCACATTCAATTCCAAACAAAACAATTCTTTATTGATGTTAACATAACAAATTATCAACACAAAGTTATGTTGAACATTCAGGAAAAAGCAAACAGATGGCCACATAATATCCTCATCAATCTGTGAATGTGAATTTATAATGATGGGTGTGAGTGCAACAGGACGGTAGTCATTGAGGCAGGACACTGAAGACTTCTTCAGCACAGGGACAGTGGCAGTGGTCTTGAAGCACTTAGAAATGATGGTGTTGCTCAGGGAGATGTTGAAAATGGTAGTGAGAACATCTGCCAGCTGTTACGCACATTCTCTGAGCACTTTACCGGGGATGATGTCTGGTCCAGCAGACTTCCATGGGTAAACTCTGCATAGAGTTTTCCTCACATTGGCTGTGGTCAGACATGACACCATGGTCATTGGGAGGAGGGATGGTCTTCCTTGCTGCCACACAGTTCTGTGCCTCAAACTGTGTATAGAAGCTGTTCAGCGCATCTAGAAGGGAGGCATCATTGTCACAGGCAGGTGCTGTTGTCCTGTAGTTTGTGATGACCTGCATGCCCTGCCAAATGCTCTGTGTGTCTCCGCTGTCCTCAAAGTAGCTGTGGATTCTCTGGGAGTATGCGTGCTTTGCTGCTCTGATGGGCCGAGACAGTTTGGCCCTCACTGCTCTTAGGGCCTCTCTGTCACCAGCTCTGAAGGCAGCATCTCAGGTCCTCAGTAGAGCACACACCTCTGCAGTAATCCACTGCATCTGGTTGGGGTGAGTGGTGATGGTCTTAGAGACAGAAACATCATCAATGCACTTGTTGATGTAGCTGGTCACTGATGCTGTGTACTCCAGTAAGTTAATGCAGTCGCCATTGGTTGCAGCCTCCCTAAACATGTCCCAGTCAGTTCTCTCAAAACAGTCCTGGAGAGCAGAGATGGCTCCTTCTGGCCAGGTTTTCACCTGCCTTAGAACTGCTTTGGAGAGTCTGATGAACAGTCTGTATGCTGGAATTAGCATAACAGAGATATGGTCTAAGTAGCTGAAGTGGGGGTGGGGGGAGTTGCCCTGGGAATGTTTGTATGTTTGTGTAAACAAGATCCAGTGTGTTTGCCCCTCTCATTACAAAGTCCACATATTGATGAAATTTAGGGAGCACTGACCTGAGATTCACACGGTTGAAATCTCCAGTGATTAATAAACAGTCCATCAGGGCGAGCATTCTACAGTTCAGTGATTGCACTATACCAGGGGTGCCCAAATTGATCCATAAAGGGCCATGTGGCTGCAGGTTTTCATTCCAGCCATGCAGCAGCACACCTGATTTGGCTCATTCAATCAACTGAACTGTCTTCACACAGTCAAATACTTGCAGCCACACCCACCCTTGATTAAAGGGTGGGTGTGTCAGTTGATTGAATAAGCCAAATCAGGTGTGCTGCTGCATGGCTGGAATGAAAACCTGCAGCCACATGGCCCTTTATGGATCAATTTGGGCACCCCTGCACTATACAGTACACTGAGTGTTTCCTTAGCATTAGCGCTGGGGGGAATGTAAATGTGGCAGCAGGGGCTTAAGCATCAGTCTGTGAAGGGAGGGTGGAGTTAGGGAAGGTAAGTGGCAGAATCACTACACCTGATGGGGATTAACCTGTGTTTGTGTGTCTTCCCCAGTGACCGTGCCCTATAAAGGAGAGGGAGAGCAGAGGAAGGGAGTTCTCCCCCAACCTGGACGCTTGTGTGCGTGCGTGCGAGAGTGAATATAAAAGCTGAAAAGCTAAATAAAAGAGATGTTGAGAACTCAGTTCTGGCCTGCCATGCTTCTGTGCTCCACCCACCTAGAACTCTTGGTACAGTGGTGCCGAAACCCGGGACTCGGAGTAAATAAGAGAACAGCCCCATGGAGTCCTCCCCCTTCAAGGACCTGGTCCATGCACTCACCACGGCCCAACAGAGCCAGCACCAGGCGCTGGTGGCCCTCCGGAAGGAGCAAGAACAATGGTTCGAAGCCCTGGTGCTGGCGCAGCAGGAAGATCGCCAGGCGTTCCGGCACCTGCTCGCGTCGGCGGGGTCTGCCATCACTACCGGTGTGGACCCTCCCCACCTCACCCTAATGAAGATGGGTCCGCAGGACGACCCCGATGCCTTCCTCGCTCTTTTTGACCAGGCAGCAGAGGCGTGGGGTTGGCCAGTGGAGCAGCGCGTGGCGCACCTCCTCCCCCTGCTAACAGGTGAGGCACAGCTGGCCACGCTACAGCTCCCCACCGACAGCCGCCTGGTCTATGCTGACCTCCGCAGGGCCGTCCTCCAATGTGTGGGGCGTACACAGGAATAGCAGCGCTTCCGCGCGCTGCGCTTGGAGAAGGTCGGCTGGCCGTTCGCGTTTGGCTAGCAGCTCCGGGACGCCTGCTGATGGTGGCTGAGGACCGACAACCACGACGCAGAGGGAATCATCGACCTGGTGGCGCTGGAACAATTCGTCGCCCGACTTCCGGGAGGAACCGATTACTCAGCTTTTGATCCCAAAGAGCCGCCGGGAATTTGTATTCCAGGCGGCTCACTTTAATCCCATGGCTGGACACTTGGGGCAGGATAAGACACTAGCCTGAATAATGGCCCTGTTCTATTGGCCAGGGATTCGCGGCGATGTCTGTAGGTGGTGTACGGCATGCCGCGAATGCCAGGTAGTAAATCCAGCAGCCATTCCAAAAGCACCTTTGCGCCCTCTGCCATTAATTGAGACCCCGTTCGAAAGAATTGTGATGGATCTCGTCGGTGCCATTAGATCGGTCAACACAAGGATATCGCTTTATTTTAGTTTTGGTGGAGTATGCACTGTGATATCCGGAAGCAGTGCCTCTTTGCAATATCTCAGCACACAGTATTGCAGAAGCACTCTTCCGCATCATCTCCCGAGTCGGAATCCCCAAAGAGATTCTGACTGATCAAGGCACTGAGTTTATGTCATGCACACTGCGCGAACTGTATGGGTTACTGGGAATTAAGCCTATCCGCACCAACGTTTATCACCCACAAACGGATGGCTTAGTCGAACAGTTCAATCGCACCCTCAAAAGCATAATTAAAAAAATTGTAAGCGAGGACGCACACAACTGGGATAAATGGCTCGAGCCCCTGTTATGCGCGAGAGGTCCCACAAGCCTCCATGGGGTTCTCCCCATTCAAATTATTATACGGGCGTAAGCCGCATGGCATTCTAGATGTGCTGCGTGAAAATTGGGAGGAGGGACCTTCAACAAGTAAAAATGAAATTCAGTACGTTATCGACCTGCCACCAAACTCCACACCCTCACACACTTAACCCAGGAGAATTTGTGGCAGGCCCAAGAGCGTCAAGTCCATCTGTATGACAGGGGTACGCACCTTAGGGAGTTCACACTGGGAGATAAAGTACTCGAGTTCTTGCCCACGTCGAGCTCCAAATTAATCGCCAGGTGGCAAGGACCCTTTGAGGTCACACGGTGAGTCAGGGATGTCGACTATGAGGTGAGGCGAACAGACGGGGTGAGGGGTTACAGATTTACCACCTCAATCTGTTAAAACTTTGGAGCGATTAGGTCCCCGTGGCGTTGGTGTCGGTGGTTCCAGAGAAGGCAGAGCTGGGGCCGGAGGTTCAAAAAGGAAAATTGACATCGCCCACCACCAGGCCCGTTTCAAGCTATTTGTGGGCCCTAGGCAAAGGGGGATCTGGGGCCCATAATTATCCCCCCCTCGACGTAAGGCCTTATGGCCGCCTACCCCCTGAAGATTTAATAAATAAACATCACACATATTGTAATCATTCTTATGATTTTTACTTAATAAATGAACTCTTTACATTATTATAAATAATTATCAAACCCAATTAAACACAAGAATAGACAAAATATACACACACACACACACACACACACACACACACACACACATATATATATATATATATATATATATATATATATATATATATATATATATATATATATATATAATATGAAAATAAGACAAAATAATATAAAATGTCCAAATAACACAACACTAAATATTTACAGTATATACACAAGTAGAAATAACTTCAAATGGTGATTAAATGATTACAAAAATGAATAAGAATCTTAATAAGAACCAGCACACACAGAAAAGTGCAAAAGGTATAGAAAAACACATACAAATTTAAGAATACACAACTAGAATCATGGGCAAAATGTCTAAAACTGCTGCTTGCAGGCTTTGGCTTCAGCAAAGGCAGCCACAATACCCTCCATGTCCAAAGACCTGCGGACATCACATTCAATTGACATCAGTGCCAGTCCAGAGAGCCTCTCTTGGCCCATGGCGGACCTCATATAGTTCTTAATCAGCTTCAGAGCTGAAAACCTCCTCTCACTTGAGGCAACTGACACAGGAAGTGTAAGAAGTAAACGTAGTGCAATGCTTAAATTGCTGTACAAGTCTAGTAGCTTCTCACTGTATATGTAGTCAAGCATGTCAAATGGGCAGGTGGATGCATTATCTGGGAAAGTGTGGACAGCAGAATTGATCTACAGTGCTAAGTACCATTAACGTAAGCTAGCTACCAAATTTGCTTGTCGACCCGCTTGGTATTAATGAGTGTATACATTCTCACTTACCAGTGTCTTATTTTTTTTCTGTCTTCCTCTTCCCTTTTCTTCTTTCTCTTCTGGCTCCCTGAGGGGTAATTTCACTTCATATTTGATTTTGTTTTTTGTTTTTTGCCGCGGAGCTCTGCAACCACTTGACTGGACGGAGATGGGCATTGAGGGGTTGACAACGGACTGTCATTGCACTTTTCAGCCAAAGCATGCAGGGAGGCGCTGTTGTGCATTAGAGGGCCCCCCTTGGAACTAGGGTATTTCAACAAGTGTCATTAGGCGCTGCGCTGCCACGCTCAAAAAGTTGTCATTGCTATTGAATACATAACCAGTCGTTTGGCAGCGGGGGCCCTTCGAGGGCTGGGGCCCTAGGCAATTGCCAAGTCTGCCTACCTTGTTGCAACGGGTCTGCCCACCGCTCCGGTCCCCTGTGGAGCCCACCTCTCCCTGACCCAACTCACGGAGGTCACCCAGTTGTAAACAGAATTTTCTGACATGTTCTCGCTCCTGCCCGGCCACACCCACCTCATAGAACACTACATTGAGACGCCCCCAGGGGTAGTAGTGCACAGCCGCCCTTACAGACTGCCCGAACACAAAAAAAAGGTGGTTCGGGAAGAACTCGAGGCCATTCTCGAGATGGGCATCGTCGAGGAGTCCCACAGTGACTGGAGCAGACCGGTGGTCTTGGTGCCCAAGGCTGATGGGTCGGTCCGGTTCTGTGTGGACTATAGAAAGGTCAATGTGGTGTCTAAATTCGATGCATACCCAATGCCTCGTATTGATGAGTTGCTCGATCGACTAGGCATGGCTCGTTTTTATTTGACACTGGATTTGACAAATCACCTTGACTCCGCTATCCTGAGAGAAAACTGCCTCCTTTTCCACACCGTTTGGCTTACACCAGTTCGTCACACTTCCTTTTGGGCTGTTTGGGGCGCCTGCTACATTCCAGCAGCTTATGGATAGGGTCCTCCACCCCCACGCCACCTACGCAGCTGTATACCTAGATGACATCATTATTTACAGTAATATAATAGTAATATATTAAATAGTATTATTAAAGATGGTTCTGGACAAATACATTACTCTAAATACTTTAATGACAAAGGTATCGAAAATTATAACATGGATGTAGTTGCTAATAATTTTAATAATTTTTTTGTTAATGTTAGACCAAGATTAGCTCAAAATATCTCTGATCCAGTAACAAATAATGATTGTATAGATAATATTATAAAGAGGAATTCTTGTTCTATGTTTCTTACACCAGTAGATGAGAAGGAAATTATTGATATAGTTAATAAATGTAGTAATAAAATATCCACAGATTGTAAAGATATTGATATGAAACTAGTGAAAACTATTATTGGGGGGATTTCTAAACCATTAACATACATCTGTAACTTGTCATTTCAAACTGGTGCATTTCCAAGCAATATGAAAATAGCAAAAGTAATTCCATTGTATAAATCTGGAGACAAACACAACTTCACAAATTACAGACCTCTTTCTTTACTTCCTCAATTCTCCAAAATTCTTGAAAAACTATTCAATAACAGATTTGATAAATTCATTGAAAAATACAAACTACTCAGTGATAGTCAATATGGATTTAGAGCAAATAGATCAACAGAGATGGCACTAATGGAATCAGTTGAAGAAATCAGTAACTCTATAGATGATAAGAAACATGTCGCTGGGATAGTTATTGATCTTCAAAAAGCTTTTGATACTATTAATCATGATATATTAATTAATAAGATGGAACAATATGGGATAAGGGGTGTTGTATTAAATTGGATAAAAAGTTATTTGAGCAAGAGGACACAATTTGTGAAGTTGGGTGACTCTGTCTCAACTTGTTTGAATATTGATTGTGGTGTCCCTCAGGGGTCAGTATTGAGTCCTAAACTGTTTATTCTTTCTATAAATGATATGTGCAATGTATCAAAGATATTTAAGATGGTATTATTTGCAGATGACACAAATATGTTTTGTTCTGGAACAAATTTACATGAGTTAGAAAACATAATCTCTTCAGAATTGTGCAGGTTAAAAAGTTGGTTTGATCGAAATAAATTATCATTAAATCTGTCTAAAACAAAAATCATGTTATTTAATAATTATAAAATAAATAGGGCAATAAATGTATAGGTAGATGGTGTTGATATTGAAAGCGTTTCTAATAATACATTTATTGGGGTAATAATAGATGATAGAATTAATTGGAAATCACATATAAAATACATACTAATTAAACTATCAAGAAGCATATCTGTGTTGAGTAAAGCTAAGCACGTCCTGGACTATAATTCACTCCGCATTCTTTACTGTTCCCTGGTTTTACCATACTTAAATTACTGCTCAGTGGTGTGGGGAAATACGTATAAATGTTCACTTCATGCAATAACTATACTTCAAAAAAGAGCTATAAGAATAATTCATAGTGCTGGTTACCGAGATCATACTAATTCACTATTCTTATATTCAAAATGTTTAAAATTCAGGGATATTATAGAATATAAAACTGCCTTAGTAATGTACAAAGTAAGGAATTATAAAGTACCAAGGAATATCCAAACAATGTTCTCGGATAGAGAGGGGGGCTATAATTTTAGGGGGAAATTGAAATTTAAAATTTGCAGTGCTAGGACAACATTAAAAATGTTCAGTATTTCTATTTGCGGAGTAAAGCTATGGAACAGTTTGAATGTGGAGCTCATGAAATGTACAACTATAAACCAGTTCAAAAAAAGGTATAAGGAACAGATCTGTATGAGGTATAGGGAGGAGGGATTACAATAACATGCTATTGATAATATAAGTGTATATACGGTATGTGGGTATGGGTACATATGGATATATTATATAAAAAGTGAGTATTTGTGTATATATGTATATATAGTGCATAATTGTATATAATATATAAGCACAATATGCATAATTATGATATGGGCATCTGTGTATGTATGGATGTGTATAGTTATAGGTATGTGTATATGTATGTACTGTATATATGTATTGTATGTGTGTATATATGCATAGCATAAGTATTTGTATATATATGATTTGATTTGGGCGATATTATACCATGTTGGTATGTCTTGGTATATTGGTAGGTTTTTTTTGTTGTTGATTTTGCTTTCTTTTGTATATATAGTTTATTATGGTGGAAAGTGACATTTGATTAACGGAGGTATAGAGGGTTAGGATTTGATAAGTTATTTACTTCTTCTTAATCCTTTCCGAACATTATTATGTTATTGCCTTGTGGTTACACTATTCTGTTTATGACAATGTTTTGATGATTGCATTTTTTATTTTTTGTTTTTTTGTTTGTTTTTATATCTTCTTTACTGTTCGGAATAAAGCAATTGATCAATCAATCGATTGATTGATCGATCGATCGATCGATCGATCGATCGATTAATCAATCAATAATGACTGGCTGCGGCACCTAAAACACCTGGGGCCATCCTTGGGTCGCTGAGGCAAGCAGGTCTCACAGCCAACCTGAAGAAGTGTGCAATTGGGCGGGTGGAAGTACGGTATCTGGGCTTCCACTTGGGCAATGAGCAGGTGCGTCCCCAAATCAACAAGGCAGCAGCGATTGCGGCCTGCCCGAGGCCCAAGACCAAAAAGGGGGTGAGATAGTTCCTGGGGCTGGCTGGCTACTATCGTAGGTTTATACCTAATTATTCGGATGTCACCAGCCCGCTGACTGATCTCACTAAAAAGGGGGCACCAGATCCGGTCCAGTGGATGGAGCAATGCCAGCGGGCTTTCTCTGAGGTAAAGGCTGCACTGTGTGGGGGGCCACTATTACACTCCCCTGACTTCACTCTCCCCTTTGTTTTGCAGACAGACACATTGGACAGGGGGCTGGGGGCTGTTCTGTCCCAGGAGGTGGGGGGGAGGACCATCCAGTGCTGTACATCAGCCGGAAGCTGTCGGTGCACAAGGGCTGCAACAGCACAATAGAAAAGGAGTGCCTCGCCATCAAGTGGGTGGTCCTCACCCTCCATTACTACATGCTGGGGCGCCCTTTCACCCTCTGTTCAGACCACGCACCCCTGCAGTGGCTCCACCACATGAAGGATGCCAATGCGCGGATCACCCATTGGTATCTGGCACTCCAGCCATTTAAGTTCGAGGTGGTTGACAGGCTGGGGGTGCAGATGGTCATGGCAGACTTCCTCTCCTATCGGGGGGGGGGAGTCGGCTTCAGGCTGGACGGCTCCCTGGCCTGAGTCGAGCGGTGGGGGTATGTGGCAGTGGGGGCATGGTCAAGCATCAGTCTGTGAAGGGAGGGCGGAGTTAGGGAAGGTAAGTGGCAGAATCACTACACCTGATGGGAATTAACCTGTGTTTGTGTGTCTTCCCCAGTGACCGTGCCCTATCAAGGAGAGGGAGAGCAGAGGAAGGGAGCTCTCCCCCAACCTGGACGCTTGTGTGCATGCGTGCGAGAGTGTATATAAAAGCAGAAAAGCTAAATAAAAGAGTTGTTGAGAACTCATTTCTGCCCTGCCGTGCTTCTGTGCTCCACCCACCTAGAAATCTTGCTACAGTAAACTTTGGTTACGAATGTGGAAGTGATTAGCTGATTTCACCTCTTTCGTCAGTGTGTTTCTGACCTGTTTGTAAAGAACTCTGTCCCCACTTCTGTAGGCCTCCTCCTTGGCCTGGCGAAGCTGTCTGAGTTTTTCGGTGAACCAGGGTTTGTTGTTATTGTATGTGCGGAAGGTCTTGGTGGGCACACACATATCCTCACAAAAACTGATGTAAGATGTCACAGTATTCGTCAGTTCATGCAGGTCTGAAGCTGCAGCCTCAAAAACACTCCAATCAGTGCAGTCAAAGCAGGCTTGTAGTTCCACTTTGGCCTCATCAGACCATCTCCTCACCATCTTAACTACAGGCTTAGCAGATTTCAGCTTCTGCCTGTAGTATGGGATAAGATGAACCATACAGTGATCAGATAGTCCCAAGGCTGCATGGGGGACAGAGTGGTATGAGTCCTTTAAAACAGTGTAACAGTGGTCCAGAGTGTTAGAATCCCTGGTGGGACACTTAATGTGCTGTTTATATTTTGGCAGTTCGTGGCTGAGGTTTGCTCTGTTAAAGTCCCCCAAAACAATGAGCAAAGAGTCCGGGTGGTTTTTCTCCACATTGTTTATCTGGTCAGCCAGGTGTTGTAACGCATCATTAATACACGCCTGAGGGGGGATGTAGACTCCAACCAGAATAAATGAGGAAAACTCTTGCAGAGCATAAAACGGTTTGCAGTTTATGTATAATGTCTCCAGATGAGGACTGCATGATTTATTTAGAACTGTGACATCAGTACACCAACCTTCGTTAATATAAAAGTAGACTCTGCCTCCCCTCATTTTCCCCATGAGCTCTGTTTTGCGGCCCGCTCGGTGAAGGTGAAATCCAGGCAGATGGACAGAAGAGTCTGGGATGTGCTCACCGAGCCAGGTTTCGGTGAAGCACAAGGCAGCAGATCTGTTAAAATCTCTGTTGATTGTGTTGAGGAGCAGCAGTTCGTCCATCTTACTGGCCAGAGATCGGACGTTAGGCAGGTGAATAGACGGGAGCGCAGTGCGAAAACCCCACTGCCTCAGTCTGACGAGCACACCGGCTCGCTTCCCCTGGTGTCTCCGGCGTCCTCGGCATAATCCATAGACAGCTGCTGCTCCCCCGACAAGTAACTCTGAAAAACTTTCCGGATTGATGAAAGCCGATGAAAGAACTTTACTGGTGGTTAATCCAATGTTTATGAGTTCTTCTCTAGAGTATGGGACTAGTGAAGAAACACAAGAAACACAACAAATACACAAAAACGTAGAAAGTACGAGAGAGCGAAGTACCGAGGCAACTGTCCGCGGCGCCATCTTGGACTATCTGCTTAGGTAGCAGTTGTAACTCCTCATCACAGTTCATTTTAATTTGCAGATATGCAGTTAATAAATTATGAAGTTAAATTGAAAATCTTCCCATTAATTTATAACAAGAATTTAAATCTTATTCCTTTCTGGAGTGTTCTTTGTTGTAGAAAGATGTTGCAGATTTGGCACTAGCTATAATATCACTGCTTAGGTAGCAGTTGTAACTCCTCATCACAGTTCATTTTAATTTGCAGATATGCAGTTAATGTGTCTGCAGCCATATTTTTTCTGTCCTCAGTATGAATTTTCCTAACCAATGAAAAAGCCCTCTCACTATCTGCATCGCTCTGTGGGAGGCACAGCAAAGCAGTAAAAAGTTGCTTCAGCATTGGAAACCTGGCAACACCCAGAGCAGTTTTTACATCCAAGACCTTTCCCCAATATACATCTATTGGTGTATGTAGCTTTCCTACATGCAAACAGTAAAAACTTTAAATTAAAAAAAAACACAAATGCTTACCTGTGCAGTCTTTGAATCAGGAAACATTTTTTTTTGCTAGCTGCGAAAAATGGTCTGCCACAGTCAGGGGGATGTTGTGTTCCATGAGAAATTGGCAGAGCATAACTTCTGCAGCCGTCACAGAAGTCTGGGCAGTCCGAGCTGATGTACTTGCGCCAAAATGCTGCTCCATAGACTTGAAGGTCCTGCATTTAACGATGCAGTCTTTATGTGCCTTGGATTGGAGATGCAATTTCAGGTCATAAAAACCTGAAGCTGCCACTTTAATGTGCTTTCTGCACGGGACATAGAGCAAATATTGGGGGCCATTTGAAGACGCCTGGATCCATCCTTTGTACTCTCCATCCAGAGTTTCCCATTCCTTCAGATGTTTTCCAGTTCCAGCATGTTTTCTCTTTGGCGCTGCATTTCCAGATGCCATTTTTAAAAGATAAAACTTGTCAAATTTGATGTGCACACAAGGACTGCTCAACTACAAATGACCGCTAAAACTACATGCAACTATAAAACCACATAAATCGAAAATAGTTGCGTTTCATTGAGCATGCGTGTTTGAAAAAATAAATGGTGGATGCTAAGAAAATTTTCTCGGAGTAACGGAAAAAATCTCTGATACAAAACGTAATTTTCCCGTATGAAAATCAGTGTATGCCGTATTAGCCAAAAAATTGCATTTTCCTGTACAAAATACGGGGAAACCATATAACTTGACATATCTGATATACTATAATAACTACCATTGTTTCTGTCACCATTTTCTTCCAAATCTGGTCACTTAGACCTTAAAAACTACTAAATTTTAATTTACATGTCAACATACAGTGCTCAGCATAAATGAATACACCCCCTTTGAAAAGTAACATTTTAAACAATATCTCAATGAACACAAACAATTTCCAAAATGTTGACAAGACAAAGTTTAATATAGCATCTGTTTAACTTATAACGTGAAAGTAAGGTTAATAATATAAACTTAGATTACACATTTTTTCAGTTTTACTCAAATTAGGGTGGTGCGAAAATGAGAACACCCCACAACAAAAACTATTACATCTAGTACTTTGTATGGCCTCCATGATTTTTAATGACAGCACCAAGTCTTCTAGGCATGGAATGAACAAGGCCCAATCCCAATTCTAATTTCTACCCCTACCCCTCCGCCTTCCCCTCCGCCTTCCCCTTGGCCCTTCCCCTTGAAACTGAGCTACAAGGGATAAGGCTTGAAATTCAACCCCTACGTATTGGGATAGCCCTTCAACGATCGCATACGTCATCGCGTACCTCCGTCAGCGTTTACGTTAGCAAAACGCGACCAAATGCGTCATTGGCTTCGACCAGCCGCTACAGTCAGAGCCAGAGGCAGAACCAGAAATCTCTGCTGGCAGGGTGTGATTTGTTAACTAACACCACTGAATGGGATATCTTTGGCGCTTCGTGCACCACATCCGACAGAATGAGGTGTCAGAACACTCATGTAAACAATAAAAGCGAGAATAACAGAACAAAACGTACGCAGTAAAGCAACCGAAAACAATACTCACTCCCAAAGCTTTTTAGCAGCAGCTTGGATTTCAGAAATCGCTGCTCATTCTCAGCTCGAAAGCGAATCAAGCGGCGTGTTTCCTCTGGATAACAACTTAAAACACGTAAATAATGGAGAAAATACATTTATGACAATCTTTCGCCGCGGGAACCGCCATCTTTCTGAAATCCGCATGAAATCTCGCTGAAATCCGCATGGCATTGTGGGAAATCACTCAAACCCCTTCGTTCGGAGTCAGCTCCAGGAAAATCTCCGTTTGGAGGGGTACAGAAGCCCTACCCCTTCCCCTACCCCTCCGCGTTAACTGGGATTGGGATACCCCTACCCCTTCACGTGAACGCGCAAAATGGAGGGGAAGGGCTAAGGGGTTGGTCCAAGGGGTGAAATGGGATTCGGCCCAAGTTGGCGACATTTTGCAACATCAATCTTTTTCCATTCTTCAACGATGACCTCGTTTAGTGACTGGATGCTGGATGGAGAGTGATGCTCAACTTGTCTCTTCAGAATTTCCCAAAGAAAATAATTTCTTTACACCACAAAGGTGAAGGCTACAAGAAGAAAAGCAAAGCTTTACTTATCAGTCAGAATACTGGAGCAAAAGTGGTACAAAAATTTAAGAAAGATGGAACTTTTCAAAGGGGGTGTACTCATTTACACTGAGCACTGTAAATTTGTGTTGTCCATATACTACAAATGAGCTGTTGCAGTCAACTGACCCTGGATGCATTGGAAAAAATGGGATGTGTGTGTGTATGTGTGTGCGTGTGTGTGTGTGTGTGTGTGTGTGTGTGTGTGTGTGTGCGTGTGTGTGTGTGTGTGTGTGTGTGTGAGAGAGAGAAACTTGGAAGACATATCGATATGATCATAGCCTTGTGGATGTCATCTGGGATTTTGAATATTGTTATATAATAATGGAGCTTAGAATTTGTCTTTGTGGTCCTAAAGGAGGGCTATGTGAGTCAGTAATTATATATATATATATATATATATATATATATATAAACTGATAATTAATTTTACTAGTGATATTTAACAGTCAGTTGACACAATTCAGTTTTCTGAGACATTATGGGTGTTGATAATAACTTAATAATAAGGAGACAGAAAATGAAGTGAACTACATCAATTTAAAAAGAGAAGTGCAGAAGTCAGTAATAAAGATGTCATAACCTTTGAATGTGTGTGGGTGAGAATGTTTCTTGTAAAGTTAAATATAACCTCGCCAACCTATTGGTGACAATCATGCTTAAAAAAATACAAGCCCCAGGAAAAACTGACTCAACCCCTGGTCTTTTCAGTAGCTAGAAACATCCTTGCTCTAAACACACACCTTTTTTTTATTTATTTTTAACTATTTTTGTAACTGGTGATAATGAGAACATTTGTAAAACATCTGAACATCTCCTGGACCACATCTTGCTTTCATCAAGCTAGATGCATCTGTTACTTTCTTCTCTATAAATAGAGCTTCAGCAGCTTTAGTGGAGGAAGTGGTGAGATGAGGTTGTGTGTGTTTGGATGTACATTTGATGGGAAAAACAATTGCCTTTACAGTGGGGAAAACAAGTATTTGATCCCTTGCTGATTTTGTTGGTTTGGCTACTAATAAAGACTCGATCAGTCTGTAATATTAATGGTAGGTGTAGTCTAACATGCTGAGACAGAATATCACAAAGAAAATCAAGAAATCGACTTTAAAGAATTTGTATTAATTTATTTGCATTTTATTGAGGAAAATAAGTATTTGAACCCTCTTGCCAAAAGGACTTAGTACTTTGTGGCAAACCCCTTATTAGCAAGCACAGAGGTCAGACATTTTTTGTAGTTGATGACCAGGTTTCTGCACATATTAGGAGGAATTTTGGTCCACTCTTCTTTGCAAATGACCTCTAAATCATCAAGATTCCGTGGCTGTCGCTTGGCAACTCTGAGCTTCAGCTCTCTCCATAGATTTTCTATAGGATTCAGGTCCGGAGACTGGCTGGGCCACTCCATGACCTTGATATGTTTCTTCTTCAGCCATTCCTTGGTTGCCTTGGCTGTATGCTTTGGGTCATTATCCTGCTGGAAGACCCATCCACGACCCATTTTAAGCTTCCTGGCAGAGGGAAGGAGGTTTTCACTTAGGATTTTATGGTACATGGCTCCGTCCATCCTCCCATTGATACAGTGAAGTAGCCCTGTGCCCTGTGCAGAAAAACACCCCCAAAGCATAATGTTACCACCTCCATGCTTGACAGTGGGGATGGTGTTCTTGGGGTCATAAGCAGCATGTCTCTCCCTCCAGACACAACGGGTTGAATTGATGCCAAAGAGCTCAATTTTGGTCTCATCTGACCATAACACCTTCTCCCAGTCACTCTCCAAGTCATTCAGATGTTCATTGGCAAAGTTCAGGGGGGCCTGCACATGTGCTTTCTTAAGCAGGGGTACTTTGCGAGCACTGCAAGATGTTAGACCATTGCGGTGTAAAGTGTTACCAACTGTTTGCTTGGTGACTGTGATCCCAGCTGCTTTAAGATCATCCACTAACTCTGCCCGTGTTGTATTAGGTCTATTTCTCACCGTTCTCATGATCCTGGAAACCCCACGAGGTGAGATCTTGTTTGGAGCCCCAGACCTAGGTCGATTGATGATCATGTTGTGAGTCTTGTACTTGCGCACAATTGCACCAACAGTTGTCACCTTAACGCCCAGCTTCTTGCTAATGGTTTTGTAGCCCATACCAGTCTTGTGCAGGTCTACAATCTTCTCCCTTAAATCCACAGAAAGCTCTTTAGTCTTTCCCATGTTGGAGAGTTTGGAGTCTGATAAACTGATTGATTCTGTGGCCAGGTGGCTTTTATACAAGTCATTAGTGATATCAGGTGTCTTCAATTTAGGTGACAAGGTAATTTGGAGAGTCTAACTTGTCTGTATTAACAAGAACTCTTGATGGTTACTAGGGGATCAAATACTTCTTTTTCTCAATAAAATACAAATAAATTAATATAGATATTTAAAAGTTATTTTCTGGATTTTCTTTTTGATATTCTGTCTCCACATGTTAGAATACACCTACCATTAAAATTACAGACTGATCAAGTCTTTCTTAGTGGGTAAACCAACAAAATCAGCAAGGGATCAAATACTTGTTTTCCCCACTGTAGGTAAACATTTTGTGGCAGCAGGGCTGTGATCAAGCGTTGGTTTGTGAATGGAGGGCAAAGCCAGGGAAGGTGAGCAGCAAATTAATCAAACCTGCATCATAGTAATTGTGTGTGTGTCTTGCAGTGACAGCTGAGGGTTTACGGTAAAGTTGTGGACGTAGAATAATTTTCTAAAACTTAACACAGATAAAACAGAAATCATGCTTATCGGCCGCAAATCTTCATTGTTCAAATCCTCCAATTTCAATCTTAACATCGATGGTGCACTTGTTAAATCTTCACCTGTTGTTAGAAACCTTGGAATATTGCTTGACCCCTCACTCAACTTTGATCCTCACATTAAATCCCTCACCAAGACTGCTTTCTTCCACCTCTGGAACATTGCCCACCTTTGCCCCTTTCTTTCCACTAGTGATGTTTAAACGTTGGTCCACTCCTTCTTTATGTCCCGCCTGGATTATTGTAACTCCCTTCTCATTTGCCTCCCTACTAAATCCCTTCAAAGACTACAATACATTCAGAACTCTGCAGTGAGACTCCTCACCCATACCAAACCATCTGCTTATATCACCCCCATTCTTTCTCGGCTTCACTGGCTACCTGTTCTGTCCAGAATTAAATATAAAATCATACTGCTATGATTTTAACACGATGACATCATGGCTTCGCCACTCGTTTTTGTGTACCTTTGATAACGCGAGATCAACTGTTCGTGTCGGTAGATCACGATTCGCCATTCTGGTGATTGTAATGCGCATGCGCAGTGTGCTATTGTTAGATTCATTCTTACATTCTGACAACACAATATAGTCATAGTGGCTTCTGCCTCGCTTCGCCTCTATGAGGCAGTAGCCACAAAAATGATGCATATTGCAGCTGTGGAGCTTGTGTTGCAACAATATCTGATTCAGAATAACTTGATGAAATGTATTGCATTAGCATGCAAAACACTCCAGAATAAACAATTGCTTAATTTAACATGGACTTGGCTCACTCATTACAACATATGATAACACTGCAGGTGCTGGAGTGAGAATAATACACTTTTTGAATAGGCCTGTGATTTAGCAGAAGACAACCTTTCAGTATAAACAATCTCAATGTCTTTACTGTATTTTACTGTAATTATGATCATTCATAAATCAATTTATTGTTACTTTTAATAGAATTAACTTTATTTTTCCCGAAAATCAACATACTTGTCTTTGAATCCAAATACAATCATCATTAACTACATTACTGCTTATGTGATAACATCAAAGTATGTGTGGATACAGATAAATCAAAATACAATCATCATAAACCAAATTATTGTTTCTATGATGACATCAAGGCATGTGTGTGTCATTATATTTAGGATATAAAATCACCACACCGGGTACAATCCCGAATTTTGGTGGCCTGTCCCTGGCTGGAGCTGTCTCTGGAAATGTACCCTTTTTTAACCATGACTGACAGGACCCCCCCCCAAAAAAAAAAAACCACAGACCGAAACATCTACCAGATTTCAGCAGACGCCTTGCGTATTGTTTTGTGGATTACTTTAAGATGGGCTCAGGCCGATATCAGAGATGTTCTAGCACAGTGTTTCTCTACCACCGGGCCGCGGTCCATTAGTAGGCCACGAAGCACCATCTAGTGGGCTGCAAATTTTTTTTTCCAAGTTGAAGATAATTTTTACTCATAGTAGAGTAAAACTGCTGGGTTGCATCTGACGTCACATCCGCCTCATTAAGCAACAGTCACACTACAGCTCGCGATGCTTTGCGATGGGTGGTTGATGAAAATGAGGCATTTTGGTGGCAATTATACACATGAGCTAAAAGTTGTGGTAACACAGCATGCGAACACTTGACTGTCACGCCTTCGCGCACTTGAGTCTGGTGCAGCTCAAGCGACTGTGCACGCTCACAGAGCATGTTGTGTGCACACTTGGGACCCAGTCGTTATGGGAAACACCTGATACTGATTTGAGTGCAATCAGCACGTGCAGATACGGATGCTGTTTTCACAGAGACTTTGTGAAGTATCATCATTATTACATTTGTTTCCAGCCATGTTTATGACGCTGTTTAAACACTCTGCTTTATGATTCTGCTTTCTGTTTTGCTTTTGTTTTTGTAAATATCATGCCTGCTAATAAACACTCTTCCTGCACTTCGATCCGTCTACCACCATCTATCTTGTAGTGTCCTGATCCCCAGATCTTTAACCTGATTCCCAGATCAGTGTGATACTCACATGAAACATTGCCGTTGACAGCGTCGGCTTGTCTTTTTAACCTTCACGATCTTTTTGGGAGGAATTTGCAAGTGAAAAACACAAGACAGCAGCCTGTAGGCTCTCCAATATGTTCAACAACTGGAGCTGAGTCAGACACAGGTGAGGTGCTTTAGTCAAACAGAAACTAACAATAAAATAAATGTGCATAAATGTCATATAACAATTATTAATCTTTCAGATCTACAGTTAATGAAATGCTTTGATTTGATCTTACTACTACTACAACTGCTACTACTACTACTACTAATAATAATAATAATAATAATAATAATAATAATCAGGGAAACTCAGGTGTGAAAAACTCAGAACAGCAGTCTGTAGACTGTGTGCGATGTTCTAGAGCTAAAGCTGCATTATTTCACAGGTAGGACAACTGTAATCATTGTTGCTGTACATTATATACACTGAGTAACCACTTATCAAGTCCATATCCTCTATAAGCCACTCTGAAGGTGGAACATTAATAAGTATTATACATAAGTTAATACTTAATAAAGTGTGTGTGTGTGTGTGTGTGTGTAGTTTATACTGTACATATTTACTTATGCTTCATTTGCAACTGATGTTGTACAGCTACATAATATGTGTGCATTAAAGGAAATATGCAGAACCTTTATTTTAAATACATTTCTGAGTGGATAGTATCTCCATCCTTGACTCTTGTATGCTGCATAAATAGGAATAAAAATATGTATATTTTTGAGAGTTAAAATCGACCGCAAAGTTGGGATTTGAGCTGCCCCGCTGAGCCAGCCAGCCCTGAGTGCATGACGTCACAGCAGGAACCAGTTTTAAGGCCGAGGTCTTTGACAGCTATAGACCAAAGCCAGACTCGGCAGGCGAGAGTGGTTGCAGTGGCCTCTTCGTTTGGATTCATTGGAGATTCTTCAGATTCATCAGATAGTAATACATCCGACTGTGATAGTCCTAAAATTGGAGTGTGTGTACATGCTACTGCTATACACATAGAACCATATCAGTTCAAACCATCGGAAAGTGAATCCGATAGTAACACGTCAGCCACGGAGGCCCCCAGCTTACGAAATAAAGCCAGAGAACAAAGCCGTCTAGAGAATTGGATGGAATTGAACTGACAGTCTCATGTGACTCTCATTAAAACAGGATAGGTGTTATAACTTATGCAACATACATGTACATGCATGCATGCATTTTCACTGATAAAAAGTAAAAGGCTAATTTAATAGTCAGATGAACTGAGACAATCACATTCTGAAGCAAATTAAATAATCTTATACCAGTAACTTAAACACACAATACAAGTTATATGTATTAATCTACAGTGGTGCTTGAAAGTTTGTGAACCCTTTAGAATTTTCTGTATTTCTGCATAAATATGACCTAAAACATCATCAGATTTTCACACAAGTCCTAAAAGTAGATAAAGAGAACCCAGTTAAACAAATGAGACAAAAATATTATACTTGGTCATTTATTTATTGAGGAAAATCATCCAATATTACATATCTGTGAGTGTCAAAAGTATGTGAACATTTGCTTTCAGTATCTGGTGTGACCCCCTTGTGCAGCAATAACTGCAACTAAATGTTTGCAGTAACTGTTGATCAGTCCTGCACACCGGCTTGGAGGAATTTTAGCCCATTCCTCCGTACAGAACAGCTTCAACTCTGGGATGTTGGTGGGTTTCCTCACATGAACTTCTCACTTCAGGTCCTTCCACAACATTTCCATTGGATTAAGCTCAGGACTTTGACTTGGCCATTCCAAAACATTAACTTTATCCCTCTTTAACCATTCTTTGGTAGAACGACTTGTGTGCTTAGGGTCGTTGTCTTGCTGCATGACCCACCTTCTCTTGAGATTCAGTTCATGGACAGATGTCATGACATTTTCCTTTAGAATTTACTGGTATAATTCAGAATTCATTGTTCCATCAATGATGGCAAGCCGTTCTGGCCTAGATGCAGCAAAACAGGCCAAAACCATGATACTACCACCACCATGTTTCACAGATGGGATAAGGTTCTTATGCTGGAATGCATTGTTTTCCTTTCTCCAAAAATAACGCTTCTCATTTAAACCAAAAAGTTTTATTTTGGTCTCATCCATCCACAAAACATTTTTCCAATAGCCTTCTGGCTTGTCCACGTGAGCTTTAGCAAACTGCAGATGAGCAGCAATGCTCTTTTTGGAGAGCAGTGGCTTTCTCCTTGCAACCCTGCCATGCACACCACTGTTGTTCAGTGTTCTCCTGATGGTGGACTCATGAACATTAACATTAGCCAATGTGAGAGAGGCCTTCAGTTGCTTAGAAGTTACCCTGGGGTCTTTTGTGACCTCGATGACTATTACATGCCTTGCTCTTGGAGTGATCTTTGTTGGTCAACCACTTCTGGGGAGGGTAACAATGGTCTTGAATTCCTCCATTTGTACACAATCTGTCTGACTGTGGATTGGTGGAGTCCAAACTCTTTAGAGATGGTTTTGTAACCTTTTCCAACCTGATGAGCATCAACAACGCTTCTTCTGAGGTCCTCAGAAATCTCCTTTGTTCATGCCATGATACACTTCCACAAACATGTGTTGTGAAGATCAGACTTTGATAGATCCCTGTTCTTTCAATAAAACAGGGTGCCCACTCACACCTGATTGTCATCCCATTGATTGAAAACACCTGACTCTAATTTCACCTTCAAATTAACTGCTAATCCTAGAGGTTCACATACTTTTGCCACTCACAGAGATGTAATATTGGATCATTTTCCTCAATAAATAAATGACCAAGTGTAATATTTTTGTCCCATTTGTTTAACTGGGTTCTCTTTATCTACTTTTAGGACTTGTGTGAAAATCTGATGATGTTTCAGGTCATATTTATGCAGGAATATAGAAAATTCTTAAGGGTTCGCAAACTTTCAAGCACCACTGTAAATGCAAATAAACATGAGAGTTGGAGCTTACCCGTCTGTGTTCTCGCTTCTTGAAGGCAGAGCTTGTGGCCGATTGTTTTGAAACAATCTGACTTTCAGTTCTTCGTTCATTCGTTTCTTCCATGTAAGGGCGAGATATTCCTGCTGAGGCAAGCATATCCAGCAGAAAACAAAACAAAACAAAAAAAAAATATATATATATATATATGTCAGATTTCTCTGCTGGATATATATATATATATATATATATATATATATCCAGCAGAGAAATCTGACAACTGGTCCACTCATTCTCCATTTTCTCCACACTGAATACTCCGCCCTTACTTCTCGGCTCACACTCCAGGAGAACTGGTGCAAATGAACTTACTTTCCTTTTCTTGTCGTTTTCTTTTCCTTTAATTGTTGGTACTGCACCCTCTTTCAATTCAGGCTTTTAGCCAATGCTCCTCAGCAGATCAGAGGTTTCGTATGAGTCTTCAGTAAAATGTGCAGAGCAGAGGAGAGACCACTTCGTAGGTGCTCAATGTGCCTGTGAACTTCTCGTAAAACTAATCCAAATCTTTGCAGTTTGAACATTCTTGAGCAATGAATGCAATGTTAATCTACCTTCTGTCATGTTGCTGCGCCCACCAGCAACGCATCTACGTGGCATGGCGATAAATTAGCTCAAAATGGAGGCTCGGAGTTGCAGTCAGCTCTGTGCTTTAGTATAGTGGAAATGGCAATGAGACCGATAGCCTTCCTGCTGTGATGTCACAGATGTCAAGGTCATTCTCTCAGACCGCTACCTATATGAATCATTTTAATCGTAAAAATTACTATATTAGGTTTATTGTTAATGCTTAAAACTATTCCTGTGCTATTCTTGAAGTCTCAAGGCATTTATAAACAAAAAGTGAGGCCATGGTTCCATGTATCTCCTTTTAACTCACGCTGAGCATTTGAGTAGAGCCCCATGGTCAGAATGAAGACCAGGACCAAAAACACATGACTCATCTTCATGTTCTCAACAGGTGTGTGAAGATCTGATCTTTTCTCTCTCGAACATCAAATTTGCTTTTGATGTTGAGTTGAGATGTATCAGTTTATTTTATATCAACCAAGTCCGGTTCCCCCCACTCCCTGTACATCTGCACACATCGACTCAACCCACCACTTCCTCTACTCAAGCTCTACAGTTTATCTAGAAGATAACAACTGATCCATCTTTTACCCCTTAAATATTAAACACATAAATACATTAATACAGCTCACATTTTAGTACAAAAGGTGATACTTTCTGATGCCGTGGTATATAAATGCATACTTTTAAAAAAATAAAATTCAGGATTTTCTCCAACTTTAACTCACATTGCTCATGTATCTGTTGGATAACATTCCTGCATTTATTCATGTTTCATAAATCAGGTGATTCACTCAGTGATGTGTTTATGGTTGATAAAAGGCTATGTTCATGATGAAACAGTGTGGATAGTAGCATTGAAATACACACACACACACACACACACACACACACACACACACACACACACACACATAATATGCTCCCATCTCAACAGTATCTCAAAAACTTCATGGATGTAATGCTTTCACCCTGTGGGTACCCAATCCGCACTCACTGCTCAATTTGCACTGCATGTACTGTGTACCATAATAATTTAACCACACCCACATCTCCACTACACTTTTTAAATAATGTTGATGTGTAATAAATAATTTTCCCAATTTTTAGTCATATTCAGTGTGGCCCAAGCCCAGGCCCGATACCCCTCATGTCCTGTCCAGTTGCCTCCTGACTCTGGGAAGGAAGTAGTTGCCCCGCCTCTCTACTTCACTGATGTCATGCTCTCTCTGCTTCCTGACTCTGGTGAGGTAATCACTCCATGCCCTGCTTCACAGAGGTCATCACACCACCACCCTTCACTGCTGAAGTTAGTGTCCTGCTGCCCTGTTCCATCACTATGCTGTCACAATTTCTGTGCAACACCTGCCCTGGGAACCCTGGCACCTTATGGACATTCTGTCCAGGGGCCCAGGACTCCCTGGTTTGACACTTTTGGAGCACATTGGGAGCTTTGAGGTGGGGGGTGGGGTCACAATTCTGTTATGAATTCCCCCCACTTGGTGTGTGCCAACATATACTGCATGCTCCAGTGCTAAAAGACTTATAAATGTGTTCATATTTGTGCATTCACCAACATTTCTTCCTCCTTCCCAGATATTGTGTCATCTTAATGCTCGACCATCCCCTCTTTACCTCATTACCCACTTCACATACAAGTATACTGTAGCTGCAAGAAAATAGTTATCTTTTAAATGATCTCCTTCTGAGTCATAATAGGAGATTAATCCATTCCAAATTAACTGATAACACACAAACACTTGTCTGCTTTAAATACTCACAGTTAAAGTTTAAAAATGTGTGTAATCTCTGACTCCAGAGGCCAAAAACTAGTCAGACACTGTCCTATAAAACACACACAAAGTCTGGTGACTGACAGAACCTTGCCGTGTGAACCGGGCCCTGATCAAACTAATCTGAGAGGACATGGTGGAGGGAGCATCATGGTTCAGGGCTGATTTGCTGTTTCAGGGCCTGGACAGTTTGTAGTCCAAAGACATGCAGCTTAATATTCGATTAATAATTCAAGTGACAGCTCAATCAGAAGAGAAAATGTCCATGTCTCCACCTTCATAGGAATAAAGCAAACCAGTCAAGGCCATGTCTATCTGACTGAATGAAGTGAGTTAATGTCCTTTTACTAAGGAGTTCAATAAAAGAATTGCAGACTTGGAAACATTTATGTCAGATTACTTTCACTATGAGAATCTGTGTGTGCATTCTGTGTGTGTGTGTGTGTGTGTGTGTGTGCATTCTGTGTGTGTGTGCATTCTGTGTGTGTGTGTGTGTTTGGGTCACAATGCATTTCACAAGACACACCCACAGCTGCTCATGCTGAATCATAGGGCAGCGTATCACACAGATGAAATATGAGTTTATTTTCAGACATTTTCTCACAGTAATGTTTTTGTTAATGAATCATGCAGTTCACTCAGTGGTGCATTATAACTTTATTTGAATCTGAATCACATTAAGCATCAGTAACATCCATAAGCATCATAATAAATGGTGTGTGTTGCATCTCAGTTGCAGCATTAAGATGCTTTAAGCTTTTAATTTGATGGTGACTTTATGAACACACAGTCTGGGGAGCTTAGGAGTAGTAACACTGAAACACACACAAAAACACACACATCAATACAATCTCATCTACTCTCATCTCATTTAGAAATGGATTTAATTTCACTTTTTAAAAATTAAAATCATGGAATAAAACAGTAATCCATGTGTAATTGTCAGATACTCACATGAAGCCTTGCTGTGGACAGCGTGGGTCTGTGTTTGTAAAGTTCAGGATCTTTTCAGGAGGAATTTTGCCAGGAAAAAACTCAAAACAGCATTCTTTGGGGTGTTGAGGACCTTCAGCTGAGTGAGACACAGATGAGGTGATTTAGTCAAATAGAAACTCATAATTACATAAATGTGCATAAATGTCATATAAAAATAATCCATCTTTCAGATCTTTAGTTAATGAACAAGTTTTGATGTGATCTTACTACTGATAATGATAATAATAATAATAATAATAATAATAATAATAATAATAATAATAATAATAATAATAATAATAATTTTTATTAATCCCGGAAACTCAGATATGTTTTTTAAGACACATTGCATGTTACATGTTATGCATTGTTCCCATGTAGAACACATTTTTATTTCACAGGTAGGACAACTGTAATCATTGAATTGAATTTATTTATTTTGAACATGTATAAAAATGTATGTAACTATTTGTACATACAAAAGAAAGAAAATGAGAAAGTGACAAAAAAATAATAAATAAAATAACATAAAGAGCTAAGACATTACAATACACCGCACATTGTTCGAAAAAGTCCATATCCTCTATAAGTCCATATCCTCTATAAGTCCATATCCTCTATAAGTCCATATCCTCTATAAGTCACTCTGAAGGTGGAACATTAATAAGTATTATACATCAGTTAATACCAAATAAAAAGTGTGTGTTTGTGTGTGTGTGTGTAGTTTAGACTGTACATATTTACTTCAACTTCATATACAGCTAATGTTGTACCGCTACATAAAATGTGTGTATTAAACTCACGCAGAGCATCTGAGTAGAGCCCCATGATCAGGACGAAGCCCAGGACCAAAACCACACGATTCATCTTCATGTTCTCAGCAGGTGTGTGAAGATCTGACCTCTTCTCTCTCAAACATCAAATTTGCTTTTGATGTTGAGTTGAGATGGATAGCTTGATTTTAAACCATCTAAGTCTGGTTACCCCCCCCACCCCCCTGTACATCTGCACACATCGACTCAACTCACCACTTCCTCTACTCAAGCTCGACAGTTTATCTAGAAGATAACGACTGATCCACCTCTTACCCCTTAAATAGTAAACACATGAATACATTAATACAGCTTACATTTGTGTACAAAAGGTGATACTTTTGAAGCCATGGTCTATAAATACATACTTTAAAAATAATACAATCATATTTTTTCTCCAACTTTAGCTCACATTGTTCATGTGTCTGTTAAATAACATTCCTGCATTTATTCATGTTTAATAACTCAGATGATTCACTCAGTGGTGTGTTTATGGTTGATAAAGCTATGTTCATGACTAAACAATGTGCACAGTAACACTGCAACACACACACACACACACACACACACACACGCTCTCATCTCAACAGCATCTGAGAAAAATTCATGCATGTAATGCTTTCACCCTGTGGGTACCCAATCCGCACTCACTGCTCGATTTGCACTGCATGTACTGTGTATCATAATAATTTAGCCACACCCACATCTCCACTACACTTTTTGAATAATGTTGATGAGTAATAAATAATTTTCCCAATTTTTAATCATATTCAGCGTGGCCCAAGCCCAGGCCCGATACCCCTCATGTCCTTTCCATTCTCCTCCTGACTCTGACAAGGAAGTAGTTGCCCTGCCTCTTTATTCACTGATGTCATGCTGTCTCTGCTTGCTGACTCTGGTGAGGTCATCACTCCAGTGCTCTGCTTCACCGAGGTCATCACACCACCACCCTTCACTGCTGAAGTCAGTGCCCTGCCGCCCTGTTCCATCACTCTGCTGTCACAATTTCTGTGCAACACCTGCCCTGGGAACCCTGGTAAATTGTGGACATTCTGTCCAGGGGCCCAGGACCCGCTGGTTTGACACTTTTGGAGCACTTTGGGAGTAGTACCATAAAGAGGAGGGGGGTTCAGGATTCTGTTACGAATTCCACTACCTGGTGTGTGCTTCTGTGCTGTGTGTGTTGCCTGAATGTGATCTGACCCATGCTGTGAATTTTGACTGTGATATTTGGACTTCCCTCACTAAAATACACAACTCACACAACTGTTTCCTACCTCTTCACCGCCCGAACATTATAATACGAATCAAATGCTCTTTTTATTCCTTGAGTAAAACCAATAAACAGAATGAATTTTACATGCAAATATCCTATCAGCAAAACAAAATACAATGTGATGGTGTGTGCCAACATCTATTACTACTACTACTACTATTATAGTCCTCTTTTGAAAAAGAGATTTTATATATCAGTAAGCTTTACCTGGTTAAATAAAGGTTAAATAAATACATTATTATTATTATTATTATTATTATTATTATTATTATTATTATTAATCCAGAAAACTCAGATGTGTTTTTTAGACACATTGCATATTACATTTCACACATAGTTTTTGTGTAGAACACATTTTTATTTCACAAGTAGGACAACTGTAATCATTGTTGCTTTACAGTATATACACTGAGTAACCACTTATCAAGTCCATATCCTCTATAAGTCACTCTGAAGGTGGAACATTAATAAGTATGATGCATAAGTTAATACCTAGAGAGAGAGAGAGAGAGAGAGAGACTGTGTGTGTTTGTGTGTGTGTGTGTGTGTGTGTGCACTTCAGACTGTGCATATTAATAAATCATGCATTTCACTCAGTGTTGCGTTTAGAACTTTATTTGAATCTACATTGCATTAAGCAACAGTGACATCCATAAGCATCATAATAAATGGTTGATAAAAGTGGAATAGAGTGATGCAATGGTTGAAGATTGGGTTATTAGGCTTTGTGCGTGCGTACGTGTGTTGCATCTCAGTTGCAGCATTAAAATGCTTTAAGCTTTTCATTTGATGGCGACTTTATGAACACACAGGCTGGGGAAATTAGGAGTCTCTCTCTGGCATCCTTCTGTCTCGGAAGACAATGGAGAAGCATCCGGTCAGTCTTTTGTTGAGTTGCAGCATCTACTCTGACTGTACAGTCCAATCCTGGAGCAGCAGACTCTGTTGCAGTAGCTGCAGGCTTAGTCATTGTTTTTTATCTCCGTGGGTGCCGAGTCGGCCTTGAGTCATCTGCACTGTCTTCTCTCCTCCCACTGCTCAACTCTCCTCTTCTCTGCTGTCTGGACTCCAGTCTTGATGGCAAGACACCAGCTGTCATGGTTGGCTGCCACAGTCTCCAGGTCCTCTGGGTAGATGTTGCCTGCTCTGAGGTTGTGTTTGCAAACATCTTTGAATCAAAGGATGGACCTTCCTGCAGGTCTGGAGCCAGCAGCCAGCAGCCAGCTCGCCATACAGCATGTCTTTTGGAATACGGCCATCGTTCATGTGGCTTACATGCCCAAGCCAGTGCAGTCATCATTGGGTGAGGAGGGCGAACAAGCTTGGTGTTTTGGTTTGGGCTAGAACTTCAGAGTTTGGAACACGGTCCTGCCATGTGATGCTCAGTAGTTGTCTGAAGCAGTGCAGGTGGAAAGTGTTCAGTCTGCATTCCTGGCTAGAGTATAGGGTCCAAGTTTCACTTCCATAGAGAAGAGTGCTCAGTACACAGGCCTGATACACTTTCATCTTGGTGTTGGTGGTTAACATGGAGTTGTCCCACACTCTCTTTGACAGGTGAGCCATTACTGAAGATGTCTTTCAGATCCTGGTGTTCAGCTCAACATCGAGGGAGAGGTTGCTGGAGATGGTGGAGCCAAGGTCAGTATAATTCTCCACCACTTTGAGGGTATGGTCGCCAATGGACATGCAGGGAGTGCTGATGATGTCTTGGCCCAAGATGTTAGTCTTCTTTAGGCTGATGGTTAGACCAAACTCTGTACAAGCACTGGCAAAGCTGGAGATCAGGGGTTGTAGGTCTTCCTCCGTGTGGGCAGTCCGGGCAGCATCATCTGCAAACAGCAGCTCACGGATGAGAACTTGCTGCACCTTGGTCTTTGCTTGGAGGCAGGCCAGGTTGAAGAGATTGCCATCACTTCTGGTGTGGAAAAAGACTCCGTCGTCAGAATGCTTGAAGGCGTGGTGGAGAAGCAGTGAGAAGAAGATGCCAAAGAGCATTGGTGCAAGCACACATCCTTGCTTTATCCCATTCTTGATTGGGAAGGGGTCCGAGGATAAGCCATTGTACTGGACAGCCCCCTTCATCTCATCATGAAATGAAATGATCAATCTCAGGAGCTTTGGGGGACATCCAGTCCTCTGGAGCAGGGTGAAGAGACCTTTTCTGCTGACTAGGTCAAACACCTTGGTCAGGTTGATAAAAGTGATGTACAGGGGTCAACGCTGTTCACGGCACTTCTCCTGGAGTTGTCAAAGGGAGAAAACCATGTCAATGGTTGATTGCTGGGTTCTAAAGCCGCACTGTGACTCTGGGTAGACCTGCTCTGTGAGTTTCTGCAGCCTGTTCAGTACCACGTGGGCAAAGGCCTTGTCGACAATGCTGAGGAGGAAGATTCTGTGATAGTTGTTGCAATCGTTGCGATCACCTTTGTTTTTATTCAGCGTGATGATTTTTGCATCTCACATGTCTTGAGGCATTGTCCCTTCTTCCAAGCACTGTAGCAGGAGTTCATGGAGATGGTTGAGGAGAGACGTCTCATTGCTGGCCTTTATGACCTCTGGAGGAATGCCATCATTTTCTGGAGCTTTGCCACAGGCAAGGAGGTTGATGGCCTTGCAGAGTTCCTCAACAGAGGGTGGGGTGTTGAGCTCCTCCATGACAGGCAGGGGGTGGTGTTTTCTACTGCTGTATCACTGACAGAGGTCTCTCTAGTGTATAGGTCCTGGTAGTGCTCGGCCCATCTTTCCATCTGCTTGCTGCGGTCAGTGATAACATTGCTTGAGGCAGACTTGAGGGGAGTGCTCTTAGTGGTGCTGTGAACAAATGCTTTCTTCATGCCTTCATACATAGAGCAAATGTTGCCGCAGTCAGCAGAAAGCTAGATGCCTCGACAGATTTCCAGAGCGATCTGCTGGGCTTTGCTTCTAGCCTTCCTGTAAGCAGTGAGGGTCTTCTCCGAGGGATTGTTCTTATAGTTAAGCAGTGCAGCTCACTTGGATGAGATGGCTGGTTCCATTTCGATGATTCCTGCTTCAAACCAGTCTGGGTTCTGCCTCTCTTTCCTGCCAAAGGATTCCATGGCAGCTTGGTAGGTGGCTTCACAGATATAGTTCCACCTTGCTTCTACAGTGGTTGTTGGGCAGTTCTTCAGGGCTTCCTTAATGGTATTGGCAAAGCATTCACATAAGTCAGGGACCGTCGTCATGGCTGTATTAATGCGAGGGCATAATTTCTGCTTTGAGCGGTGGATTCGTTTGGGTTGAAGGCGCACCTTACTGCCAACCAGCAAGTGGTCAGTGTTGCAGTCAGCACTATGGTAGCTGCGGGTGATGAGCATGTGGTTCAGCGAGGCTCTTCGGGTGATGACAAGATCCAGCTGGTGCCAGTGGCGTGATCTGGGGTGTCACCAGGATACTCGACAGTGGGGTTTTGTGGGGAAGAACAAGTCTATGATACAGAGGTCGTGGTAAGAGCAGAGCTCTAGCAGCTGCTGCCCATTCTTGTTCAATCTGCCGACAACAAAGTGACCGATGCATCGAGGCCAGGAGTCGTGGTCAGCCCCAGTGCGAGCATTGAAGTCCCCGAGGAGGAACAGGTGTTCAGTGGCTGGCATGGCTTTCACTGTGGAATCAAGTTCGTCATAGAACGCATCCTTTACTTCAGTGGAAGAGCAGAGTGTTGGAGCGTAAAAGCTCAGGATGTTTACTGTTCCTGAAGATGTTGAGAGGCGAAGGGAGAGAATATGGGACGTACCATTTGCTGGTGGTTCTATTGAGGACAGGAGAGAGTTTCTCACTGTGACTCCAACACCATGCAGTCTGGGCTCCTCTGGTTCCTTCCCCTGCCAGAAGAAAGAGTAGTCCCATTCCCTAAGGGTGCCGTTCGAGGTGAGTCTGGTTTCTTGTAGGGCAGCTATATCGACGTTAAGTCTTGATAGCTCCCGGGTGAGAGATGGTTGAAGATTGGGTTACTAGGCTTTGTGCGTGTGTAGGTGTATTGCATCTCAGTTGCAGCATTAAGATCCTTTAAGCTTTTCATTCGATGGCAACTTTATGAACACACAGGCTGGGGAACTTAGGAGTAGTCACACTGAAACACACACATAGACACATACATCAATACAATCTCATCTACTCTCATTTAGAAATGGACTTAATTTCACTTTTCTAAAATTTAAATTATGGAATAAAACAGTAATCCATGTGTAATTGTCAGATACTCACATGCAACCTTGCTGTGGACAGCGTGGGTCTGTCTTTGTAATGTTCAGGATGTCTTGGGGAGGAATTTTTCCATTGAAAAACTCAGAACAACAGACTGGAGGCTCTCCGATATGGTCAACACCTAAATATCCAGATTCATGTTTTGCAGTAGGTTCAAGAGCTGGAGCTGAGTGAGATACAGTTTAGGTGTTTCAGTCGAACAGAAACTAATAATAAAATAAATGTGCATAAATCTCATCAAAAATTATGCTCAGTATGGTGGTGCTGGAAATTTTGCTCCCAATCATGAAATCCAGGATCCAGTTGCAGAGGGAGGTGTTCACCCTGGTGAAAAACCTCACAGGATCTTTCAGGTTCCATGCGGAATGTCAAAGACCTGCCAAAGATCCTTAAAGATAAAGTTATTTATAGGATCCTTAAAGGATCTTGGAAAGATCTTCATATGCAAAATTATTTGTGCTGATCCTCAAGGATTTGACAAAGATATTTTAAGGATCCTACAAAGATCATCGTAATGATCCCTGTAAAGATCTTTGAAAGAATCCTTTAAGAGCCTCAAAGATTCAACAAGGAACTTTCAAAGATATTACAAGGATCCTTCTAAGGATCCTGTTAAGACCTTTGATGGGATCCTTGAGGATTTGATCAGGAACTTTGTCCAGATCTTCACAAGATCTTTGCATAGTTCCTCCAAGATCCTGAAAGATTTTACAATCATTCTTTAAAGATTTTACAATGATCCTTTTCAGGATCTAATAAAGATCTTAACAGGAATCCTGATGGATTTAATCAGGATCTTGTAAGGATCCTCGTCAAGGTCTCTACAAGATCTTTGTGAGGATCTTCAAAGATCCTCAAGGATCTAATGAGCATCTTTCAATTTTTTAAAATGGTCCAAATTCAACAGTATTGGCAAGGATGGAAGTAGACTGAAACTTGCATAATTATGACGCATAAGAATTGGATAAGGATTCCAGGATGAAAGTCTTTCAGGAATCTTCAAGAATCTGTAAATTTCTTTGTGAGAGACTTTAAGGATCCTGTTGAGGATCTCAACAAAGATCCTCAAAAGATCTTCAAGCATATTTAAAATTATTGGCAAGATCTTCAAGGATCTACAAAAATATTTTAATTTCTTGCCAAGATCTACAAGGATCTTCAATTTTCCTGTCAAGATCTTCAAGGTTCTACAAAGATCTTTTAACTTCTTGCCAACATCTTCAAGGATCTTCAATTTTCCTGCCAAGATCTTCAAGGATCCACAAGGATCTTCAAAGTTCTTTTCAAGATCTTCAAGGTTCTGCAAGTATCTTCAAAGGTATTTTCAAGATCTTCAAGAATCTTCCAAATTCTTTTCAAGATCTTCAAAGTTCTTGCCAAGATCTTCATGGATCTTTGAAATTCTTGCCAAGATCTTCAAGGATGTTTAATATTCTTAACAAGATCTACAAGAATCTTAAAAAACAAAAAAACACATTCAGGTCCAAACAAAACAATTATTTATTGATGCTATCATAACATAACATATCATGAACACAAAGTTATGTTGAACATTCAGGAAAAAGCCAACAGATGGCAACATAACAATGTCCTCATCAATCTGTGAATGTGAATTTATAATAATGTGTGTGAGTGCAACAGGATGGTAGTCATTAAGGCAGGACACTGAAGACTTCTTCAGCATGGGAAAGGGATGGTCTTCCTCACTGCCATGCGGTTCTGTGCCTCAAACCGTGCATAGAAGCTGTTCAGTACATCTGGAAGGGAGGCATCATTGTCACAGGCAGGTGGTGTTGTCCTGTAGTTTGGGATGGCCTGGATGCCCTGCCACATGCACCATCTGTCGCCGCTGTCCTGGAAGTAGCTGTGGATTCTCTGGGCATGTGCACACTTTGCTGCTCTGATGGTCAGAGACAGTTTGGCACCTCACTGCTCTTAGGGCCGCTCTGTCGCCAGCTCTGAAGGCAGCATCTCGGGTTCTCGGTAGAGCACACACCTCTGCAGTAATCCACAGCTTCTGGTTGGGGCTAGTAGTGATGGTCTTAGAGACAGTAACATCATCAATGCACCTGTTGATGTAGCTGGTCACTGATGCTGTGTACTCCTCTAAGGTAGCACAGTTGCCATTGGTTGCAGCCTCCCTAAACATGTCCCAGTCAGTTTTCTCAAAACAGTCCTGGAGAGCAGAGATGGCTCCTTCTGGCCAGGTTTTCACCTGCCTTAGAACTGGTTTGGAGCATCTGATGAGCAGTCTGTATGCTGGAATTAGCATAACAGAGATGTGGTCTGAATAGCCAAGGTGTGTGTGTGTGTGGGGGGGGGGGGGGGCACCAGGAATGTTTGTGTAAACAAGATCCAGTGTGGTTTCCCCTCTCATTACCCACTTACTGATGAAATTTAGGGAGCACTGACCTGAGATTCGCATGGTTGAAATCTCCGGTGATAATAAACAGTCCATCAGGGTGTGCATTCTATAGTTCACTGATCGCACCATACAGTATGCAGAGCGCTTCCTTAGCATTAGCACTGGGGGGAATGTAAACTCTGGTTATGAATGCAGAAGTGAATTCCCGTCGTAAATAATATGGTCTACATCTAACAGTCACAAACTCCACTCCCAATGAGCAATAACCAGAGACTAGCACTGAATTCCTGCACCATTCTGTGTTGATGTAAATACATAAGCCACCTCCGTGAGTCTTACCACACAGAGCTGCATCTCTGTCAGCTCGGAATGAAGCTAGCCCATCCAGCTGAATGGCGGTGTCCAGAACTCGGGCGCTGAGCCATGTCTCCATGAAAACAAGGATGCAGCAGTCTCTAAACTCACACTGGGTGTCCACTGGAGCTGGATATAGTCCAGTTTATCTTCCAGGAGCAGACTTTGGAGAGTAGAATGGATGGGAGTGTCAGCTGGCTAGTGTTAGCTGTTAGCCTAGCATGGACACCCATGTGCTTGCCGCAGTTCTGCCTCCTCACACACCGCTTCCGATGACTCTTCCTGTGTCACTGGCCTCAAACGAGGCCGAGGACTTGAGGCCTGTTCCTCGCAGCAGGCCGAGGTGAAGTGGCTTCTCCACCACATCATATTTTATGATGTTTACTGCACGGTATCTGTATTGAAAGAGTGTCTGGCAATGGTAGACACAAACGCCAGTTGATCTGATGTCTGTGTGCTGTAGAGGGTCGAGCAGAGGAACAAAATGACAAAAAAAAGCACCATTTTGGATCCGGAGAGGCCGCTGCATGTTACTGCCGTGCCGCCATTTTGGACACAACTACACTACTACTACTACGACTACACAGTAAAAAATGGAGTGTCAATATTGCAGTGTAAACCTATTTTCCTCTGGATAGAGTAGTTATAACACTATGCAGAGTAAAATCGTCTAAATGGTAGTGTCAAAAGTGAGAGTTAATTCCCACTTGCACACAATGACAAAATCTACTCTGCAGGGTGATGATCATTGTTAATTTTGACACAAAATAGAGTAAAATTAACTCTAAAAATCTTACACTGGCTATAGAGTAAATTTTACACTGATTTTGAGTGGGACCAAATGTTATCTGACAGAGAGTTAAATTCAACTCTTAAAGAGTAAAATTGACACTATGATTTTTACTGTGTACTACTACTACTACTATTATTATTATTATTATTATTATTATTATTATTATTATTATTATTATTCCTCCAGGAAACTCAGATGTTTTTTTTTTCTAAGGCACACTGCATGTTAAGTGTTACGCAATGTTCTCGTGTAGAACACGTTTTTATTTCACAGGTAGGACAACTGTAATCATTGTTGCTTTACAGTATCTACACTGAGTAACCACTTATCAAGTCCATATCCTCTATAAGTCACTCTGAAGGTAGAAGGTTAATAACTATTATACATAAGTTAATACCAAATAAAGTGTGTGTGACTCTAGCTAAAGACATCCTAGATCCACTCCTCAAACAATAATTCCATGCTCTACATCCAGACAAACCTGGACGCAGAGGTAGGGGGCGCCCTAAAAAGAATATAGCTCCTAGTGGGAGCTCCTCGGGGGGTCTAAACTTCATGAACACACAGTCTGGGGAACTTAGGAGTAGTAACACTGAAACACACACAAATACTGTCAGTAAACCTGCTGAAACTGTCCAAACTACAAACCTGGACACCATGGACTACACTCCCCAAAACTCACAGCACCCTCTCTCCTCAGACTACTGACGTCAGCTGTCACTCATCATCCTAATTAGTCCCCCTGCCTATATAAACCTCTCTCTCACATTACTCCAATGTGAAGCATCGTTCTGCTCTCATCAGTTCATACCAAGCCTTGTTGTTTCTGACTGACTCTCATTATTCTGAATCTTGCTTCTCTCTTTCCCCCTTAACATTGTTTGCCGATTGCCCGACCTTCGCTTGTTCTATGACTCTGAGACTCTCGTCTCACGTTTTGGCTCCGTCACTGTTTGCTCCTTGTTAGTCTTTTGCACATTCATCCGTAAGTGCCTGTACCATGACAAACACACACACATCAGTACAATCTCATCTACTCTCATCTAATTTAGAAATGGATTTAATTTCACTTTTTAAAAATTAAAATAATGGAATAAAACAGTAATCCATGTCTAATTGTCAGATACTCACATGAAACCTTCCTGTGGAGAGCATGGGTCTGTCTTTGTCATGTTCAGGATCTTTTCGGGAGGAATTTTGCCAGTGAAAAACTCAGAACAGCAGTCTGTAGGCTCTCCGAAATGGTCAACACCTAAAGGTCCAGATTCATATTTTGCAGGAGGTTCAAGAGCTGGAGCTGAGTGAGATACACATGAGGTGTTTTTGTCAAATAGAAAATAATAATAAAATAAATGTGCATAAATGTCAAATGTCATTCATCTTTCAGATCTTCAGTTAAAGAAAGATGCTCTGATGTGATCTTTGACTACTACTACTACTATTATTATTTATCCAGGAAACTCAGATTTTTTTTTTTTTTTTTTTTTTTAAGATATTTTTTTGGGCTTTTTGCACCTTTATTGGATAGGACAGTGTAGAGACAGGAAATGAGCAGGAGAGAGAGATGGGAAGGGATCGGGAAATGACCTCGGGCCGGAATCGAACCCGGGTCGCCCGCATTCATGGTATGGCGCCTTAACCACCTGAGCCACGACGCCCCCACTCAGATTTTTTTTTATTGAGACACATTGCATGTTACATGTTTCACATTGTTCTCATGAAGAACACATTTTTTTATTTCACAGGTAGGCCAACTGTAATCATTGTTGCTTTACAGTATATACACTGAGTAACCACTTGTCAAGTCCATATCTTCTATAAGTCACAATGCCAAATTGGCAGTATTGTCCCTATATATATATATAATATTCCCCCTTATGGAAATTAAAAAATCAAGGACAGTGATGTCGCCCGGTATGGCGCAGCCGGGGCCCCACCCTGGAGCCAGGGTTGGGGCTCATATGTGAGTGCCTGGTGGCCGGGCCTTTGCCCATGGGGCCCGGCCAGGCTCAGCTCGAAGCGGTGACGTGGGCCCGATCTCCTGTGGGTTCATCACCCACAGAGCTAGCTGTAGGGGACCGGTGCAGTGTGGATTGGGCGGCCTCGATGACCAGCTCCCTGAGCACAGCGGCTAGCTGTTGGGACATGGAATGTCACTTCGCTGGGGGGAGAAAGAGCCTGAGCTTGTGTAGGAGGTTGAGAGGTACCGGCTAGAGATAGTCGGACTCATCTCCATGCACAGCTCTGGAACCCAGCTCCTCGAAAGGGGCTGGACTCTCCACTTCTCTGGAGTCACCCATGGTGAGCGGCGGCGGGCTGGTGTGGGCTTGCTTATAGCTCCCCAGCTCAGCCGCCGTGTGTTAGAGTTTACCCCAGTGAACAAGAGGGTCGCCTCTCTGCGCTTTCGGATCAGGGAGAGGGCTCTTGCTGTTGTTTGTGCCTACGGGCCGAATAGCAGTATAGAGTATCCGGCCTTCTTGGAGTCCCTGGGAGAGGTACTGAGAGGTGCTCAGACTAGGGACTCCATTGTTCTACTGGGGGACTTCAACGCTCATGTGGGCGATGACAGTGACACCTGGAGGGGCATGATTGGGAGGAACGGCCTCCCCGATCTGAACCTGAGTGGTGCTTTGTTATTGGACTTCTGTGCTAGTCATGGTTTGTTCATAATGAACACCATGTTCGAGCATAGGTGTGTTGATAAGTGCACATGGCACCAGGACACCTTAGGTCGGAGGTCGATGATCGACTTTGTTGTCATTTCATCTGATCTCTGGCCCTATATCTTGGACACTCGGGTGAAGAGAGGGGCTGAGCTGTCAACTGATCACCACCTGGTGGTGAGTTGGATCCGCTGGCGGAGGAGGAAGCCAGACAGACCTGGCAGGCCCAAACATATGGTGAGGGTCTGCTGGGAACGTCTGGCCGAGCACTCTATCGGGGAGGTCTTTAACTCCCACCTCCAGGAGAGCTTCTCCCAGCTTCCGAGGGAGGTGGGGGACATTGAGCCTGAGTGGACCATGTTCTCTACCTCCATTGTCAACGCGGCTGTTCGGAGCTGTGGACGCAAGGTCTCCGGTGCCTGTTGTGGCGGCAATCCCTGAACCCAGTGGTGGACACCGGAAGTAAGGGATGCCATCAAGCTGAAGAAGGAGTCCTATTGGGCCATGTTGGCCTCTGGGACTCCTGAGGCAGCTGATGGGTATCGGCAGGCCAGGCGTGCCGCAGCTCGGGCAGTTGCGGAGGCAAAAACTCAGAACTGGGAGGAGTTCGGTGAGGCCATGGAGGAGGACTATCGGTCGGCCTCGAAGAAATTCTGGCAAACCATCCAGTGCCTCAGGAGGGGAAAGCAGTACTCTGCCAACACTGTTTACAGTGCGGGTGGGGAGCTGTTGACCTCGACTGGGGATATTGTCGGGTGGTGGAAGGAATACTTCGAGGATCTCCTCAATCCCACCATCATGTCTTCCATTGAGGAAGCCAAGGCTGATGACTCAGAGGTGGACTCATCCATTACACAAGCCAAAATCACTGAGGTGGTTTACAAGTTCCTCAGTGGCAAGGCACCGGGGGTTGATGAGATCTGCCCTGAGTATCTCAAGTCTCTGGATGTTGTGGGGCTGTCTTGGCTGACACGCCTCTGCAACATCACATGGCAGTTGGGGACAGTGCCTCTGGAGTGGCAGACTGGGGTGGTGGTCCCTCATTTTAAGAAAGGGGACCAGAGAGTGTGCTCCAATTATAGGGGAATCACACTTCTCAGCCTCCCCGGGAAGGTTTACTCCAGGGTACTGGAGAGGAGAATTTGGCCAATAGTTGAACCTTGGATCCAGGAGGAACAATGCGATTTTCGTCCTGGTTGTGGAACACTGGACCAGCTCTATACCCTTCATAGGGTACTCAAGGGTTCATGGGAGTTTGCCCAACCAGTCCACATGTGCTTTGTGGATCTGGAGAAGGCATTCGACCATGTCCATTGTGGTATCCTGTGGGGGGTGCTTCGTGAATATGGGGTTCAGGGCTCTTTGCTAAGGGCTGTCCAGTCCCTGTACGAACAGAGCAGGAGTCTGGTTTGCATTGCCGGCAGTAAGACAGACCTGTTCCCAGTGCATGTTGAACTCCGGCAGGGCTGCCCTTTGTCACCGGTTCTGTTCATAATTTTTATGGACAGAATTACTAGGTGCAGCCAGGAGCCGGAGGGAATCCTGTTTGGGAACCACAGGATTTCATCTCTGCTTTTTGTGGATGATGTTGTCCTGTTGGTTTCTTCAAACCAGGACCTTCAGCATGCACTGGGGCAATTTGCAGTCAAGTGTGAAGCGGCTGGGATGAGAATCAGCACCTCCAAGTCTGAGGCCATGGTTCTCGACCGGAAAAGGGTGGCTTGTCCTCTCCAGGTTGGTGGAGAAGTCCTGCCTCAAGTGGAGGAGTTTAAGTATCTTGGGATCTTGTTCATGAGTGAGGGAAGGATGGAGAGTGAGATTGACAGGTGGATCAGTGCAACCTCCACAGTGATGCGGTCGCTTTACCGGTCCGTCGTGGTGAAGAAGGAGCTGAGCCAAAAGGCGAAGCTCTCAATTTACCGGTCAATCTATGTTCCAACTCTCACCTATGGTCATGAGCTTTGGGTAATGACCGAAAGAACAAGATCGCGGATACAAGCAGCCGAAATGAGTTTCCTTGACAGGGTGGCTGGGCGATCCCTTAGAGATAGGGTGAGAAGCACAGTCACTCAGGAGGAGCTCAGAGTAGAGCCGCTGCTCCTCCACATTGAGAGGAATCAGCTGAGGTGGCGCAGGCATCTCTTTCGGATGCCTCCTGGACACCTCCCTGGGGAGGTGTTCCAGGCATGTCCCCCAGGAAGGAGGCCCCAGGGAAGACCCAGGACACGCTGGAGGGACTATGTCTCTCAGCTGGCCTGGGAAGCCTCGGTGTTCTTCCCGAGGAGCTGAATGAGGTGTCTGGGGAGAGGGAAGTTTGGGCTTCCATGCTCAGACTGCTGCCTCTGCGACCCGGCCCTGGATAAGCAGATGAAAATGAGATGAGATTACGTATATATATATATATATATATATATATATATATATATATATATATATATATATATATATATATATATAATGTGTGTGTGTGTGTATATATATATATATATATATATATATATATATATATATATATATATATATATATATGAATGTGGATATATATGAGCAGTTGCAGAAGAAATAAAAAAGAAATAAAATGGTCAGCAGACCTGCTAAAAAAACACAAAAAAATTACTGGTTTACAGGAGAAATAAAACCGCATTAAAAGTTCAAGTGCATTTCAACAGCTCCTCCCATGTCCACGCTTCTTCTCTTGGTCACTCAATGTCCTCCTTGCACTCCTCTCATGCAGATCTGAAGCCATCAGATGCTTTTCCTGGGCGGCAGATATCTCGCTGCTGACCCAGGCCTGAGTGAAACAGCGTTGGTGGACACTGGCTGCTGCACGTCTCCTCACTGCAACTTCTCACAGTTCAGTGCTGGCTACTAACTCCTGGGAGGACCGCTTCTCCAAAGACTGTTCTCTCCAGCGTCTGCTGCGCCCACATGCGTCTCTGTTCTCTCCTTTTCTGTTCCAATAAAAATCCATCTAGACTGTGTGGTGCATCCCTGCACCTGTCACTCATCAGGTAATTAAGTCGATGCACAGGCTGTGGGTGTGGCACTTCCAGGGTCATCACAGTTCATTTCAACTGTTTAAAAATGCACTTCACAACACTCTAAAAACATCAAGCAATTAAAATAAAAAGGGATGACTAAAACCACAGCAAACTAGGTAAAATTATTTAAAAAAGCATGCAAGTCAAACAATAACACAACACTCAAATAAAAAAAATGCAATAAATATAAAAAAGGAAACCAAAATATAACATGCACATGCATTTTTGACCCTGTCGCACCAACCCAGGCCCGATACGCCTCATGTCCTGTCCGGTCACCTCCTGACTCTGGGAAGGAAGTAGTTGCCCCGCCTCTCTACTTTACTGATGTCATGCTCTTTGTGCCTCCTGACTCTGGAGAGGTCGTCGCTCCAGTGCTCTGCTTCACAGAGGTCATCACACCACCACCCTTCACTGCTGAAGTCAGTGCCCTGCCGCCCTGTTCCATCACTCTGCTGTCAATCTTTCTATGCAGCACCTGCCCTGGCAACCCTCGAAACTTATGGACAATCTGTCCAGGGGCCCAGGACCCACTCTTTTGACAATTTTGGACTGTTTTGGGAGGAGCACCATTAAGGGGGAGTTGACGATCCGTCATGAATTCCCCTCCTTGGTGTGTGCCAATATATACTACATGCTCCAGCACTAAAGTGTGTGTTTGTGTATGTACATTTACGAGCACGCATGTTCCCCCTTCCCTGATGTTGTGTCATCTTAATGCTTGATGCTCTACCATCCCCTCTTTACCTCTTTTAAATTATCTTCATCTGAGTCAAAATAGGAGATGAACCCATTCCAAATTAACTGATAACACACAAACACTTGCCTGCTTTAAATGTTCATAATCAAGTTTTAAAAATGTATGTAAACGTCTGGGGGAACAATCTGAGTCCAGGGTCCAAAAATTCATCAGACACTGTCCTATAAAACACACACAGTGTCTGGTTTCTGACAGAATCTGCTCCTCTGAAGAAAGACCTGTTCATATGAACCTTGCTGTGTGAACCGGGCCCTGATCAAACTAATCTGAGAGGACATGGTGGAGGGAGCATCATGGTTCAGGGCTGATTTCATGCTGAACATCTGAGTAGAGCCCCATGATCAGGATGAAGCCCAGGACCAAAACCACATGACTCGTCTTCATGTTCTCAGCAGATGTGTGAAGATCTGATCTCTTCTCTCTTGAACAGCAAATTTGTTTTTGATGTTGTTTAGTGGTATAGCTTGATTTTAAACCATCTAATTCTCGTCAACCCCCCCCCAGCTACACACATCTAATCAACTCACCACATCCTCTACTCAAGCTCTACAGTTTATCTAGAAGATAACGACTGATCCATTTCTTACTCCTCAAATATTAAACATTATTACACTAACCCAGCTTGCATTTGAGTGCAAAAGTTTATCTTTTCTGATGCCATGGTATATAAATACATACTTTAAATAATAAATTTCAGGATTTTCTCCAACTTTAACTCACATTATTCATATATCTGCTCAATAACATTCCTGCATTTATTCATGTTTAATAAATCAGGTGATTCATTCAGTTGTGTGTTTATGGTTGATAAAAAGCGATGTTCATGACTAAACAGTGTTCATAATAACACTAAAAGTCACTCACACACACACACACACCCACACACACACACACACACACACACACACACACACAAATAATATGCTCTCAGATCAACAGCATCTCAAAAAATTCATGCATGTAATACTTTCACCCTGTGGGTACCCAATCCGCACTCACTGTTCGATTTGCGCTGCATGTACTGTGTACCATAATAATTTAACCACACCCACATCTCCACTACACTTTTTAAATAATGTTGATGAGTAATAAATAATTTACCTAATTTTTAATCATATTCAGCGTGGCCCAAGCCCAGGCCCGATACCCCTCATGTCCTGTCCAGTTGCCTCCTGACCCTGGGAAGGAAGTAGTTGCCCCGCCTCTCTACTTCACTGATGTCATGCTCTCTCTGCTTCCTGACTCTGGTGAGGTCATCACTCCAGTGCTCTGCTTCACCAAGGTCATCACACCACCACCCTTCACTGCTGAAGTCAGTGCCCTGCTGCCCTTTTCCATCACTCTGCTGTCACAATTTCTGTGCAACACCTGCCCTGGGAACCCTGGGAACTTATGGACATTCTGTCCAGGGGCCCAGGACCCCCAGACCCCCTGGTTTGACACTTTTGGAGCACATTGGGAGCTTTGGGCTGGGGGTGGGGGGGTTTTCAAAATTCTGTTATGATTTCCCCCACTTGGTGTGTGCCAACATATACTGCATGCTCCAGTGATAAAAGACTTGCTCATATTTGTGCCTTCACCAGCATGTCTTCCCCCTTCCCAGATGTTGTGTCATCTTAATGCTCGATGCTCTACCATCCCCTCCTCACCTCGTTACCCACTTCACATCCAAATATACTGTAGTTGCAAAAGAAAAGTTATCTTTTAAATCATCTTCATCTGAGTCATAATAGGAGATGAACCCATTCCAGATTAACTGATAACACACAAACACTTGCCTGCTTTAAATGTTTATAATGAAGTTTTAAAAATGCATGTAAACTTCTTTGCGAACAATCTGAGACTAGAGGCCAAAAACTCATTAGACGCTGTCCTATAAAACACACACAAAGTCTGGTTTCTCACAGAATCTGCTCTTCTGAAGAAAGACCTGTTCATATAAACCTTGCCGTGTGAACCGGGCCCTGATCAAACTAATCTGAGAGGACATGGTGGAGGGAGCATCATGGTTCAGGGCTGATTTGCTGTTTCAGGGCCTGGACAGTTTGTGATCATTGAGGGAGTGAAATTCAATTCAAATTGCATCAAGAACTTTAACAGGAATCAGTCAGTTTGGGGAAGACCTTTTCCTGTTTCAGCACATTCCTCCCTGCAGGAACCAAGATCCATTTGAGTTTGGTGTGGAAGAATTTTACTAGACAGAGATATTTTCAGGCTGAACTCTGCTCCAGTGGCTGCGTTTACAAGCAGCTTAATATTCCATTAATAATCCAAGTGACAGGTCAATCAGAAGAGAAAACGTCCATGTCTCTACCGTAATAGGAATGAAGCAAACCAGTCAAGGCCATGTCTATCTGACTGAATGAAGTGGGGGGGGGGGGTGTGTGTGTGTGTGTGTGTGTGTGTGTGTGTGTGTGTGTGTGTGTGTGTGTGTGTGTGTGTGTGTGTGTGTGTGTGTGTGTGTGTGTGTGTGTGCTACGTCTGAGACACGGGAAACCAGCCAACCACAGCTGCTCATGCTGAATCACAGGGATGCGTATCACACTGATCAAATATTCACAAGTTTATTTTCAGACATTTTCTAACATTAATGTTTTTATTAATAAATCATTCAGTTCACTCAGTGGTGCGTTATAACTTTATTTGAATCTGAATCACATTAAGCATCAGTAACATCCATAAGCATCATAATAAATGGTGTGTGTTGCATCTCAGTTGCAGCATTATGGTAGATTAAACTTTCTTTTGACGGCGTCTTCATAAACACACAGTCTGGGGAACTTAGGAGTACAAGCTATGGAGTCCATATCCTCCATAAGTCACTCCGAAGGTGGAACATTTATATGTATTATACACAACTGAATACCAAATAAAAAGTGTGTGTGTGTGAGTGTACTTTATACTGTACATATTTACTTCTACTTCATATGCAACTATTGTTGTACAGCTACATAAAGTGTGTGTATTAAACTCACGCTGAGCGTCTGAGTAGAGCCCCATGATCAGGATGAAGCCCAGGACCAAAACCACACGATTCATCTTCATGTTATCAGCAGGTGTGATCTGATCTCTTCTCTCTTGAACATCAAATTTGTTTTTGATGTTGAGTTTAGTGGTATTGCTTGATTTTAAACCATCTAAGTCCGGTTCCCGCCCCCCCCCACACACACACACACACACACACACACACACACACACACTTCCTCTACTCAAGCTCTACAGTTTATCTAGAAGATAACGTCTGATCCATCTCTTACCCCTTAAATATTAAACACATTAATTCATTCATACAGCTTACATTTATGTACAAATGGTGATACTTTCTGAAGCCATGGTACAGTATATAAATACATACACTGTAAAAAAAAAAGTTACGCCAACTTAAAAATTCAAGGCAACTTACTGCACAGGATTTTTGAGTTTATGTGACAACTAAGATTTTTAAGACTTGTAAGAAAGTTGTGCCAACTTATACTTTTGGTCTCAGATAACTTAGCCTTCATATTCACACAAACTTATTTTTTTTCAGTTTTACATGATAAGAATTCAACTTTAAGGCCACTAATCTTTCATCCAAGTAAAAACTTCAAAATTTTAGTTCAATTTACTTTTTATCCCACAATAAAACAAATAACATTCCAGTTCAAATAACATGATGGTAGCAAAACTGCTATAAAACTGTAGTGGCAGTGCTTTTTTGTTAAGTCACACATTCACTTATTTTAAGCCTGAAGCTAATTTGACAAACGAAATGTGCAAACAATTCAGTACCAGCCAATTAAAATGCTACAAATGGCATACAATGGTGTATAATATGCATACAATGAACATAAAGAGTGAATCTATTAAAACGCATACATATTCAAAAGGTTGACAAATTGCAAACTGCACGTCATTACGAACAATAGCACACAGTACAATTTGGCACAAATGATGCAGGCTGTTGGGTGCGTAAGTATGTTTGAACTAACTGTCGGTTAGGTCCTGGCTCAGACTGAGCTCACTTTTACCTTAAAAGCACTGCCACTACAGTTTTATAGCAGTTTTTCTACCATCATGTTAAAATAGCCCATCGAAAACAGTTCTTTATTCCTGCACCTTTATCAATCTCCCTCGCTCGAGCCTCTTCTTTCTTATCTAGGGCTTTTGCCATTGTCGATATGCTAAAATATCCCGCCCGAATACATGTGTCTTTCCGATGTTACTAATGCGTATCGTCAAACAGCATGTACGGTCGATGAACGGCAACTGCAAGCCACGCGTGGAGAGCATGTGCACTTGTGTTTATGCACTGCACGTGATGGGATTTCCCGAAAATTCTACCGCAAATAAGTCGAACATTGTCACAAAAGTGAATGTTAATTACGACATGTCGAAAGACTCGAGTGTGTTAACCCGGAGCCCACCAGATCATTAACCATACCCCCCCCCCCCCCCCCCCCCCGAAAAATTCTCAATGGATTTACATCGATCTCAAAAACGATCATTTTGGTCTGAAAAAGTCGGAAATCCACCGATCGGCAGAAAATTCTCATCCCTCAAAGTTATCTGAGACCAAAAGTACAAGTTGGCACAACTTTCTTCAAAACTTAAAAATCTTAGTTGTCACATCAACTCAAAAATCCTGTGCAGTAAGTTGCCTTGAATTTTTAAGTTGGCGTAACTTTTTTTTTTACAGTGTACTTTAAAAATAATAAAATTACAATTTTTCTCCAACTTTAGCTAACATTGTTCATGTATCTGTAAAATAACATTCCTGCATGGTTCAGGGCTGATTTGCTGTTTCAGGGCCGGGACAATTTGTGATCACTGAGGGAGTGAAATTCAATTCAGATTACATCAAGAACGTTAACAGGGAAATGTGTGTGTCGCGCTCCATCACTTTCATGATTGTGTGTGATGTACCAAGACATAGAACCAAAAAAGAGAGAGAGAGATGAACAACAAAATGGTTGAAAAAGAAGAAAATGTATTTTTATAATCACCAAGTCAGAATCCAGTCTGAACCAGTTTTAGATGCTGAACTGAAAAAGCGCTGCTGTAGAAACTAATGGTCCAAAATTCCTCCACACTGTGCAAGTCTGCACAAAACACTTGGAGGTTGTTACTGTGATTATAATACATGGGGCCAAATTACTCAATTCTGATTGGTCAATCAAGGAGGGCTTGTTTCCTTTACACGTGGCCATATTTCTGAAATGCTATTGGCTCGTTCATTGCTTGGTTACGATTACAAAAATTAGCGAATTTTGTCAGCAAAATGGCTGACTCTGCTGACTCAGCAATGCCGCATTTCGCTATATTTGATGAAGAAATGATGAACCAATTGAAAGCTGCAAGCGAAAATGAAAATACCAAAAAAGTACGAATTTTTGGCTTTCCGTGTTTAAGAAATGGGCCGCAGAAAGACAAATAAACGACTCTCTAGTGGCGTATGAATGCTGTGAGTTAGACAAGGTGTTATTGTAACAAGGTTGATTCTTCCCACTTGCCATTGGCAGCAAAATCCTTGAGCTGGCTTTGGTAGGTATTAGGAGTTTCATTTGTTCTGTTAGAGCTCCCTCTATGGGACTGTTGTGGCTATGCCCTGCATTTCTGCATCCTCTCCTCAGTCTGCATTTACCCTGGCTGGGAGAGGTACCGTATGTATCCAGAGCAGTTGGATCATAATCTACACTTTAATGATCTATAACCTGAGTCTAAGTGCACATAGCAGTGTCTTCATATGTTATATGATAAGTGCACAAGAATAGTGCCGCTCAGTGTTGGTCACTACATTTGTAAAGAGTATATTGAGAGCTTATGATTGCTAGCTTTTCTAACCATGTGGTTTTGTTGTACATGTTAGCTAGTGGTATCTTCACATGAAAAGCTTCCTTCTGCTTGTCTCTTTCTTGTGTTAGGCTGCCTTTGTGAAGATTCATGATCATCTTTTGCTCTTTGTTATAAATGTTAACAGGTATGTAGCCAACTCCCATTACCATGTTAAGCGAGTAGTTTGTTGATTGGAAACTTATTTTTTCTATTCAATGTTACTGGATAGCACTGGTTAGCCAGATCAGTGGCCATGCATTCATGCATTCACTAACCCAATAAGGGAAAAAATTCAGATTCATTTCATGTTGCATGATCTTGATGTAATATACAGTATTTTCCGGACTATAAGTGGCACTTTTTTTCATAGTTTGGCCGGGGGTGTGACTTATACTCCAGAGCAACTTATATGTGAAATTATTAACACATTATTGGGGGACTGGCGAAAAGCGGAGGTTACTGCAATGAAGAAAACAAAATATATGCTAAGTAATCGGGAATCAACTTTTTTTTTTTTTTTCCTGTGGAAGTTTGAGTAATGATTCATGTACAATTTACATTTTGAAAGTCTTTTCTACCTTTGCAATGGCCAAAAGATCATTAAGGTGTTGATAATTGTAGCCACCGCTCGACTACTACTAATATTAATAATAATAATAATAATAATAATAATAAGAGGAAGAAGAAGAAGAAGAAGAAGAGGACTCATTATTATTAATCCAGGAAACTCAGATATGTTTTTTAGATACATTGCATATTACGTGTTACGCATTGTTCTCGTGTAGAACACATTTTTATTTCACAGGTAGGACAACTGTAATCATTGTTGCTTTACAGTATATACACTGAGTAACCACTTATCAAGTCCATATCCTCTATAAGTCACTCTGAAGGTGGAACATTAATAAATATTATACATCAGTTAATACCAAATAAAAAGTGTGTGTGTGTGTGTGTGTGTGTGTAGTTTATACTGTACATATTTACTTATACTTTTATATCTAACTATTGTTGCACAGTGTGACGACTCTCAGCGCTGCTGCTGTGATCGCTTGTAGGCGTGGCTGGGGAGCTCGTTATGGCAACACCTGTGCTCTCCCTTTTAACCCTTTGATGCAAAACATGGGTCAAAAGTGACCCGGCTGAGTTTTTACCTTCTATATCTTTGCAATAAATTAATTCCATCATTCAGTATTCAAGGTATTCCTCAATTCACTTGTTTTTGATCATCATACATCCTTATTTTATTTTTTCCTTTCTTACTTTTTGAATAAAAACCCTTTTTGTATCACTACCCTTCTAATGCACAGCATGGGTCAAAAACGACCTGCATTCATTTTCCAGGTTATTTCATGTATGGCTGAGTGTTTCTGTGATCTACTTTTGAAATAAATTCATTTTATCATTTACTTTTCCAAATATGCAGTAAATTATCTTGTTTTTGTTTAGCACAAATCATCATTTTTATTTTTCCTTTCTTAGGTTATGAACACGCACAGCTTTTGTAATTCTACATCAAGTTTACACACATGGGTCAGAACCGACCCGCATGCATTTAACTACTACAGCGTTTGGTGGGAACTGTGAATTGTGCTTGTGTCAGACATTTCACAGCTCAGCACAGCGCCCTTTGCCCATCTAATACATGGAAGTAATGTTTTTCAATTGTTCTAACATTACCTTAGAAAAAAATTGATGATGTTTAGGTTACCTTGAGAGTGAGTAGATTACTTGTCAGAAAGTTACAAGTAATTACTATTAGCTACCGAGCTGTTGACATATTCTACTTCAGTTAGCTAATTTTATTGTAGTTGGCTTAGCTAACTACATAGTTAATAAATAACTGGCCTCATTCACTGCTAAAGTAATTACTTGAAACAAATTATTATTATAGTATTAAGTCATTTAATTTTAAATCACACTTGGATGACCCATGTGTAGTAATATAAAAAGTATTTTTGTTCATAAAGTAGGAAAGAAAAAATTAAATTAATGATTTGTGGTAATTAAAAACAATATATTTAAAGAATACTTGGAATATTCAATCATAAAATAAATTGATTTCAAAAGATAGAGCAAAGAAAAACTCAGTCATCATGAAATAACCTGGAAAATGAATGCGGGTCATTTTTGACCCATGTTGTGCATTAGAAGGGGTGTGCATATGTTTTGCATCAAAGGGTTAAGTCCGTGAAAGTCCGGCAGTACATTCCTCAAAAAGGGCGTAGAAGAACAAAATAATCCATCAACATGTAGCCTTCGATTTATTTCGGACTATTAAAGAATTCTGGAGGATATCAGAATGTTTGCGCGCCGGCTTCCATCTACCCCCATCCATGCCTCTGTTCAAACAATGAGCATGTGATTTAAAGGGACTATTGAGGTATTTCACTCACGTGACCAAGTCATGTGATGCTGCCATTTTGGACGGCACGGCTCGAATCAGTTTGAATGCGAGGAAGGCGACAAACGAAAAACATAAAAGAAAAAGGAGCGAGATGCAGAAAACACCTTCACTATCCAGCGACGTAGGGCATTTACAGGGCGAGCAGAGGGAGAGGGATTTGCAAAAATTGTGGTTAGCAGGCTTAGAGAATGACATTTACCTGCTTCCACCAGGATTGTTCACTGACGTACGGAAGTACACGAAGCCCTCGTCTTTACCTGACTTCGGCCCACATGATCTGTATACCTATGTTGTTAAAAACCCATCGCCATACACAGGTATTGATCTGAAAGCGTATAAGAGTTTGGATGCCTACAAATATTTTGTGTCAGGCTGGGTAACATGCCTACATCAGTGGGTCGTCCCTGGAGCTGGTGGTCGCCATCTGATTACAGCTAAGGTTTGTTCACATTTTCATTTACTTTCAGTCCTCAGGATAAACAAAATGTTATTAAATGTAATTGAAATAACTTCTTAGTCTGTTGAGACATGGCCCGTTATAAAATTGCTGTTACCAGGCAATGACCAAGAACTGTATTATTAGGGTCGGTGTCTGTGTTGTAGCAGTGTATTAGCAACTAGCTGTTAGCACTAGCTAATGTCAACAACAGTAGCTGGTATGTTACTGTAGCAATATTTACGTTCAGTCATTTGGATGACTGTTAAAACCTTTCAGTCTCAAGTTTTTCCTTTACTGGATTTACTAGTTTACTGAGCTAGCGCGCTCGCCGGCCAAGCCGGGAGCCATCGCACGCTAGCCGGCCAAGCCGGGAGCCATCGCGCGCTAGCCGGCCAAGCCGGGAGCCATCGCGCGCTAGCCGGCCAAGCCGGGAGCCATCGCGCGCTCGCCGGCCAAGCCGGGAGCCATCGCGCGCTCGCCGGCCAAGCCGGGAGCCATCGCGCGCTCGCCGGCCAAGCCGGGAGCCATCGCGCGCTCGCCGGCCAAGCCGGGAGCCATCGCGCGCTCGCCGGCCAAGCCGGGAGCCATCGCGCGCTAGCTCAGTAAACTAGTAAATCCAGTAAAGGAAAAACTTGAGACTGAAAGGTTTTAACAGTCATCCAAATGACTGAACGTAAATATTGCTACAGTAACATACCAGCTACTGTTGTTGACATTAGCTAGCTTGCCGTCCAAAATGGTGGACACCGGGGCGTCACGTGACCCTGTGACGTCAGGTGAAATACCTCAATAGCCATAGGATAGGGAGTGAGAAGGTGTGTGCGTGTGAGAGTGACAGGGAAAAACCCTATAGACTTCCGAGGCTCATGCTCTCCCTGAATTTCTCTTCTAAACGCCCATATCTCTTAAAGTGAAGGCAAAAGAACGTTCAGCGCCTGGCCAGGCTTTCTATGTATTAATTTACATAGACGTTTTAATATGAAATATAAATAAATGTCTGAGACAATAGATACTATTTTATGCTACTGATCAATAATTAAAACTTTATGTGGCTGATGCTACAAGTCGTAACATACAGCTCCATCAAATGTGTGTATTAAACTCACGTTGCTCAAATTCATGAACACAGTCTGAAGCGCTTAGGAGTAATAACACTGAAACACACACATAAAAACACACATCAACACAATCTCATCTCATTTAGAACATTTCACTTTTATAAAAATTAAAATCATGGAATAAAACAGTAATCCATGTGTAATTGTCAAATACTCACATGAAGCCTTGCTGTGTACAGCGTGGGTCTGTCTTTGTAACCTTCAGGATCTGATGGGGAGTAATTTTGCCAGTGAAAAACTCAAAACAGCATTCTGTAGGCTCTGCGAGATGTTTAACACCTCTAGCTGAGTGAGACACAGATGAGGTGATTTAGTCAAATAGAAACTCATAATAAAATAAATGTGCATAAATGTCATATAAAAATAATCCATCTTTCAGATCTTTAGTTAATGAACAAGATTTGATGTGATCTTACTACTACTGCTGATAATAATAATAATAATAACAACAACAATAATAATAATAATTTTTATTCATCCCGGAAACTCAGATATGTTTTTTAGACGCATTGCATGTTACGTGTTACTGTCCACATTGTTCCCGTGTAGAACACATTTTTATTTCACAGGTAGGACAACTGTAATCATTGTTGCTTTACAGTATATACACTGAGTAACCACTTATCAAGTCCATATCCTCTATAAGTCACTCTGAAGGTGGAACATTAATAAGTTTTATACATCAGTTAATACCAAATAAAAAGTGTGTGTGTGTGTGTGTGTGTGTGTGTGTGTGTGTGTGTGTGTGTGTAGTTTATACTGTACATGTTTACTTACACTTTTATATCTAACTATTGTTGCACAGTGTGACGACTCTCAGCGCTGCTGCTGTGATCGCTTGTAGGCGTGGCTGGGGAGCTCGTTACGGCAACACCTGTGCTCTCCCTTTTAAAGGAGGAGCCTTTGGAAAATGGCGGCTGCTCGTGGGCTCGGCGCTGCACGTCTGCCATTTTGTTTATGTTTTGGTTTGGTTATTTGTAATGGCTTCGTTTTGCATTTGTTTTTTCTTTCATGTAATCACTCTTCACTACACTATCATCACATGCTTGCACTGTCTAACACTACTGATTAACTGCCTTACTCACATCATACATTTATTTTATAAATATTTCTATATTTTTAAAGTAAATTAAGATCTTCAATCTCTGTCCTTGTCCTCCTTCCTTTGTTGCGATTTGTGAATCAGTCGTAACATACAGCTCCATCAAATGTGTGTATTAAACTCACGTTCCTGAACTTCATGAACACACAGGCAGGGGATCTTAGGAGTAGCAACACTGAAACACACACATAAACACACACATCAACACAATCTCATCTACTCTCATCTCATTTAGAAATGGATTTAATTTCAATTTTTAAAAAAATTAAAATCATGGAATTAAACAGTAATCCATGTGTAATTGTCAGATACTCACAGGAAGCCTTGCTGTGGACAGCGTGGGTCTGTCTTTTTCACCTTCAGGATGTCTTGTGGAGGAATTTTGCCAGTGAAAAACTCAGAACAACAACCTGGAGGCTGTGCGGTTTGATCAACACCTAACACTGAGCGAAAAACAGATGAGGTGTTTTAGTCAAATAGAAACTAATAATAAAATAAATGTGCATAAAATGTCAGATAAAAATTATCCATCTTTCAGATCTGCAGTTAATGAAATGTTCTGATGTGATCTTACTACTACTACTAATAATAATAATAATAATAATAATACAGCTTGAGGCGGCACAGTGGTGTAGTGGTTAGCGCTGTCGCCTCACAGCAAGAAGGTCCGGGTTCAAGCCCCGTGGCCAACGAGGGCCTTTCTGTGTGGAGTTTGCATGTTCTCCCCGTGTCCGCGTGGGTTTCCTCCAGGTGCTCCAGTTTCCCCCACAGTCCAAAGACATGCAGGATAGGTTAACTGGTGACTCTAAAATTGCCTGTAGGTGTGAATGTGAGTGTGAATGGTTGTCTGTGTCTATGTGTCAGCCCTGTGATGACCTGGCGACTTGTCCAGGGTGTACCCCGCCTTTCGCCCGTAGTCAGCTGGGATAGGCTCCAGCTTGCCTGCGACCCTGTAGAACAGGATAAAGCGGCTAGAGATAATGAGATGAGATAAGATAATAATACAGCTTGAGGCGGCACGGTGGTGTAGTGGTTAGCGCTGTCGCCTCACAGCAAGAAGGTCCAGGTTCGAGCCCCGTGGCCAACGCGGGCCTTTCTGTGTGGAGTTTGCATGTTCTCCCCGTGTCCGCGTGGGTTTCCTCCGGGTGCTCCGGTTTCCCCCACAGTCCAAAGACATGCAGGTTAGGTTAACTGGTGACTCTAAATTGACCGTAGGTGTGAATGTGAATGGTTATCTGTGTCTATGTGTCAACCCTGTGATGACTTGACGACTTGTCCAGGGTGTACCCCACCTTTCGCCCGTAGTCAGCTGGGATAGGCTCCAGCTTGCCTGCGACCCTGTAGAACAGGATAAAGCGGCAAGAGATAATGAGATGAGATGAGATAATACAACTTATTATCATTATTATTCATCCAGGAAACTGATTTTTTTAGATACATCGCATGTTGCATTTTACACATTCTTCCCATGTTGGACAAATTTTTATTTCACAGGTAGGACAACTGTAATCATTGTTGCTTTACAGTATACACACTGAGTAACTACTTATCAAGTCCATATCCTCTATAAGTCACTCTGTTGGCTGCTGTCATTCTCGTGAGACCATGGTTTGTGTCCAGAAAGCCTATTCAGTTGGTGCTGGAACAACACCTTGAGTGGCTGTATAAACCCACACGAGTGGCAGTCTCTGCTGCAGTGGGCACACTTGAAGGCAGTGTCAGCGCCGGCTGTCGCCAAATCACTGGCCTTCCTCCGGGCATGCTTCTCCTCCACTACCTGTCTCAGTTTGGCCTTCTCTCTCTGGAGGCCTCTGCCCAGCTCTTGCCTCCACTGATCATGGTAACTGGTGAGTTCCTCCCACCTTTCAACGTTCATGTTGAGCACTTTCATGTCATGCTTGCAGACGTATTTAAAGCAGCAGTGGGGGCATCCTTGTGCATGCGTTCTGGTGCCCAATTTGCCATACAGCAGGTCCTTGGGGATCCTCCCATCCTGCATGCAGTGGACATGGCCGACCCAGTGAAGGTGACACTGCTGGAGCATCATGAAGATATTTGGGATGCTGGCACGAGCAAGGACCTCGTTGTTTGTGATTTGGTCTGTCCCAACAATACTAAGAATGTGCTGCAAAATCCACAGGTGGAAAGAGTTCAACATTCTTTCCTGTCAAGAGTATAGGATCCAAGATTCACTGCTGTACAGCAAGGTGGAGAGTACGCAGGATCTGTAGACTGCTACCTTGGTGTGGACAGTCAGTTTGCTGTTCTACCAGACACACTTGGACAGTTTGGTGGATATTCCTGCATCAAATATTTCTGTGCATATTCCTGCCCCAAGTCCTGGCACACATCCCTGTGCCTGTACGCACCTCCAGTACATAAAGATGTTGAAGCAGAATGCCCTTTCTACACTTGATGACCTCGGGTGGAATTACATCCAGTCCTGCTGCTTTTTGTGTGGGTAGACTGATCCGTCTGTTGCAGTGGCGGCTGGTAGTCTTTCAAACAGGGGAGGCTGGTCGGTTACAATATTTCCAGATTTTAAAAGAAAAACACATCAATTTTGCCCATACTCTTGCCTCTGATCTGGCTGATTGTTGGCAGGGTCACAAACTGTGAAATAACAGGTTCTTTTGGTCCATTAGCCTACTGTCCAATATACATGATGGTGGTGTTGGGGGGGGGGGGTATATTTTAACATTTTATATTTTAAAATTGTGGCATGTTGTTTAAAAATTGATCATTATTGAAAGCAGCTCTTTGTCAGGAACCTCAGCAGTAACAGCAGAGTGTTCTGGAATAGGCACAAGCACTGACCTTGGGGAGCCAAACATAGAGCTGGGTGTCACACATTTCATTCAATGACACTTTCCCTATATTTTACTTATTTTGACTGAGAAATGTTTTATTGACAATTTTGATAACCCTTGACTTTTAATCCAGGTCTGTAGTGTGAAATGTTCTCGGCTGTGTTTTTGTTTAAAAATGTTTTCCAAATTGTAGCTGTGTTTAATTCATATCCAGAGAAATATATATTCCAATATAATATACTCAGCATAAACATTTTAAATAGATTCTATATTTTTGGTCCATCCATGACATATTACTAAAGTAGCCTATTTACTGTTGTTGATGTGGGTCACTTGCTGTTAGCCAATTCACTTTCTCGTACCAGGAGAGCTGAAAGGAATGAGTATTATTCCCTACCTTTTTCACCAAGTCAATTTGAGACGTTGGTCTACCCTGCTCTTTAATTTTAATTTTTTCCTCGAAAGGAAGACTGGCAAACGGCTTCGCCAAAATTAAATCAGCAATGCTTGGCATCCGTGCGCAGCTTTCTTGCTAGCTGACTATCCCCCTCAAGTTCAAGTTCAGTCACTCAAATAAACAAAATTTCTGGAACTAAGATAGCAAACTTGACAACACTATATTTACACTTTATTTACAATGAAAATATATACAAACTAAAAAAGCTGGTACAAACCGTATGTAATGAATGAAATCGAAATGTAAGCTGATCTCTTACAATACACCACAGCACTTGCGATTCCGCATGGGACTGAACTGAAATTCACCGCTGCCTGTCTATAGTTGAAACGAGCTGTCAATCAAAGAAAATATCCGGCCGCTTTCACCAATCACCAGTCTCCTCGCGGAAACTGCCATGCCCCTCCCACTGTGAGGCTGGGAGTCCGTGGGCGGGCATTTTCGCAGTATTTGTCCAATAACTGTCTTGCATTTTGAGATTGACAAGCGCATAGGTCCCACATGCCATTGAAGTCCACTGAGGCTGGGAGTCCGTGAGACTCTGTGGGCGGGCATTTTCACAGTATTTGTCCAATAACCGTCTTGCATTTTGAGATTGACAAGCGCATAGCTCCCAAATGCCATTGAAGTCCAATGAGGCTGGGCTGCATCGCGCTGTCATGAGGGGGAAAAACTCACGCACACATTAGGTGAACTGGGGAAAGTTATAATGGAATGATTTCGCACTGTAGTTGGGTTGAGCACATATACTATTTCTATGATTCTGGATCTGAAACAGCAACGTTATAAGGTCGGCTATAACATAAGCCTAGCACAATTCATCCTACATGATGTTCATCATTTTTAGAGGAGGCTGAGCCTCCCTTGTTGTCTTAGAGCAATCGCCCGTGGTCTGTTGAGCTCAGCATCCATAGAGAGGTTGTCAGATAGTGTGGAGCCAAGAGAGATGAATTCATGTATCACCTCTAGTATGTAGTCATTGATGGTGATTGTTGATGGGTCTCCAATGCTTTGGCCCATCACTTTTGTTTTCTTCAGGCTGATGGTCAGGCTGAAGTCCTGACAGGCACGAGCGAAGCTGTCCATGAGGTGCTGTAACTTTTTCTGCTTGTGTGCCACCAGAGCTGCATCATCAGCAAACAGCAAGTCTCTAATCAGGACCTTGCAAACTTCAGTCTTTGCTTTCAGCCAGGACAGACTGTACAGCTTGCCATTGAATCTGGTGTGAAGATAGATCACATCAGTTGATGTGCCAAAGGTAGGTTTCAGCATGACAGCAAAGAAGATGCCAAACAATGTAAGGGCAAGAATTCAACCCTGCTTTACACCACCCCTGATGTCAAAAGCCTGTGAGGATGAGTTGTTGAACTGAACGACACCTTTCATGCCCATGGGGAATGACTGGATTAGGAGCCTGGAAGGACATTCAATCCTTGAGAGGACTTTGAAGAGGCCTTCATGGCTGACAAGGTCAAAAGCCTTGGTCAGGACTATGAAGGTGATGTACAGAGGCTGCCTCTGCTCTCTGCATTTCTCCTGAGCTGTCACAGGGAGAAGAGCATGTTGATCATGGAGTTTTATGACCTGAACCCGCACTGTGATTCAGGGCAAACCTGATCGACTAGTTTCTGCAGTCTCTTGAGAATCACACGAGTGAAGATCTTGCTGACAATGCTCAGGGGTGAGATCTGCTTGTAGTTATTGCAGTCACTTTGGTTCCCCTTATTCTTGTGCAGAGTGACTATGTTGCAATCCCTCATGGCTTGGGGTACTTCTCCTTGCTCCCAGCACTGACAAAGTAAATCATACAGATGTTGAAGCAGGACACCCTTTCCACACTTGATGACCTCTGGTGGAATTCCATCCAATCCTGGTGCTTTCTGTGTGGGTAGACTGTCGACTGCTTTACTCAGCTCCTCAATGGTGTCCTTCTCATCCAGCTCTTCCATGATGGGCAGGTGTTCAATGGCCTCCAATGCAGCATTAGAGATACTGCTGGCTCTGCCATACAACTGTGAGTAGTGTTCCACCTGTCTCTCCATCTGCTTTTCTGTGTCTGTGATGACTTCTGCAGATGCAGGTTTGATTGGTGCCATCTTGCTCTGGGTTGGCCCGAGGGCTTTCTTAATTCTGTCATACATGCCGCAAATGTTGCAGGCATCAGCTGCAGACTGGATACAGAGTTGTCACCAGAAGTCATTTGCACCGCACCTGGTAGTTTTCTTAACTGTGCTTCTGGCTGACCTTAGTGCTTGCAGAGTTAACTGGGGTGGATGTCACTTGTACTCCATCAGTGCGGTATGCTTCTTCTCATTCACAGTAGTGAGCTCCTCTGAGTTGGTTTCAAACCAGTGTTGCATTTTCCCTGCTTTCTTGCCAAAGACAGAGAAGGTGGTGCTGTGGATCTTATCTCTCAGGGGAGTTCCATCTCTGCTGGGAGGCTCCCTCTGGAGGGTCTGCTAGGAGAACATCTTCCAGAGTCCTGGTGAACTCCTCTACCTTTTCTTGGTGTTAAGTCTTGCTGGTGTCTGTACGCAGTTTCTCTGGTGGCCTGGTGTAGGTGTAATTAATGATTTTGTGTATTTAGGATTGGATAAGTGATCAATCTTTAATAATTACATGAAATCAGTCTCATTAAATTTGAAGGTTAATAATTAAAATGAATCAATCCTATTGAATTGTTTAATTTGACTCATTTGAATTGAATCATACCATAGAATCAGTCTCATTTGAATCATTTGAAGCGAATCATTCAGTGAATCAAATCAGTGAATCGAATCAGTGAATCATTTAGTGAATCAGTGAATCATACCATTAATCCTGGTACTTAACAATAAATTACCAGACAGCTAAAATGGTATCTTCCAAATTATTATTGATCACTTACCATAGTACATAAATCGTCTACACCTTTGAATTCTTTGCGATTGGGCAACTTCAAAATATCAAAACAGCAGATGAATACACACAGCTTTGATAATAAATGAATTTATTATACAAAGATCAAAAATGGATAATCAGTTGGAATATATACAGTAAGGTGTGTGTATATGAATATGTGCGTGTGGGTGTGTGTGTGTGTGAAAGAGAGGGAGAGAGAGAGAGACACCTTGGCTCTCTCTTGAGAGGGTTGGCTCTTGTGGCTGTGGAATGTTATCTGCAATCTTGGGGGAGGTGAATCCTCATGATTTAGTGAGCACGTGTTTTCTAAGTAACAAAGGAATTCCACACTCATAACATTATCAAACTCACTGAAATCTTAACAAGGTCAAAATGTATAATAAGAATGAAATTGAGGATTTTAGTAAGGAATAAGAGAGAGAGAGAGAGAGAGAGAGAGATGCACAAACTTATGGATTAACCAATTTTAAATCAACAAACAAATGATAGAGAACCAAAATTCAGTGTATACACTTCATTTAACTTCATATACAGTGGGGCAAAAAAGTATTTAGTCAGTCACCAATTGTGCAAGTTCTCCCACTTAAAAAGATGAGAGAGGCCTGTAATTTTCATCATAGGTATACCTCAACTATGAGAGACAAAATGAGAAAAAAAATCCAGAAAATCACATTGTCTGATTTTTAAATAATTTATTTGCAAATTATGGTGGAAAATAAGTATTTGGTCAATAACAAAAGTTAATCTCAATACTTTGTTATATACCCTTTGTTGGCAATGACAGAGGTCAAACGTTTTCTGTAAGTCTTCACAAGGTTTTCACACACTGTTGCTGGTATTTTGGCCCATTCCTCCATGCAGATCTCCTCTAGAGCAGTGATGTTTTGGGGCTGTCGCTGGGCAACATGGACTTTCAACTCCCTCCAAAGATTTTCTATGGGGTTGAGATCTGGAGACTGGCTAGGCCACTCCAGGACCTTGAAATGCTTCTTACGAAGCCACTCCTTCGTTGCCCGGGCGGTGTGTTTGGGATCATTGTCATGCTGAAAGACCCAGCCACGTTTCATCTTCAATGCCCTTGCTGATGGAAGGAGGTTTTCACTCAAAATCTCACGATACATGGCCACATTCATTCTTTCCTTTACACGGATCAGTCGTCCTGGTCCCTTTGCAGAAAAACAGCCCCAAAGCATGATGTTTCCACCCCCATGCTTCACAGTAGGTATGGTGTTCTTTGGATGCAACTCAGCATTCTTTCTCCTCCAAACACGACAAGTTGAGTTTTTACCAAAAAGTTCTATTTTGGTTTCATCTGACCATATGACATTCTCCCAATCCTCTTCTGGATCATCCAAATGCTCTCTAGCAAACTTCAGACGGGCCTGGACATGTACTGGCTAAAGCAGGGGGACACGTCTGGCACTGCAGGATTTGAGTCCCTGGCGGCGTAGTGTGTTACTGATGGTAGCCTTTGTTACTTTGGTCCCAGCTCTCTGCAGGTCATTCACTAGGTCCCCCCGTGTGGTTCTGGGATTTTTGCTCACCGTTCTTGTGATCATTTTGACCCCACGGGGTGAGATCTTGCGTGGAGCCCCAGATTGAGGGAGATTATCAGTGGTCTTGTATGTCTTCCATTTTCTAATAATTGCTCCCACAGTTGATTTCTTCACACCAAGCTGCTTACCTATTGTAGATTCAGTCTTCCCAGCCTGGTGCAGGTCTACAATTTAGTTTCTGGTGTCCTTTGACAGCTCTTTGGTCTTGGCCATAGTGGAGTTTGGAGTGTGACTGTTTGAGGTTGTGGACAGGTGTCTTTTATACTGATAACGAGTTCAAACAGGTGCCATTAATACAGGTAATGAGTGGAGGACAGAGGAGCCTCTTAAAGAAGAAGTTACAGGTCTGTGAGAGCCAGAAATCTTGCTTGTTTGTAGGTGACCAAATACTTATTTTACCGAGGAATTTACCAATTAATTCATTAAAAAACCTACAATGTGATTTCCTGGATTCTTTTCCCTCATTCTGTCTCTCATAGTTGAAGTGTACCTATGATGAAAATTACAGGCCTTGCTCATCTTTTTAAGTGGGAGAACTTGCACAATTGGTGGCTGACTAAATACTTTTTTGCCCCACTGTAACTTCACATTAAGTGAATAACTAATTCCTAAGACTTAAACTTTTGTTTGCCCAATGCCTGTTCTTACTGCAAAAAGTCTCGTCTTCTGTAGAGTAGGCAGGCTGGAGAAGTTTGCGCTTCAGTGAGAGAGAGAGAAGTGAGAGCGGTTGCTCTGAAGTTTTCTTTGAAGATCTTCGTAGCTCGTGAGAAGAAAGTTCTGATCAGACAGGGTTAGGACGGTCCAGCCGCTCCCAACACCAATAAAACTGCCTATTTGGTTGCAGTCTAGTACGTACTAAAATAATAACTGAAAAAAACAGTTTATAACTCACTTGAGTTAAAGTGCGCGCGTTTCCGGAGTCCACCGTGATCAAGGGTGGATAGAAGGAGGAGAACGTTCTAAAACGTGTCTCTTGCAGGAAAGAGTCATGGTTTCGGACGGTTCGATGGTGAGTGTCCCTCTCTGGTCTGCTCTTCGCTGAGTTCAGACACCAGAGACAAAGAAAAATGGAGTTTCCAAGTCTCTTATGTGAACCCTGAGGAATGTGATGTATGTGATCCCGCCCAGGCGTGACGTAGTCAACACGGAAGTTGGCTGGGAGTTGTAGTTCTTAGACACAAGATGGCGCATGGTACCTACACTGGCATGAAGTATCTTCTTCGGCTGGAGCCTGAACTTGCTGTAGACCAGTGGTCAGTGTCGCAGTCAGTGCTCTGATAGGAACATGGAATGAATACATTCCTCAGGTGGCAGCATCTCGTGATGATCAGATCCAGCTGGTGCCAATGCTTAGACAGAGGATGCCACCAAGAAACCTTGTGCTGTGGTTTGGTCTTGAAGTAGGAAATAGTAATGCACAGCTCTTGTAACATGCACAGCTCAAACAGGTGTTGCCCATTTTCATTTATGCTGCCAATTCCAAACTGGTCAAAATAACTAGGCAGAGAGGTGTGGTTGCTTCCAACTTTAGCATTGAAGTTGCCAAGTAACCGCAGGTGTTCCGGTCTTGGGAGTCCCTGGATGACTGACTGTAGGTGGTCATAAAACTCATCCTTGACCTCTGGTGACAAGCATTTTCACTCTGAAGGTGCAACATTAATAAGTGTGATGCATAAGTTAATACCTAATAAATTTTGTGTGTGTGTGTGTGTGTGTGTGTCATACTGTACCTATGACTTATACTTCATATACAGTACAACTATTGTTGTGCAGCAACATCAAATTTGTGTATTAATCAGAATCAGAATCACTTTTATTGCCAGGTATGTGGACACACACGAGGAATTTGACTCCGGTTTCACTTAGCTGTCATGGTACAAAACAGATAAAAAGCGTATACACAAAAGAAACAAACAAACAAACAAACAAACAGAAAGAAAGAAAGAAAGAAAGAAAGAAAGAAAGAAAGAAAGAAAGAAAGAAAAAAAATGGTGCAATAGGTGCATAGTGCAAAGTAATCCAAGTAAGTCAAGTATGGAATAGATAAATATATAAAGTATACAGTGTGCACAGAATTACGGTATGAGTGTGCAGATATTTTACAAGTGATATTACTGATATATGAGTCTGGATTTTAGCTGTTCATCACAGAAAGGATTTTCCCTTTTGGTGCAATATGGTGCATAGTGCAAAGATGAAATAGCAAATATAAATAAGTATAAATATAAATATAAATATGAGTAACAGTGAGCACAGAATGACAGCATGAGTGTGCAGATATATTGCAAGTGATATTACTGATATATGAATCTGGATTTTAGCTGTTCATCACAGAGACAGCCTGAGGGAAAAAAAAAACTATTCTTGTGTCTGGTTGTTTTTGCATACAGTGATCTATATCGCCTCCCTGAGGGGAGAAGATTAAACAGATTGTGACCAGTTTGTGATGGGTCTGCAGAGATGTTACCTGCCTGTTTCCTGACTCTGGACAGGTATAGGTCTTGGATGGAGGGCAGGTTGACACCAATAATTTTCTCTGCAGACCTTATTGTCCGTTGCAGTCTGTTCTTCTCCTGTTTGGTGACCGATCCAAACCAAACAGTGATGGAAGAGCAAAGAACAGACTGAATGATGGCAGTGTAGAATTGTGTCAGCAGCTCCTTAGGCAGGTTGAGCTTTCTGAGCTGGTGCGGAAAGTACAACCTCTGCTGAGCCTTTTTGATGATAGTGACTGTGTTGGTCTCCCACTTCAAGTCCTGAGAGATTGTGGAACCCAGAAACCTGAAGCTTTCAACAGCAGTCACAGTGTTGTTGGTGATGGTGATGGGCTGCAGAGTGGGGGGACTCCTCCTAAAGTCCACTGTCATCTCCACAGTTTTGAGCGTGTTCAGTTCCAGATTGTTCTGACCGCACCACCAGACCAGCCGTTCAACCTCCCGTCTGTATGCAGACTCGTCACCATCTCGGATGAGGCTGATGACTGTTGTATCATCTGCAAATTTCAAGAGTTTAACAGACGGGTCTCTTGAGGTGCAGTCGTTGGTATAAAGGGAGAAGAGCAGTGGGGAGAGCACACACCCTTGGGGGGCGCCAGTGCTGATAGACCGAGTGCTGGATAAGATGCTCCCCATCCTCACCTGCTGCTTCCTGTCAGTCAGGAAGTTTGTAATCCACTGACAGGTGGAGGAGGGCACAGTGAGCTGGGTGAGCTTGGTGTGGAGGATGTCTGGAACAATGGTGTTGAATGCCGAACTGAAGTCCATGAACAGGATCCTGGCATACGTCCCTGCAGTGTCCAGGTGTTGCAGGATGTAGTGTAGACCCATATTTATTGCATCATCCACTGACCTGTTTGCCCAGTAGGCAAACTGCAGGGGGTCCAGCAGGGGGTCTGTGATGTCCTTCAGGTATGACAACACCAGTCTCTCGAAGGACTTCATGACTACAGATGTGAGGGCAACAGGCCTGTAGTCATTCAGTCAGTCCTGTGATATTGGTTTTCTTAGGAACCGGAATTATTGTGGAGCATTTGAAGCATGAGGGGACTTCACACAGTTCCAGGGATCTATTAAAGATCTGGGTGAAGATGGGAGCCAGCTGGTCAGCACAGACCTTCAGACAAGAGGGTGACACACCATCTGGGCCAGGTGCCTTCCTGATCTTCTGTCTGAGGAAAAGCTGACAGACATCCTCTTCACAGATCCTGAGTGCTGGTGGGGGGGTCAGAGGTGGGAGGTGGCAGAATGGCAGGGGGTGTAAATGGGTCTTTAATGACTGAAGGGGGGAGATGTGTGAATGTGTCGAATCTGCAGTAAAACACATTCAGCTCGTCAGCCAGTTGATGGTTCACTGCAGCGTTGGTGGATGGCCTCCTATAGTTAGTAATGTTCTGCAGGCCTATCCACACTCACTACGTTTACATGCACATCCAAATCGAGCTGCTGTCGGTAATCGAGCTGAAGGTCCCAGCAGGGTGCCAGAGAAATCCAATCCTACATGCACACAAATGAAATCGGGCTATTGTGAGGTGCATTGTGCACCCGAGCCACAGGTGGCGCAACACGCCCCATCGTGTTGGTACACTTCCGGTTGTCGTCATGAAGAAGAGCTATTCAAGAGTGTAAACAAAGTTATCAGTTCCGTGTTCTCCATTGCGCGTTTTTCTCCCGTCCATGAATTTTAATATATTCAACTCCTTAAGCTGAATGAGCATGAACTCTGTCTCCTGCTCCAGAAGTGCACGTTTCTGCTTGCCTGTGGCAGTGGGGGCGTGGTCAAGTGCCGGTCTGTGACAGGAGGGCGGAGCCAGGGAAGGTGAGTGGCAGAATCACTTCACCTGACGGTAATTAACCTGTGTTTGTGTGTCTTCCCAGTAACCGCGCCCTATTTAAGGAGGCAGAGGGAGAGCAGAGGGGACAGCTCATCCCAGGACTAGAACACAGCGCGCGCGTGTGTGTGAGTGTGTGTTTCTCTCAAGAATAAAAGTAGGCTGTTAAACTGAAAAGTCTGACAATAAAAAGCCTATTAGTACCAGAAGCTTTGTCCTGCCGTCCTCTGTGCTCCACCCACACTTCAGAGAGCTCTACATCCACATTTTCTCTTCTTCGCTTGTTCCTCTTCTGCTGCTCGCTACTACTGTTGTCATGCCGACCGAGGCTGTTGTGTTTCCCGCTTGTGGTCTCGTCACTCGTCACTTCCGGAAGTAGCTCGACAACTAGCTCGATAGGGTATACATGCACAAAGTAGCTCGGCAGAAATCGCATAAACTAGGTCGTGTAGCTCGATTCCGAGAAATCAAGTTCAGTTCAATTTCAGCCGAATTAAGGTGTATACATGGCATTTTGAACTTCGATTTCAGTCAAGCAACGGCAGAAATTCGATTCTCTTTATGTGCATGTAAATGTAGTCACTGATGTTGGATCGTTTGCTGAAAGGCTGTTTTTAATCTTATCAGCATAGCTCCTCTTAGCTGCTTTCACCTCCATTGTCAGTGTGTTTCTGGTCTGATTATACAGAACTCTGTCTCCACTTTTGTAGGCCTCTTCTTTGTTCTGGCGAAGTTGCCTGAGTTTTGCAGTGAACCAGGGTTTATTGTTATTGTATATGCGGAAGGTTTTGGTAGGCACACACATATCCTCACAAAAACTGATGTAAGATGTCACAGTATCAGTCAGTTCATGCAGGTCTGAGGCTGCAGCCTCAAAAACACTCCAATCAGTGCAGTCAAAGCAGGCTTGTAGTTCCACTTTGGCCTCATCAGACCATCTCCTCACCATCTTAACTACAGGCTTAGCAGATTTCAGCTTCTGCCTGTAGGATGGGATAAGATGAACCATACAGTGATCAGATAGTCCCAAGGCTGCACGGGGGATAGAGTGGTATGAGTCCTTTAAAACAGTGTAACAGTGGTCCAGAGTGTTAGAGTCCCTGGTGGGACACTTAATGTGCTGTTTATATTTTGGCAGTTCATGGCTGAGGTTTGCTCTGTTAAAGTCCCCCAAAACAATGAGCAAAGAGTCCGGGTGGTTTTTCTCCACATTGTTTATCTGGTCAGCCAGGTGTTGTAACGCCTCATTAATACACGCCTGAGGATGTAGACTCCAACCAGAATAAACGAGGAAAACTCTCACGGAGCATAAAACAGTTTGCAGTTTATGAATAATGACTCCAGATGAAGACTGTATGATTTGTTTAGAACTGTGACATCAGTACACCAACCTTCGTTAATGTAAAAGCAGACTCTGCCTCCCCTCGTTTAACCCGTGAACTCCGTTTCGCGGTCCGCTCGGTGCAGGTGAAATCCAGGCAGGTGGACAGAAGAGTCTGGGATGTGCTCACCGAGCCAGGTTTCAGTGAAGCACAAGGCAGCAGATCTGTTAAAATCCATGTTAATTGAGTTGAGGAGCAGCAGTTCGTCCATCTTATTGGCCAGAGCGCGGACATTAGCCAGGTAAATAGACGGGAGCACAGTGAGAAACCCCCACTGTCTCAGTCTGACGAGTGCACCAGCTCGCTTCCCCCGGTGTCTCCGGTGTCCTCGGCGTAATCCATAGAGAGCTGCTGCTCCTCCAACAAGTAGCTCTGGAAAACTTTCTGGATCAATGATAACCGATGAAAAAACTTTACTGGTGGTTATTCCAATGTTTATAAGTTCTTCTCTGGAGTATGTGACCAGCGAAGGAGCGCAAAAAACACAACAAATACACAAAAACATAGAAAGTACGAGAGAGCGAAGTACAGAGGCAACCGTCCGCAGCGCCATCTTGGATATCGTGATATTAATAATAATCTTGGCTATCAACATTCCTGAACTTTATGAACACACAGTCTGGGGAACTTAGGAGTAGTAACACTGAAACACACACATAAACACACATATCAATACAATCTCATCTACTCTTATCTCATTTTGAAATGGATTTAATTTCACTTTTTTAAAAATTTAAATCATGGAATAAAACAGTAATCCATGTGTAATTGTCAGATACTCATATGAAGTCTTGCTGTGGAGTGAGTTGACCTTACCCTGATTCAGACGCACTTCCTATTACGCACTTCCTGTTTCCTGAGTTGTTCGCGCCGAGTCCTTTTTCCCGCGAGTGCCGGCGTTAATTACTAATCCTTTTTTAACTTTTTTTCTATAAATAAATTTCCAGTATCGTCTTCATTTTTATTATACTGTAGCTTTCATTTTTGTACTTTTCACTTTCGCTTTCCTTTTTCCGGTTTTTTTCCGGTTTTTTCTCTTTCTTTTTTCGGAAGAACGCCGAGACCGGAAGCTTTCTTTTTTCTCCTCCTGTGTAAAGTCCACAAGCGGAGGCCATCTGATCTGCTTTAATATCAACAGATCTTCATTTAAGGTACGTGAATCTTTTCATCATGGCACACCTTCAGCCTGTTCAGTGTGCTGAGTGCAGGATGTTTAGTTATTCTTCCTCCGTCACTAGCGATAGCTCTATTAGCTTTACTTGTGATAAGTGCAGATTAGTTAGCTCTCTGACGGAGAAGATTTCAGTGCTAGAAGCGCGTGTCCAGGCTTTAGAGCAGGTTAGTGAGCGTGAGAACAGTGTAGTTTCTGTTAGGGAAAGTCTGGACGCCCTAGGTGGAGTTAGCAATCCCCCAACTCCGGCATTAGAGCCCTTACAGCGGGGCGAATGGGTGACGGCTCAGCGGCATAAGCGTAGAGCCAAAGCTACCGCTGAGGCTCGCCCACGGGAGCACCACTCCTCTCCGCGTCACGTGTCGAACAGGTTTGCTCTCCTTAGTGATGCACCCACTGAGAAACCTGAAAGAGCTCTGGTTATAGGGGACTCTATCATACGGCACGTGAAATTAGCTCAGCCTTTAGGGGCACCAGCAGCTTTAGTCAGGTGTATACCGGGAGCCAGGGCGCCGGACATAGCAGGCAATCTTAGGGTCCTAGGCAAGCACAGGTTCTCAAAGATAGTTATCCATGCAGGAGCTAATGATATACGCCTTCGTCAGTCTGAGGTTACTAAGAGTAACTTTGTAGAGGTGTTTAAATTAGCGAAGGCGATGTCCGATGCTGTAGTATGCTCTGGCCCCATCCCAATGCGGCGTGGCGATGTAGCGTACAGCAGGTTATGGTCGCTGAACTGCTGGCTGTCCAGGTGGTGCTCTGAAAACAGTGTGGGCTTTATAGATAATTGGGCTAATTTTGAGGGCACTGCTGGCCTGTTAGGGCGGGACGGTATCCATCCCACTCGGGAAGGTGCTGCTCTCATTTCCTGCAGCATAGGTCATAGTCTCAGAACAGGCCTAGTTAATTTCTGACAATCCAGAGCCAAGGCCAGGGAGCAGACGAACAGGCTAAACCGACTGTCTGCTAGCTGCACAGAGTCGTCACTCAGGGCCCACTACATCGAGACTGTGTCTGTTCCCCAAGCTCAACAAAAAGGTAGAAATTTTCAGAGAGTTTGTTCCAGTAACCTAATCAATATAAAATTAGATCAGACTGACTGTACAGCTGCTGCCAGCACCTTTGATCTAAAGGTGGGGCTATTAAATATTAGATCTCTTACATCTAAAGCGCTAATGGTTAATGAACTCATTACTGATCAGGAGTTTAATGTACTGTGTTTAACAGAAACATGGATTAAGCCAAATGAATATATAGCATTAAATGAAGCGAGTCCTCCTGGATACAGTTATATACACCAGCCTCGTCTAACTGGCAGAGGAGGAGGCGTCGCGGTTATTTATAACGATTATCTAGGTGTAACACACAAACCTGGTTATAAATCTAATACATTTGAAGTTCTTCATACTCATATAATGTATGTAGCCTCGAAAAATAAGTCTACCCAGTTAATTCCATTGCTTATTATTTACAGGCCCCCGGGGCCATATTCTGAGTTTCTTTCTGAATTTGCAGATTTTATCTCAGATTTGGTTATTTCCTTAGACAAAGCTTTAGTTGTCGGAGATTTTAATATTCACTTCGATAACCCAGAAGACCCTTTAAAAACAGCGTTTGTGTCCATCTTAGATTCAGTCGGGATTAAGCAGAATGTCATAGGACCGACCCATAATGGTGGTCACACCCTTGATCTAATACTAACATTCAGATTAAACGTAGACAATATAGTCATACTTCCACAGTCTGAAGTTATCTCAGATCATTGTCTCATCTCATTCAAAATATGTCTGAGTAATAATATATGCACCTCACCACGCTACTGTATTAAACATACATTCACGTCAACTACTGCACAGAGCTTTATAAATGATCTCCCAGAGCTGTCAACTTTGATTGGGTCACTGTCAGCCCCTGCAGAACTCGATCAGGCAACTGAATGCTTAGAGTCAACATTCCGCCATACTTTAGATAATGTAGCTCCTCTAAAAAGGAAAATGGTCAGAGACAAAAAATTAGCACCCTGGTATAATGATGACACTCGCACATTAAAACAGACCACTCGAAAATTGGAACTGAAGTATAAAAAAGCTCTTAGTGCTGCGAGATCAACATATCTCTCCTCCCTAATAGAAGATAACAAAAATAATCCTAGATTCCTATTTAATACTGTAGCAAAATTAACCAGGAATAAGTCCACTATCAACACATGCACACCTGCAGTATGTAGTAGCAACGACTTCATGATTTTTTTTAATGACAAAATTGAGAATATCCGACAAAAAATTCAAACTACTAATTTAAGGTTAGACAATGAAAGTGACCTTATAGTTAACAATATAACTGTATCAGATCATCAGTTAGAATGTTTTACTCCCCTAAAAGAAACTGAATTACTCTCATTAATCTCTACATCAAAAGCCTCAACTTGCGTACTAGATCCCTTACCGACACATCTATTCAAACAGATAATGCCTGGAGTAATTGAACCGCTTCTAAAAATAATAAATTCTTCTCTTATGATTGGTTATGTACCCAAATCCTTTAAACTAGCAGTTATCAAACCCCTGATTAAAAAACCTGACCTTGATCCCTGTCAGCTGTCCAATTATCGGCCAATATCAAACCTCCCCTTTATCTCCAAGATCCTTGAAAAAGCTGTGGCACAGCAGTTATGCTCATATTTACATAGGAATAACATCCATGAAATGTATCAGTCAGGATTTAGACCTCATCATAGCACAGAGACAGCACTGGTTAAAGTAGTAAACGACCTACTGTTGGCGTCTGATCAGGGCTTTGTCTCGCTACTTGTGTTGCTTGACCTTAGTGCAGCATTTGATACCATTGATCATTCCATTCTTCTGGATAGACTAGAAAATGTTGTGGGAGTTAAGGGAATGGCCCTCTCCTGGCTCAGGTCTTATCTAACTGATCGTTATCAGTATGTTGATATAAATGGTGATATTTCTAGACGTACCGAGGTAAAGTTTGGTGTTCCACAAGGTTCTGTCTTGGGTCCACTGCTTTTTTCTCTATATATGTTACCTCTGGGCGATATTATTCGTAAAAATTGTATTAGTTTCCACTGTTATGCTGATGACACACAGTTGTATGTCTCTGCAAAACCTGATGAGAGACACCAGCTTAATAGAATTGAGGAATGTGTTAAGGACATTAGACACTGGATGCTTATAAATTTCCTTCTGCTTAACTCTGACAAGACTGAAGTACTTGTGCTAGGACCACATACAGCTAGAAGTAAGTTTTCTGATTACACAGTAACTCTGGATGGCCTTTCTGTTTCTTCACATGCAGCAGTAAAAGACCTCGGAGTGATTATTGACCCCAGTCTTTCATTCGAAACTCACATTGATAACATCACCCGGATAGCTTTCTTTCATCTCAGAAATATTGCAAAGATAAGAAATTTAATGTCATTGCATGATGCAGAAAAACTAGTCCATGCTTTCGTTACCTCCAGGTTGGATTATTGTAATGCCTTACTGTCTGGATGTTCCAATAAGTGCATGAACAAGCTCCAGTTAGTTCAAAATGCTGCAGCAAGAGTTCTTACTAGAACTAGAAAATATGACCACATCACGCCTGTCTTATCCACACTGCATTGGCTCCCAATAAAATTTCGTATTGATTATAAAATACTACTATTGACCTTTAAAGCACTAAATGGTCTCGCACCACAGTACCTGAGTGAACTTCTGCTCCTCTATGACCCGCCACGCCTACTTAGATCAAAAGGTGCAGGCTATCTGCTGGTACCTCGTATAGTGAAGGCTACATCAGGGGGCAGAGCCTTTTCTTACAAAGCCCCACTGTTATGGAACAGCCTTCCAAGTAATGTTCGGGAATCAGACACAGTCTCAGCATTTAAGTCTAGGCTGAAAACATATCTGTTTAGTCAAGCCTTTTGTTAATGGTGTTTATGAGGTAAAGGAGTAGATCTGGAGGGTCCTCAGACATAGAGTGTTTTGGTAAACTGGGATGTATGGATGCTGTCAGTCCCCACTCGCTTGCTCACTCGAGTTTGTTGACGGTGCAGTGGCTGGCTGCTTTATGTCCCGGGGCTCCCTCATGCCTGTGTTACCTTCTGGCTCTCTCCTTTTAGTTATGCTGTCATAGTTAGTTGCCGGAGTCCCTGCTTGTACTCGGTGCAATATGTATACTGTTCCTACTTATTCAGGTGACATTGGGCATACCTAACCACCTGTGTTTTCTTTCTCTTCCCCCCCCATCCCAAATCTGTCCCTCTGAGTTACATGGAGTCAACAGGAAATCTTTTGGTGGAGACGGTGGGGACCTCGACTGGCTATCGTAGCCTGCAGGGAATCGGCCGTCAGACATTCTGTCGCATGTCCCAGACCTGGTGAAATGTAACTGAATTGTCTTGGCCAGGCCTAAGGGTCCCATCTGCATCTCATCATTGCTGAGGAGTGTGTTCCCATCACCCAATCAAGCATCCAGCCAGAGCAGGTCATGATATATTTTTTACCATATTAACATGCCATTGTGCGTCATGCCTGATGTAAAGACTCTCGTCTCTGCGAGCCTACCACACAGATTTAATACTTGTCATTTTTAGGGCATACCTAACAACGTGTTTTCTTTCTCTCTCTCTCTCTCCCCCCCCCCCCCCCATCTGTCCCTCTGAGTTACATGTTGATCCTGGGATTGAGATGCTGGCCTCTTCTGCCCCTCGGACCTGCTTGATCCATCCTGGTGCCCTGTGTCTGGTCGGAGTTTTATCGCCCCACTCCTGTGAAGGACGGCCCCATGAGGACAGTTGAGGGTTATACCTGTTAAAACTGTTAATATTATAGTCAGGCTGTCTGTTGTTGCCCAAATGAGGATGGGTTCCCTTTTGAGTCTGGTTCCTCTCGAGGTTTCTTCCTCATGTCGTCTGAGGGAGTTTTTCCTTGCCACCGTCGCCACAGGCTTGCTCATTGGGGATAGATTAGGGATAAAATTAGCTCATGTTTTAAGTCGCTCAAATTCTGTAAAGCTGCTTTGCGACAATGTTTATTGTTAAAAGCGCTGTACAAATAAACTTGATTTGATTTGATTTGATTTGATCTGTGGACAGCGTGGGTCTGTATTTGTAACCTCCAGGATCTTTTCGGTTGGAATTTTGCCAGTGAAAAACTCGAAACAGCAGTTTGTAGGCCCTCTGCTATGTTCAAAAACTAAAGCTGGGTGAGACAGATGACGTGTTTTAGTCAAATAGAAAATAATAAAATAAATGTTAATAAAATGCCGTATAAAGATTATTCACCTTTCAGATCTTCAGTTAATGAAACAAGTTTTGATGTGACTTTACGACGACTACTACTAAAAACAATAATAATAATAATTATTATTATTATTATTACAGGAAACCCAGATGTGTTTTAGACACATCGCATGTTACATTTTAAGTGTTTATGCATATTATGTTTTAGTCAAATAGAAAATAATAATAAAATAAATGTTAATAGAATGTCATATAAAGATAATACACCTTTCAGATCTTCAGTTAATGAACCAAGTTTTGATGTGATCTTACTACTACTACTACTACTACTACTACTACTACTAATAATAATAATAATAGCTATTATTATTATTATTATTATTATTATTATTATTATTATTATTCCAGGAAACTCTGATCTGTTTTTAGACACATTGCATGTTACGTGTTACTGTCCACATTGTTCCCGTGTAAAACACATTTTTATTTCACAGGTAGGACAACTGTAATCATTGTTGCTTTACAGTATATACACTGAGTAACCACTTATCAAGTCCATATCCTCTATAAGTCACTCTGAAGGTGGAACATTAATAAGTATTATACATCAGTTAATACCAAATAAAAAGTGTGTGTGTGTGTGTGTGTGTGTGTGTGTGTGTGTGTAGTTTATACTGTACATATTTACTTCTACTTCATCTCCAGCTAATGTTGACCAGCTACATAAAATGTGTGTATTAAACTCATGGAAAGCATCTGAGTAGAGCCCCATGATCAGGATGAAGACCAGGACCAAAAACACATGACGCATCTTCATGTTCTCAGCAGGTGTGTGAAGATCTGATCTCTTCTCTCTTGAACATCAAATTTGCTTCTGATGGTGAGTTGAGTTGTACTGGCTTATTTTAAACCAACCATGTGTGTGTCCTCCCCCCGTACATCTACACACATCACCTCAACTCACCACTTCCTCTACTCAAACTCTACAGGTTATCTAGAAGATAACGACTGAGCCATCTCTTACCCCTTAAATATTAAACATATTAATACATTAATACAGCTTACATTTCAGTGCAAAAGTTGACATTTTCTGATACCATGGTATGTAAACATATGTGTTTATATACATAAACAGTCTCTTCAACCTGCTGCCATCTGGGAGGAGACTGCGGAGTCTCTGAGCCAAAACCAGCAGGCTCAAGGGCAGTTTCTTTCACCAGGCGGTCAGGAGGTTCAACTCCCTCCCTGTTCTGCCCCTCCTCCCCCCTCTGCCACAGATTCTGCCAGCACACCCCCCTGCCCCCTCTTCAGCATCTGACATCATGTCACCCTCACAGTGCTGCTCTGATGGTCCGAGACAATTTGGCCCTCACTGCTCTTAGGGCCGCTCTGTCACTGGCTCTGAAGGCAGCATCTCAGGTCCTCAGTAGAGCACACACCTCTGCAGTAATCCACTGCATCTGGTTGGGGTGAGTGGTGATGGTCTTAGAGACAGAAACATCATCAATGCACTTGTTGATGTAGCTGGTCACTGATGCTGTGTACTCCCGTAAGTTAATGCAGTCGCCATTCGTTGCAGCCTCCCTAAACATGTCCCAGTCAGTTCTCTCAACACAGTCCTGGAGAGCAGAGATGGCTCCTTCTGGCCAGGTTTTCACCTGCCTTAGAACTGCTTTGGAGAGTCTGATGAGCAGTCTGCATGCTGGAATTAGCATAACAGAGATATGGTCTGAGTAGCTGAAGTGGGGGTGGGGGGAGTTGCCCTGGGAATGTTTGTATGTTTGTGTAAACAAGATCCAGTGTGTTTGCCCCTCTCATTACAAAGTCCACATATTGATGAAATTTAGGGAGCACTGACCTGAGATTCGCATGGTTGAAATCTCCGGTGATAATAAACAGTCCATCAGGGCGAGCATTCTACAGTTCACTGATTGCACCATACAGTACACAGAGTGCGTCCTTAGCATTAGCGCTGGGGGGAATGTAAACTTTGGTTACGAATGTGGAAGTGAATTCCTATGGTGAATATTATCATCTACATCTAACAGTCACAAACTCCACTAGCGATGAGCAATAACCAGAGACTAGCACTGAATTCCTGCACCATTCTGTGTTGATGTAAATACACAAGCCACCTCCGCGAGTCTTACCGCACAGAGCTGCATCTCTGTCAGCTCGGAATGAAGCTAGCCCATCCAGCTGAATGGTGGTGACCGGAGCTCAGTTGCTGAGCCATGTCTCCATGAAAACAAGGATGCAGCAGTCTCTAAACTCACACTGGGTGTCCGATGGAGCTGGATATAGTCCAGTTTATTTTCCAGGGAGCAAACTTTGGAGAGTAGAATGGATGGGAGAGTCAGCTGGCTAGGGTTAGCTGTTAGCCTCGCATGGACACCCACATGCTTGCCGCATTTCTGTCTGCTTGCACACTGCTTCCGATGACTCCTCCCCGTGTCATTGGCCTCAGGCAAGGCCGAGGACTGGAGGCCTGTTCCTCGCAGCAGGGCAAGATCGCATAGCTTCTCCAGCAGATCATGTTTTATGATGTTTTCTGCATGGTATCTGCATTGAAGGAGTGTGTGGCAATGGGGGACATGAACACCAGTTGATCTGATGTCCTTGTGCTGTTCAGGGTCGAGCAGAGGAACAAAATGACACAAAAAAAAAGCACCATTTTGGATCAGGAGAGGGCGTTGCATGCTACTGGCATGCCACCAGCTTGGACACAACAACACTACTACTACTATTACTATTAATACAAATATAATAATTATAATACAGGGCAGCACGGTGGTGTAGTGGTTAGCACTGTCGCCTCACAGCAAGAAGGTCCGGGTTCGAGCCCCGTGGCCAGCGAGGGCCTTTCTGTGCAGAGTTTGCATGTTCTCCCCGTGTCTGCGTGGGTTTCCTCCGGGTGCTCCGGTTTCCCCCACAGTCCAAAGACATGCAGGTTAGGTTAAATGGTGACTCTAAATTGACCGTAGGTGTGAATGTGAGTGTGAATGGTTGTCTGTGTCTATGTGTCGGCCCTGTGATGACCTGGCGACTTGTCCAGAGCGTCCCCTGCCTTTCACCCATAGTCAGCTGGGATAGGCTCCAGCTCGCCTGCGACCCTGTAGAGCAGGACAAAGCAGCTACAGATAATGAGATGAGAATAATAATACAACTTATTATTATTATTCATCCAGGAAACTCAGATGGGTTTTTTTTGTTTTTTTTTCCTGAGACACATTACGTTACGTGCTACTCTCCACATTGTTCCCGTGTAGAACACATTTTTATTTCACAGGTAGGACAACTGTAATCATTGTTGCTTTACAGTATCTACACTGAGTAACCACTTATCAAGTCCATATCCTCTATAAGTCACTCTGAAGGTAGAACGTAAATAACTATTATACATAAGTTAATACCTTATAAAGGGTGGGTGTGTGTGTAGTCTATACTCGACATATTTACTTATACATCATGTACAATTAATTTTGTGCAGCAACATAAAATGTGTGTATTAAACTCATGCTCCTGAACTTCATGAACACACAGTCTGCTCCTTTCTATAGTCCACACAGAACCAGACCGACCCATCGTTCAACATCAGTTAATACTTAATAAAGCGTGTGCGTGTGTGTGTATTTTATACTGTGCATATTAATGAATCATGCAGTTCACTCAGTGGTGCGTGATACATTTATTTGAGTCTGCATTACATTAAGCATCAGTAACACCCATAAGCATCATAATAAATGGTGTGTGTTGCATCTCAGTTGCAGCATTAAGATGCTTTAAGCTTTTCATTCGATGGCGACTTTATGAACACACAGTCTGGGGAACTTAGGAGTAGTAACACTGAAACACACACATCAACACACACATCAATACAATCTCATCTACTCTCATCTCATTTAGAAATGGATTTAATTCCCATTTTTAAATTAAAATCCTGGAATTAAACAATAATCCTTGTGTAATTGTCAGATACTCACATGAAGCCTTGCTGTGGACAGCGTGAGTCTGTCTTTGTAATGTCCAGGATCTTTTCAGGAGGAATTTTGCCAGGGAAAAACTTAAAACAGCATTCTATAGTCTCTTGAGGATGTTCAGCTGAGTTGAGACACAGATGAGGTGTTTTAGTCAAATAGAAACTCATAATAAAATAAATGTGCATAAATGTCATATAAAATTATTCATCTTTCAGATCTTCAGTTAATGAAATGTTTTGATATGATCTCACTACTACTACTACTACTACTACTAATAATAATAATAATAATCCAGGAAGCTCTGATCTGTTTTTAGACACATTGCACATTACGTGTTACGCATTGTTCCCGTGTAGAACACATTTTTATTTCACAGGTAGAACAACTGTAATCATTGTTGCTTTACAGTATATACACTGAGTAACCACTTATCAAGTCCATATCCTCTATAAGTCACTCTGAAGGTGGAACATTAATAAGTTTTATACATCAGTTAATACCAAATAAAAAGTGTGTGGGTGTGTTTCTGCATGTGTGTGTGTGTGTGTGTGTGTGTGTGTGGTTTATACTGTACATATTTACTTCTACTTCACACACAACTATTGTTGTACAGCTACATAAACTGTGTGTATTAAACTCACTCTCAGCATCTGAGTAGAGCCCCATGATCAGGACGAAGCCCAGGACCAAAACCACACGATTCATCTTCATGTTCTCAGCAGGTGCGAAGATCTGCGGTGAGTTTCCCGATAATGTTGCACGTTAAGGCTAAAGAGCGAGTTTAAACACACACTTCAGTAATGAACCTTGTCTCTGTATGTGGTTTTCCCGAACTCACTCAGAAGAAGGATTCTGAAGAGAAACTTTGATTAGAGCGTCTTTGCAGTGTGCAGCCTTGATTTCAGCATTAGTAGTTGCAAAAGGCATTAAGAGTTGTGAAATCCAGTCGATGAGGTCACACGGGGTTCATTTTTAACCAAAAATCGATGAAATATAGTGTTAAAATGTTAATATATAATTTCGTTGTTAAGCATTACATAGATAATGTGGTAATTAATAATTGAAAGCATTTTACACTTTTGTACAACAATATTTTTATACCAAGCATGTTTTTTAATTAAATAAACAACTGTTCACAATAAAGATTGAGAAAATAATAAGCTCAATAATTAACTAAATGTTTCCCCTGTGCTCGCTCATTTCACAGTAACCTTAACATACAGTCAGGATTTTTTTTTTGGCTTTTTCAGTCCCTATATATTTTTATATATAAACAAAAAACACAGACCGAAACATCTACCAGATTTCAGCAGGCACCTCGCGTATTGTTTTGTGGATCACTTTAAGGCCAAGTTTACATTAGACCGTATCTGTCTCGTTTTCTTCGGGGATGCACTGTCTGTTTACATTAAACCGCCTGGAAACGCCGGGAAACGGGAATCCGCCAGCGTCCACGTATTCAATCCAGATCGTGTCTGGTCCGGTGCTGTGTAAACATTGAAAATACGCGGATACACTGTGCTGAGCTCTAGCTGGCGTCGTCACTGGACAACGTCACTGTGACATCCACCTTCCTGATTCGCTGGCATTGGTCATGTGACGCGACTGCTGAAAAACGGCGCGGACTTCCGCCTTGTATCACCTTTCATTAAAGAGTATAAAAGTATGAAAAGCTTGCCATCCTTCCACTTGCAAGTGGTAAGTGATATGCGCTGGGATCACACACACAGCGGCTCAGTCCCGAATCACTGCTTGTGCACTTCACTCGCGCGCTCTGTGAGCTGCGCAGGGCCGGAGTGCGCACCCTCCAGAGGGCACTCGCTGTTCAGGGCGGAGTGATTTGGAGCGCAGGATGCCTGCGGAGCCGAGCGTATCCGTGTATTGGTATTGCTGTGTGCACGCGAATCGTGTATTGGCGTTGCTGTGTGCACACTAATCGTTTTAAAAACATTAATCTGATGATCCGCTGATACGGTCTAATGTAAACCCCACCTAAGACGGATAGCAGAGATGTTCTAGAACAGTTTTTCTCAACCACTGCGCGGCGACCCATTAGTGGGCCATGAAGCGCCATCTAGTGGGCTGCAAATTTTTTGTTCAAGCAGGGTTCCCGCGGGGTTTTAAAAGGTAGTAAAAGGTAGTTAATTAAAATAGGATAAATTATGGCCAGTAAAAAGTAGTAAAAGGTAGTAAACGTAATCTGACGTGGTAGTAAATTTTTTTGACCCCCATCCAACTGGGCCTGTGTGTTTTCTAATTCGTTTGATTAACCTGCATGCCATAATATCCATAAATTACTACATTTGGGTGAATTTATTTTTATGTATCGAGGAGGACCGCAGTGAGGAGTTGGTGGCGCATGCGCATTGAATTCCAATAACGGTCGATCCAGTATAAATTTATACCAGAGATTGTTTAGTACGAGACTGACTTTGTTTATATGGCTCTAGTTGAATCTATCTGTTGACCCGACTGGCGACATCTGCACGAGAATTAAACAATGGGGAAATGCAAATTTTCAGACCTCTGGCTGGAGGAACCTGATTTTAAAGACTGGCTAAACGCGGTAGATGGCAATCGGCGAGAGGCGTTCATTGAAAAGTTGATCGAAGAAAAGATCAAACAACTGAGGCACATGTAATGCGTTGTGTGTGTGCGCGCGCGCCTGGTGCGTTGTGTGTGCGCGCGCGCCTGGCGCGTTGTGTGTGTGTAGGTTCGTGTTTACCATTTGACCTGATCTAAATGTAATGAGTTGATGTACCTAAGCACATAAGATTTTTTGTGCAAATCTGTTCAAAAGATTATTCCACAAACAAAAGGTTGGCCATCTTGAAAGTGTTGGCCGACAAAATGTAATCAGATCTTGTACCTAATGTGAAGTGTTGACACACAAGGTTTAGTGCAAATCTGTGTACCCGTTAAGAGGTTATGGGCCACAGTTTCACAGTTCAATAAAATTATAAATTATATGTGGAAGTTTGTTTTCTTTTATGCAAATATGCATTACTCCATGTGTAGCCCTAGCAATGGGAGGTTCTATTATGCGTCCAAAGGGAAAGAGTTACACTACCGGTACGTTCAGATTTTCTTTCTATCTTGTCTCATCAATCCAGCTCTTTGGGTAGAGTTGTCACTAACTTATATGTAGCACATTCACTTGGACTAACACATACACTCAAAGATTACCTTATTAAATTGTGAGAAAATGTCCAAATCCAAATTGTCGCTGTGGTAGTAAAAAAAATTGTGAAGGTAGTAAAAAGGTAGTAAAAAGGTAGTAAATTCAACATAAAATATCTGTAGGAACCCTGTCAAGTTGAAGCTAATTTTTACTGAGAGTACGGTACATTTGCTGGGTTGCATCCGACCTCACATCCACCTCATTAAGCAACGGTCACACTACAGCTCGCGGTGCTCTGCGATGGGTTGTTGATGAAAATGAGGCATTTTGGTGGCGATGCATGGCGATATACACATGAGCTAAAAGTTGTGGTTACATAGCACGTGAACACTTGACTGTCCCGGTTTTGCGCACTTGAGTCTGGCGCAGCTCGAGTGGCCGCGCTTGTTCACAGAGAGCATTGTGCGCGCGCTTGGGACCCGTTCTTTATTGGAAACAACTAATACTGATTTGAGTGCAATCAGCACGAGCAGATACAGATGCTGTTTTCACAGAAGCTTTGCAAAGTATTATCATTATCACATTTGTTTCTATCCATGTTTTTAACCGCTGTTTAAATACTCTGCTTTATGATTCCGCTTTCTGTTTTGCTTTCGTTTTGTTAAATAACACGCCTGCTAAAAAACACTCTTTGTGCACTTACAGTAGATCCGTCTACTGCCATCTATCTTGTAGTGTCCTGATTCCCAGATCTTTAACCCAGCCACATATAAAAAGTTGTATGCCTCCATGCTCTTCCAGGTTTTCATCTGTGTGTACAGCACCAGGTAGTTTGAGATGTCGGGGAACTCAACAGATGGGTCATTTTCCAACTCGTAGGAAAAATTCTTCTTTGTTAGCGTGTAAGGATCTAATCCCATTGAGTGGTTTCTTTATCCACATTTTGGTTTTAATAACTTGCTTGTTTGCTGAACACAAACATGGCAATACATTCTTGTGTGAATGGACCAGACTCCACTTTTGGATGATTAATCCCTTTTGGCTGAGAATGCCCTGCATGCATGGTTTGGCTTCTGGCACATCTATACAGTTTTAAATACAATACCTACAATTATACACAGTTTGTTTTTATTGCACTTATTTAATTCCTGGGATCCCATCTGTAACAGGGAGTGATGTTGTATCCCATTAATACACTTTACAGTAGGTTATGAGGTTCTAATAGAATAGATGAGCCAAAATAATTGGGGATCTTTTTTAATGGGCCCCGACTATTTAAAAGTATTAATAAGTGGGCCTTACAGTAGAAAAGCTTGAGAACCCCTGCTCTAGAACACCTCTGCAGTAGCCATTCCAGTATTTTGATTGGTGGAGCCGAGGAACAACTTTTTAGGGGAGCGCTAGAATCTTTGCCTAAACTAAAGTCATTCATTCAGCTTTGACAGAGCGCTTCATCCGCTCCTGGACAGGTGAACCATCGTCTTTTTTTGTAGGCCTAAGTGACTGTAATGTGTCCCTGTTACCGTGGGCACTGAAACACGGGCAGGCAGGATCAAGTTCACTTTCGGTTTTTATTTTGAAACCAGGAATCAAACAAAACATGCTTTTCAGCAGACTTCACGGATTTTCAGTGTCCCAGCACACCGGTGTGATTTCAGCCAGGGGAAGCGATCGCCATTTTCTGCTCCTCTCCCCTTTTATCTGCTCCCTCTCACTGCACACAAACACACACAAACAGCACATTGATTCACAACATGTGCTTCCACTTTCCCACTCACCTTCCCCGGCTTCACTCTCCATTCACAAACCTGTGCTTGACCACGCCCCCACTGCCACGTAGACATCGTTTGTCATCTATGTTATTTAGCCTTGAAATGTGTAAGCTACATTTTGTGTTGTTGTGTAGGGCATAACAATTGAGATGTAGCAGTTGATCGAACAAACCGTAGCCTACTGCGGCCAACGCTAGCAGGAGAAGCTCAGTGCAGCGCCAGTCAGTCCGCTGAAGTTGTTGCTAGATGTAGCGTTGCTGTAACAGAAATCACACTGACGTTAAATTGTAACAGTTCGACGACATTAGCGAACTCACACACAGATTGGTGTGTTATCCCACAGAGTTGCTGGCTATGGAAAGCCGTAGGCTTATGGTAATGTTACCAAAGTGTCAGTAATTTGTGTAGCAGACTACACATTTTAATTGAGGCTACTCGTTTAGGCGAGGTCATCAATTCAGCTATGGCTACAATTTAGGCTATGGGAGATCGGGAATCATTTGTATCCTCAATGGATTTAAAAAGGATACCAGGGAGGTTATAAGGATCAGATAATTGTAATCTTACGTTTTTTTAGAATATAGATCAATTCCGTCAGTGGGAAGTATATTCAAATGGTATAGGCTGTATCTGGCGCTGTTCATGGCACCGTTTTGGCAGTAGTTTTTCTGCCAGTGGGTTAAAATTCTATTTTATGTAACGTAACCAATGTAACTCAATTTGCTATAACATTAGAAATGTTTGTCAGTGATGGCTATGATCTCTAGCATGACCTCCTCGAATGTTCATTAAGTTGTTTCCTGAAAGCCATGTAAATCCTTAAAAGTATCCCTTGCCTATTCCAAAAAAATACCACTGTTCCTGAAAAATTAATATTCTCATCAATGTTTTGAGATAAATTTGAACAAACAAAATTCAAGCAAGCAATAGGAATAAGTATTTTATCTAATAGTGTACTATTTATTGTTAAAGATTGGACAGGGAGGAGAAGAGAGTGAGAAATTAAGGGAGTAAAAGGAGTGATGGGACAAAAGAGAAAGAAGACAAGTGACATATATGGTAAATAATTTAATTTACTTTTTCGCAGTCCAGTTTCCATCAAATCCTGCGCTCTGATTGGCTGGCGAGCGGGTCCGTATCCTACGACACGGACCCCAGTTATGGACCTCGGTTACAGACCTCGGTTATGGACCTCTGGCAACTCGCTCGTTCTCAACAACAACAAACATAGTAGCAATTTTTGTCAACATTTATTTTCACATTTCTCAGGGGAATAGCATTAATTTTACATCATGGACAGCGATAATGACAATCTTCACAGCGAAAGCGAGTTTTACTATCCTGAGGAAGAAGAAATAAAATAAAACATTCCAGGAGAAAGCTAAAAACCTGTAACTGTTGCTAACGCCGAGCAAAAACATGGCTGAATCCTGAATGACTCAATTTTGTATAAATAGGGGACTACATACGTGGCAAAATGTAGTTTTTTTCCTGCCATGGAAGAGCACTTGTATACCGAGGAGGAAGCCATTTGCATTACAGCTGTGAATGAGGATTCAAAATGGTGGCTCGGCTTGGTTTTCCCTTTCGGGCGCTCTCGTTTTATTAGAATTTGGTAAAGAAAAAAATAAATATATTATTTACCAGCTTATGGTCGGTCCGTATGGTGAAATACCATGACTTCGGCCTTGAATACTGACCTCGACCCAGAGGGCCTCGCTCAGTACTTTCAAGACCTCGATCACGGTATTTCACAATATGGACCTCCCAGCTGGTAAATAACATATATATATATATTTGCTTTCATGGGTCTGAAACATGTTTCGGATAGCCTACAATTTAAGAGTCTATAAATCTAAACTATGGACCCATACCAGAGATTTTCAGATTTTCTTTAATTAATGTGAACCTAAAGCAGTTGCAGAATCGGCCTACAGTGCACGCAGCGAGGGAAATCACACTTATTATGCAATGCATGATCACAATACATGAAAAACAGAAATGCCCACCCTTTTTTATCACAAAGATGAAAACAAATCAGGCGATTCACTCAGTGGTGTGTTTATGGTTGAGAAAAGCAATGACTAAACAGTGTCCATAGTAATACTGAAACACACACACACACAATGTGCTCTCATCTCAACAGCTTCTCAGAAAAATTCATGCATGAAGTGCTTTCACCCTGTGGGTACCCAATCTGCACTCACTGCCCAATTTGTGCTGCACGTACTGTGTACCATAATAAGTTAACCACACCCACATCTCCACTACACTTTTTAAATAATGTTGGTGTGTAATAAATCCATCCATTATCTATAGCCACTTATCCTGTGCAGGGTCATGGGTGAGCTGGAGCCTATCCCAGCTAACTATGGGCAAGAAGTGGGGTCCACCTCTCACCCATATCATTGCAGGGCTGACACACAGAGACTAACAACCATTCACACCTACAGTCAATTGAGAGCCACCAATTATCCTAACCTGCATGTCTTTGGACTATGGGGGAAACCAGAGCACCCAGAGGAAACCCACGCAGACACAGGGAGAACATGCAAACTCCACACAGAGAAGCCCCTGTTGGCTACTGGGCTTGAACTCAGAACCTTCTTGCTGTGAGGCAATAGTGCTAACCACTACACCACCGTGCCACCTGTGTAATAAATCCTTTACCTAATTTTTAATCATATTAAGTGTGGGGCAAGTGTGGCCCCGCCATCCAGCAACTAAAACATGGGCCATAGTTAAAATTAAATTATCAGATTTAGACATGTAAAAACCAACAACACCACCAAGGAATTAGCACAGCCTCGGTCACTGGAAAGGCTTACAGGTTCTTAAAACAATCAGGGGAGCAGAGTCAAAAACCAACCCAATTTCAAATTCAGTTTATTCCACAAGAAAACATAACCCAGGATTGAATCTTTAAATTAATACCACCAACAGACTCCAAAAAAAAAAAAAAATTAAATGGTAAGCAGACCTGCTAAAAAACACTAAAAAATGACTGGTTTACAGGAGAGTTAAAACCCCATTAAAAGTTCAAGTCCATTTCAACAGCTCCTCCCATGTCCATGCTTCTTCTTTCAGTCACTCAATGTCCTCCTTGCACGCCTCTCACGCAGATCTGAAGCCGTCAGATGCTTTTCCTGGGCGGCAGATATCTCGCTGCTGACCCAGGCCTGAGTGAAACATCGTTGGTGGACACTGGCTGCTGCACGTGTCCTCACTGCAACTTCTCACAGTTCGGTGCTGGCTACTAACTCCTGGGAGGACCGCTTCTCCAAAGACTGTTCTCTCCAGCGTCTGCTGCGCCCACATGCGCCTCTGTTCTCTCCTTTTCTGTCCCAATAAAAATCCATCTAGACTGTGTGGCGCATCCCTGCACCTGTCGCTCATCAGGTAATTAAGTCGATGCACAGGCTGTGGGTGTGGCACTTCCAGGGTCATCACAGTTCATTTCAACTGTTTAAAAATGCACTTCACAACACTCTAAAAACATCAAGCAATTAAAATAAAAAGGGATGACTAAAACCACAGCAAACCAGGTAAAATTATTTAAAAAAGCATGCAAGTCAAACAATAACACAACACTCAAATAAAAAAAATGCAATAAATATAAAACAGAAAACCAAAATATAACATGCACATGCATTTTTGACCCTGTCACACCAGCCCAGGCCCGATACGCCTCATGTCCTGTCCAGTCGCCTCCTGACTCTGGGAAGGAAGTAGTTGCCCAGCCTCTCTACTTTACTGATGTCATGCTCTTTGTGCCTCCTGACTCTGGAGAGGTCATCGCTCTAGTGCTCTACTTCACAGAGGTCATCACACCACCACCCTTCACTGCTGAAGTCAGTGCCCTGCCGCCCTGTTCCATCACTCTGCTGTCACAATTTCTATGCAGTACCTGCCCTGGGAACCCTCGAAACTTAGGGACAATCTGTCCAGGGGCCCAGGACCCACTGTTTTGACAATTTTGGACTATTTTGGGAGGAGCACCATTAACGGGGAGTTGAGGATCCAGGACCCCCGGACCCCCTGGTTTGACACTTTTGGAGCACATTGGGAGCTTTGGGCTGGGGGGAGGGCGGGGGGTTCACAATTCTGTTATGATTTCCCCCACTTGGTGTGTGCCAACATATACTGCATGCTCCAGTGATAAAAGACTTGTTCATATTTGTGCCTTCACCAGCATGTCTTCCCCCTTCCCAGATGTTGTGTCATCTTAATGCTCGATGCTCTACCATCCCCTCCTCACCTCGTTACCCACTTCACATCCAAATATACTGTAGTTGCAAAAGAAAAGTTATCTTTTAAATCATCTTCATCTGAGTCATAATAGGAGATGAACCCATTCCAGATTAACTGATAACACACAAACACTTGCCTGCTTTAAATGTTTATAATGAACTTTTTAAAAATGCATGTAAACTTCTGTGCAAACAGTTTGAGTCCAGGGGCCAAAAACTCATCAGACACTGTCCTATAAAACACACACAAAGTCTGGTTTCTCACAGAATCTGCTCTTCTGAAGAAAGACCTGTTCATATGAACCTTGCTGTGTGAACCGGGCCCTGATCAAACTAATCTGAGAGGACATGGTGGACGGAGCATCATGGTTCAGGGCTGATTTCATGCTGAGCATCTGAGTAGAGCCCCATGATCAGGATGAAGCCCAGGACCAAAACCGCATGACTCGTCTTCATGTTCTCAGCAGATGTGTGAAGATCTGATCTCTTCTCTCTTGAACATCAAATTTGTTTTTGATGTTGTTTAGTGGTATAGCTTGATTTTAAACCATCTAATTCTCGTCAAACCCCCCCCCCCCAGCTACACACATCTAATCAACTCACCACTTCCTCTACTCAAGCTCTGCAGTTTATCTAGAAGATAACGACTGATTCATTTCTTACCCCTTAAATATTAAACATTATTACACTAACCCAGCTTGCATTTGAGTGCAAAAGTTTATCTTTTCTAATGCCATGGTATATAAATACTTTAAATAATAAATTTCAGGATTTTCTCCAACTTTAACTCACATTATTCATATATCTGCTCAATAACATTCCTGCATTTATTCATGTTTAATAAATCAGGTGATTCATTCAGTTGTGTGTTTATGGTTGATAAAAAGCGATGTTCATGACTAAACAGTGTTCATAGTAACACAAAAAGACACACACACACACACACACACACACACACACACACACAGAAACACTCAAATAATATGCTCTCATCTCAACAGCATCTCAAAAACATCATGCATGTAATACTTTCACCCTGTGGGTACCCAATCCGCACTCACTGTTTGATTTGCGCTGCATGTACTGTGTACCATAATAATTTAACCACACCCACATCTCCACTACACTTTTTAAATAATGTTAATGAGTAATAAATAATTTACCTAATTTTTAATCATATTCAGCGTGGCCCAAGCCCAGGCCCGATACCCCTCATGTCCTGTCCAGTTGCCTCCTGACTCAGGGACGGAAGTAGTTGCCCCGCCTCTCTACTTCACTGATGTCATGCTCTCTCTGCTTCCTGACTCTGGTGAGGTCGTCGCTCCAGTGCTCTGCTTCACCGAGGTCATCACACCACCACCCTTCACTGCTGAAGTCAGTGCCCTGCTGCCCTGTTCCATCACTCTGCTGTCACAATTTCTGTGCAACACCTGCCCTGGGAACCCTGGGAACTTATGGACATTCTGTCCAGGGGCCCAGGACCCCCAGACCCCCTGGTTTGACACTTTTGGAGCACATTAGGAGCTTTGGGCTGGGGGTAAGGTTTTTTTTTTTCACAATTCTGTTATGATTTCCCCCACTTGGTGTGTGCCAACATATACTGCATGCTCCAGTGATAAAAGACTTGTTCATATTTGTGCCTTCACCAGCATGTCTTCCCCCTTCCCAGATGTTGTGTCATCTTAATGCTTGATGTTCTACCATCCCCTCCTCACCTCGTTACCCACTTCACATCCAAATATACTGTAGTTGCAAAAGAAACGTTATCTTTGAAATCATCTTCATCTGAGTCATAATAGGAGATGAACCCATTCCAGATTAACTGATAACACACAAACACTTGCCTGCTTTAAATGTTTATAATGAAGTTTTAAAAATGCATGTAAACTTCTGTGCGAACAATTTGAGTCCAGGGGCCAAAAACTCATCAGACACTGTCCTATAAAACACACACAAAGTCTGGTTTCTCACAGAATCTGCTCTTCTGAAGAAAGACCTGTTCACGTAAACCTTGCTGTGTGAACCGGGCCCTGATCAAACTAATCTGAGAGGACATGGTGGAGGGAGCATCATGGTTCAGGGCTGATTTGCTGTTTCAGGGCCTGGACAGTTTGTGATCATTGAGGGAGTGAAATTCAATTCAAATTGCATCAAACTTTAACAGGAATCAGTCAGTTTGGGGAAGACCTTTTCCTGTTTCAGCACATTCCTCCCTGCAGGAACCAAGATCCATTTAAGTTTGGTGTGGAAGAATTTTACTGGACAGAGATATTTTCAGGCTGAACTCTGCTCCAGTGGTTGTGTTTACATGCAGCTTAATATTCCATTAATAATCCAAGTGACAGGTCAATCAGAAGAGAAAATGTCCATGTCTCTACCGTAATAGGAATAAAGCAAACCAGTCAAGGCCATGTCTATCTGACTGAATGAAATGGTGTGTGTGTGTGTGTGTGTGTGTGTGTGTGTGTGTGTGTGTGTGTGTGTGTGTGTGTGTTTGGGTCATAATGCATTTCACAAGCCACAGTTCATGTTATGCTGAAGTGCTACGTCTGAGACACGGGAAACCAGCCAACCACAGCTGCTCATGCTGAATCACAGGGCAGCGTATCACACTGATCAAATATTCACAAGTTTATTTTCAGACATTTTCTCACAGTAATGTTTTTGTTAATAAATCATTCAGTTCACTCAGTGGTGCGTTATAACTTTATTTGAATCTGAATCACATTAAGCATCAGTAACATCCATAAGCATCATAATAAATGGTGTGTGTTGCATCTCAGTTGCAGCATTATGGTGCATTAAACTTTCTTTTGACGGCGTCTTCATGAACACACAGTCTGGGGAACTTAGGAGTACAAGCTATGGAGTCCATATCCTCCATAAGTCACTCCGAAGGTGGAACATTTATATGTATTATACACAACTGAATACCAAATAAAAAGTGTGTGTGTGTGTGTACTTTATACTGTACATATTTACTTCGACTTCATATGCAACTATTGTTGTACAGCTACATAAAGTGTGTGTATTAAACTCACGCTGAGCGTCTGAGTAGAGCCCCATGATCAGGATGAAGCCCAGGACCAAAACCACACGATTCATCTTCATGTTATCAGCAGGTGTGATCTGATCTCTTCTCTCTTGAACATCAAATTTGTTTTTGATTTTGAGTTTAGTGGCATTGCTTGATTTTAAACCATCTAAGTCCAGTTCCCCCCCCCCTACACACACACACACACACACACACACACACACTTCCTCTACTCAAGCTCTCCAGTTTATCTAGAAGATAACGTCTGATCCATCTCTTACCCCTTAAATATTAAACACATTAATTCATTCATACAGCTTACATTTATGTACAAATAGTGATACTTTCTGAAGCCATGGTACAGTATATAAATACATACACTGTAAAAAAAAAAAAGTTACGCCAACTTAAAAATTCAAGGCAACTTACTGCACAGGATTTTTGAGTTTTTGTGACAACTAAGATTTTTAAGACTTGTAAGAAAGTTGTGCCAACTTATACTTTTGGTCTCAGATAACTGAGCCTTCATATTCACACAAACTTAATTTTTTTCAGTTTTACATGATAAGAATTCAACTTTAAGGCCACTAATCTTTCATCCAAGGAAAAACTTCAAAATTTTTGTTCAATTTACTTTTTATCCCACAATAAAACAAATAACAATCCAGTTCAAATAACATGATGGTAGCAAAACTGCTATAAAACTGTAGTGGCAGTGCTTTTTTGTTAAGTCACATATTCACTTATTTTAAGCCTGAAGCTAATTTGACAAACGAAATGTCCAAACAATTCAGTACCAGCCAATTAAAATGCTACAAATGGCATACAATGGTGTATAATATGCATACAATGAACATAAAGAGTGAATCTATTAAAACACATACATATTCAAAAGGTTGACAAATTGCAAACTGCACGTCATTATGAACAATAGCACACAGCACAATTTGGCACAAATGATGCAGGCTGTTGGGTGCGTAAGTATGTTTGAACTAACTGTCGGTTAGGTCCTGGCTCAGACTGAGCTCACTCTTACCTTAAAAGCACTGCCACTACAGTTTTATAGCAGTTTTTCTACCATCATGTTAAAATAAACATGCTATTTGAACTGGATTGTTATTTGTTTTATTGTGGGATAAAAAGAAAATTGAACTAAAATTTTGAAGTTTTTACTTGGATGAAAGATTAGTGGCCTTAAAGCTGAATTCTTATCATGTAAAACTGAAAAAATTAAGTTTGTGTGAATATGAAGGCTAAGTTCAGGGATGAGAATGAAAAATATTAAAAAAGTCTGAAAAAAGCCGGGGGTTTGGGGGCCACAGGCACCCAGCGGGGCCCAGGGGCAGAGCCCCGGTGGGGGCCCAGGGGGCGGGAGCTAATGATTTTTGACTATTTTTTTTTTTTACCCCAAAACCATTAATTTTATCAGCAAAAAGTTTCAATTTATTTGGAAATAAATTCCCCTTCTTGGTGGACTACCAGGTGAAAATGATTAATAAGGTACAAGAGACTTGTTTTTAATCAATTCACATTTGATGATTTCAAAAAATCAATGCACCTTTTAATATAAACGAGCTCTACAGTATTATATTTCTGCATTTTTGCTATTCATGTCTTTGAATACTCTAATCCTTTAAAATGAAGTGCAAACCAGAAAAAAGTTCTATCATATAATTCTCTTAAGCTTTCTTCTGATGTTATCATGGTAGCAGGAGGTCTTGCATATTAAGCAGGCAACATTCAACATCACTTATCACTTCCCTTTCAACTGTTGTGTGTACTAACTAGGTTTTATCTGGACAGGATGTTGTGTAATGTAATACATATACCATATGGTCAATTTGAAGATCAAGATAGTGATTTTGAATTAAAGAACAGGCATGTACAATTGGCATTACATATTGGAAATTTTTTTAAAATCAAAAACTATAAGTTCATCTTGGCCTAAACAATTTGGGCAGACGCTCCCGTGCAGCACATGCCAGCAACCCCCCCATGAAATGAGCAATAAGTAGGAGAGTTATACATGATATCATACCTAAAATTTTATCAGAAATATAGATATGATACTATGATTCTCCCCAACATGCTACATTAGATAAGCTAACCCCATTTATAAAAGATACACACTTATATATGACATGTATTTATACACACACACACCATGGCACTGATTCGTGCGATATACATTATAAATATAATGTATCATTGAACAGGCAAAATTATTTTCTACCTACCTTTGTGTTTTTTGGTGTATATGTGAAGTTCGATAGTCCTTGCCCCTCTACTAGCGTAGTTTATCATGTCAGAACACAATGAGCAAAGTACTTTTACTGGGATGTCTATTTTCCGTATGTGATCACCGAGCTACGTTGTGACAGTCTGTTTCTCGATCTCGACATTCAGTGTTCTTTCTAACCAAGCCCATCGAAAACAGTTCTTTATTGCTGCACCTTTATCAATCTCCCTCGCTCGAGCCTCTTCTTTCTTATCTAGGGCTTTTGCCATTGTCGATATGCTAAAATATCCCGCCCGAATACATGTGTCTTTCCGATGTTACCAATGCGTATCGTCAAACAGCATGTACGGTCGGTGAACGGCGATTGCAAGCCACGCGTGGAGAGCATGTGTACTTGTGTTTATACACTGCACGTGATGGGATTTCCCGAAAATTCTACCGCAAATAAGTCGAACATTGTCGCAAAAGTGAATGTTAATTACGACATGTCAAAATACTCGAGTCTGTTAACCCAGAGCCCACCAGATCATTAACCATACACCCCCCCCCCCCCCCCCCCCCCGAAAAATTCGCAATGGATTTACATCGATCTCAAAAACGATCATTTTGGTCTGAAAAAGTCAGAAATCTGCCGATCGGCGGAAAATTCTCATCCCTGAAAGTTATCTGAGACCAAAAGTACAAGTTGGCACAACTTTCTTCAAAACTTAAAAATCTTAGTTGTCACATCAACTCAAAAATCCTGTGCAGTAAGTTGCCTTGAATTTTTAAGTTGGCGTAACTTTTTTTTTTACAGTGTACTTTAAAAGTAATAAAATTACAATTTTTCTCCAACTTTAGCTAACATTGTTCATGTATCTGTAAAATAACATTCCTGCATGGTTCAGGGCTGATTTGCTGTTTCAGGGCCGGGACAATTTGTGATCACTGAGGGAGTGAAATTCAATTCAGATTACATCAAGAACGTTAACAGGGAAATGTGTGTGTCGCGCTCCATCACTTTCATGATTGTGTGTGATGTACCAAGACATAGAACCAAAAAAAAGAGAGAGAGAGATGAACAACAAAATGGTTGAAAAAGAAGAGAATGTATTTTTATAATCACCAAGTCAGAATCCAGTCTGAACCAGTTTTAGATGCTGAACTGAAAAAGCCCTGCTGTAGAAACTAATGGTCCAAAATTCCTCCACACTGTGCAAGTCTGCACAAAACACTTGGAGGTTGTTACTGTGATTATAATACATAGGGCCAAATTACTCAATTCTGATTGGTCAATCAAGGAGGGCTTGTTTCCTTAACACGTGGCCGTATTTCTGAAATGCTATTGGCTTGTTCATTGCTTTGTTACAATTACAAAAATTAGCGAATTTTGTCAGCAAAATGGCTGACTCTGCTGACTCAGCAATGCCGCATTTCGCTATATTTGCTGAAGAAATGATGAACCAATTGAAAGCTGCAAGCGAAAATGAAAATACCAAAAAAGTACGTATTTTTGGCTCTCCGTGTTTAAGAAATGGGCCGCAGAAAGACAAATAAATGACTCTCTAGTGGCGTATGAATGCTGTGAGTTAGACAAGGTGTTATTGTAGCAAGGTTGATTCTTCCCACTTGCCATTGGCAGCAAAATCCTTGAGCTGGCTTTGGTAGGTATTGGGAGTTTCATTTGTTCTGTTAGAGCTCCCTCTATGGGACTGTTGTGGCTATGCCCTGCATTTCTGCATCCTCTCCTCAGTCTGCATTTACCCTGGCTGGGAGAGGTACCGTATGTATCCAGAGCAGTTGGATCATAATCTACACTTTAATGATCTATAACCTGAGTCTAAGTGCACATAGCAGTGTCTTCATATGTTATATGATAAGTGCACAAGAATAGTGTCGCTCAGTGTTGGTCACTACATTTGTAAAGAGTATATTGAGAGCTTATGATTGCTAGCTTTGCTAACCATGTGGTTTTGTTGTACATGTTAGCTAGTGGTATCTTCACATGAAAAGCTTGCTTCTGCTTGTCTCTTTCTTGTGTTAGGCTGCCTTTGTGAAGATTCATGATCATCTTTTGCTCTTTGTTATAAATGTTAACAGGTATGTAGCCAACTCCCATTACCATGTTAAGCGAGTAGTTTGTTGATTGGAAACTTATTTTTTCTATTCAATGTTACTGGATAGCACTGGTTAGCCAGATCAGTGGCCATGCATTCATGCATTCACTAACCCAATAAGGGAAAAAAATCAGATTCATTTCATGTTGCATGATCTTGATGTAATATACAGTATTTTCCGGACTATAAGTGGCACTTTTTTTCATAGTTTGGCCAGGGGTGTGACTTATACTCCAGAGCGACTTATATGTGAAATTATTAACACATTATTGGGGGACTGGCGAAAAGCGGAGGTTACTCTTACTGCAATGAAGAAAACAAAATATATGCTAAGTAATCGGGAATCAACTTTTTTTTTTTTTTCCCTGTGGAAGTTTGAGTAATGATTCATGTACAATTTACATTTTGAAAGTCTTTTCTACCTTTGCAATGGCCAAAAGATCATTAAGGTGTTGATAATTGTAGCCACCGCTCTACTACTACTAATATTAATAATAATAATAATAATAATAATAATAATAAGAAGAAGAAGAAGAAGACTCATTATTATTAATCCAGGAAACTCAGATATGTTTTTTAGATACATTGCATATTACGTGTTACGCATTGTTCTCGTGTAGAACACATTTTTATTTCACAGGTAGGACAACTGTAATCATTGTTGCTTTACAGTATATACACTGAGTAACCACTTATCAAGTCCATATCCTCTATAAGTCACTCTGAAGGTGGAACATTAATAAATATTATACATCAGTTAATACCAAATAAAAAGTGTGTGTGTGTGTGTGTGTGTAGTTTATACTGTACATATTTACTTATACTTTTATATCTAACTATTGTTGCACAGTGTGACGACTCTCAGCGCTGCTGCTGTGATCGCTTGTAGGCGTGGCTGGGGAGCTCGTTACGGCAACACCTGTGCTCTCCCTTTTAACCCTTTGATGCAAAACATGGGTCAAAAGTGACCCGGCTGAGTTTTTATCTTCTATATCTTTGCAATAAATTAATTCCATCATTCAGTATTCAAGGTATTCCTCAATTAACTTGTTTTTGATCATCATACATCCTTCTTTTATTTTTTCCTTTCTTACTTTTTGAATAAAAACCCTTTTTGTGTCACTACCCTTCTAATGCACAACATGGGTCAAAAACGACCTGCATTCATTTTCCAGGTTATTTCATGTAAATTAATTCCATCATTCAGTATTCAAGGTATTCCTCAATTAACTTGTTTTTGATCATCATACATCCTTCTTTTATTTTTTCCTTTCTTACTTTTTGAATAAAAACCCTTTTTGTGTCACTACCCTTCTAATGCACAACATGGGTCAAAAACGACCTGCATTCATTTTCCAGGTTATTTCATGTACGGCTGAGTGTTTCTATGATATACTTTTGAAATAAATTCATTTTATCATTTACTTTTCCAAATATGCAGTAAATATCTTCTTTTTGTTTAGCACAAATCATCATTTTTATTTTTCCCTTCTTAAGTTATGAACAAGCACAGCTTTTGTAATTCTACATCAAGTTTACACACATGGGTCAGAACCGACCCGCATGCATTTACTACAGCGTTTGGTGGGAACTGTGAATTGTGCTTGTGTCAGACATTTCACAGCTCAGCACAGCGCCCTTTGCCCATCTAATACATGGAAGTAATGTTTTTCAATTGTTCTAACATTACCTTAGAAAAAAATTGATGATGTTTAGGTTACCTTGAGAGTGAGTAGATTACTTGTCAGAAAGTTACAAGTAATTACTATTAGCTACCGAGCTGTTGACATATTCTACTTCAGTTAGCTAATTTTATTGTAGTTGGCTTAGCTAACTACATAGTTAATAAATAAATAAATAACTGGCCCCATTCACTGCTAAAGTAATTACTTGAAACAAATTATTATTATAGTATTAAGACATTTAATTTTAAATCACACTTGGATGACCCATGTGTAGTAATATAAAAAGTATTTTTGTTCATAAAGTAGGAAAGAAAAAATTAAATTAATGATTTGTGGTAATTAAAAACAAGATATTTAAAGAATATTTGGAATATTCAATCATAAAATAAATTGATTTCAAAAGATAGAGCAAAGAAAAACTCAGTCAGCATGAAATAACCTGGAAAATGAATGCGGGTCATTTTTGACCCATGTTGTGCATTAGAAGGGGTGTGCATATGTTTTGCATCAAAGGGTTAAGTCCGCGAAAGTCCGGCAGTACATTCCTCAAAAAGGGCATAGAAGAACAAAATAATCCATCAACATGTAGCCTTCGATTTATTTCGGACTATTAAATAATTCTGGAGGATATCAGAATGTTTGCGTGCCGGCTTCCATCTACCCCCATCCATGCCTCTGTTCAAACAATGAGCATGTGATTTAAAGGGACTATAGCCATAGGATAGGGAGTGAGAAGGTGTGTGCGTGTGACAGTGACAGGGAAAACCCTATAAACTTCTGAGGCTCATACTCGCCCTGAATTTCTCTTCTAAACGCCCATATCTCTTAAAGTGAAGGCAAAAGAACGTTCAGCGTCTGGCCAGGCTTTCTATGTATTAATTTACATAGACGTTTTAATATGAAATATAAATAAATGTCTGAGACAATAGATACTATTTTATGCTACTGATCAATAATTAAAACTTTATGTGGCTGATGCTACAAGTCGTAACATACAGCTCCATCAAATGTGTGTATTAAACTCACGTTTCGGAACTTTATGAACACATAGTCTGGGGTGCTTAGGAGTAGTAACCCTGAAACACACATCAACACACACATCAACACAATCTCATCTACTCTCATCTCATTTAGAAATGGATTTAATTTCACTTTTTAAAAATTAAAATCATGGAATAAAACAGTAATCCATGTGTAACTGTCAGATACTCACATGAAGCCTTGCTGTGGACAGCGTGAGTCTGTCTTTTTAACCTCCAGGATCTTTTTGGGAGGAATTTTGCCAGTGAAAAACTCAAAACAGCATTCTATGGGGTGTTGAGAAGCTTCAGCTGACAGATGAGGTGATTTAGTCAAATAGAAACTCATAATAAAATAAATGTGCATAAATGTCATAAAAATAATCCATCTTTCAGATATTTAGTTAATGAACAAGATTTGAGGTGATCTTACTACTACTACTGATAATAATAATAATAATAATAATAATAATAATAATAATAATAATTTTTTTTTTTCATCCCGGAAATGCAGATATGTTTTTTAGACACATTGCATGTTACGTGCTACGCATTGTTCCCGTGTAGAACACATTTTTATTTCACAGGGAGGACAACTGTAATCATTGTTGCTTTACAGTATATACACTGAGTAACCACTTATCAAGTCCATATCCTCTATAAGTCACTCTGAAGGTGGAACATTAATAAGTTTTATACATCAGTTAATACCAAATAAAAATTGTGTGTGTGTGTGTGTGTGTGTGTAGTTTATACTGTACGTATTTACTTCTACTTCTTATGTAACTGTTGTACCGCTACATAAAATGTGTGTATTAAACTCACGCTGAGCATCTGAGTAGAGCCCCATGATCAGGACGAAGCCCAGGACCAAAACCACACGATTCATCTTCATGTTCTCAGCAGTTGTGTGAAGATCTGATTTCTTCTCTCTCGAATATCAAATTTGTTTTTGATGTTGAGTTTAGCAGTATAGCTTGATTTTAAACCATCTAAGTCTGGTTTCCCCTCCACCCCCCGTACCGCTACACACATCTAATCAACTCACCACTTCCTCTACTCAAGCTCTACAGTTTATCTAGAAGATAACGACTGATCCATCTCTTACCCCTTAAATATTAAACACATGAATAAATTAATACAGCTCACATTTTCATACAAAAGGTGATACTTTCTGAATCCATGGTATATAAATACATACTTTCAAAATAATAAAATTATAATTATAAATTATAAATTATAATTTATATAAATAAATAATTTATATAAATTATAATTATAATTATAAATTTCTCCAACTTTAGCTCACATTGTTCATGTCTCATCTCATCTCATTATCTCTTGCCGCTTTATCCTGTTCTACAGGGTCGCAGGCGAGCTGGAGTCTATCCCAGCTGACTACGGGCGAAAGGCGGGGTACACCCTGGACAAGTCGCCAGGTCATCACAGGGCTGACACATAGACGCAGACAACCATTCACACTCACATTCACACCTACGCTCAATTTAGAGTCACCAGTTAACCTAACCTGCATGTCTTTGGACTGTGGGGGAAACCGGAGCACCCGGAGGAAACCCACATGGACACGGGGAGAACATGCAAACTCCATTGTTCATGTATCTGTTAAATAACCTTCCTGCATTTATTCATGTTTAATAAATCAGATGATTCACTCAGTGGTGTGCTTATGGTTGATAAAGCTATGTTCATGACTAAACAGTGTGCACAGTAACACACACATACACACACACGCTCTCATCTCAAGAGCATTTCAGAAAAATTCATGCATGTAGTACTTTCACCCTGTGGGTACCCAATCTGCACTCACTGCTCGATTTGTGCTGCATGTACTGTGTACCATAATAATTTAGCCACACCCACATCTTAACCACACTTTTTGAATAATGTTGATGTAAATAAATAATTTACCTAATTTTTAATCATATTATGCATGGCCCAAGCCCAGGCCCGATACCCCTCATGTCCTGTCCAGTCGCCTCCTGACTCTGGCAAGGAAGTAGTTGCCCCGCCTCTCTATTTCACTGATGTCATGCTGTCTGTGCTTCCTGACTCTGGTGAGGTCATCACTCCAGTGCTCTGGAGCGATGACCGAGGTCACCGAGGTCATCACACTACCACCCTTAACTGCTGAGGTCAGTGCCCTGCCGCCCTGTTGTGGTGGAGTCCAAACTCTTTAGAGATGGTTTTGTAACCTTTTCCAGCCTGATGAGCATCAACAACACTTTTTCTGAGGTCCTCAGAAATCTCTTTTGTTCGTGCCATGATACACTTCCGCAAACATGTGCTGTGAAAATTAGACTTTGATAGATCCCTGTTCTTTAAATAAAACAGGGTGCCCACTCACACCTGATTGTCATCCCATTGATTGAAAACACCTGACTCTAATTTCACCTTCAAATTAACTGCTAATCCTAGAGGTTCACATACTTTTGCCACTCACAGATATGTAATTTGGATCATTTTCCTCAATAAATAAATGACCAAGTATAATTTTTTTGTCTCATTTGTTTAACTGGGTTCTCTTTATTTACTTTTAGGACTTGTGTGAAAATCTGATGATGTTTTAGGTCATATTTATGCAGAAATATAGAAAATTCTAAAGGGTTCACAAACTTTCAAGCACCACTGTATACACTTGGTAAAGTACACAGTTAAAATGAAGCAACGTTTCTCCAGGACCATGGTGCTCCATTAAACATTACAGGACTGCAATCTACAATATATTATAAAGTGCAAGAATGTAAAGAGACCAACATTGCAGACAATAAATGACACAAACAACCTAAAGTGCAGACACAAACAATATAAGGTGCAGAGTTGAGTGTGCATATTGAGGTAGGATATGAAAAGGGAATCAATAAATGTAAATTTTGTATGTGTGAGAGACATTGTAAACATTGCAAAGCAATAGTACATTATTGTCCACTGTGCAAAGACTGCAGTGTGAGTGGTGTGTTCAACAGTCCGAGTGTGTATCAGTCCAGTCCCTCAGAGTTGAGGAGTCTGATAGCATGTAGGAAGAAACTGTTACAGAGTCTGGCTGTGAAGGCCCGAATGCTTCCGTACCTCTTTCCAGATGGCAGCAAGGTGAAGAGATTGTGTAAAGGGTGTGTGGGGTTAGCCATGATGCCGGTGGCTTAGCGGATGCAGCGTGTGGTGTAAATGTCCGTGATGGAGAGAAAATAGACTACGATGATCTTCTCAGTTGTCCTCACTACCCACTGTAGGGTCTTGCGATCTGAGACGGTGCAATTCTCAAACCAGACCATGATGGAGCTGCTCAGAATGCTCTCAATAATCCCTCTGTAGAATATTGTGAGGATGGGTAATGGGAGATGGGTTTTCCTCAGCCTCCATAGGAAGTAATAGTGCTGCTGGGCTTTCTTGGACACGGAGCTGGTGTTGAGGGACCAGGTGAGGTCCTCTGCCAGATGAACACCAAGGAATTCAGTGCTCTTTATGTTCTCCACGAGTGAGCCATCGATGTTCAGTGGAGAGTGGTAACTCCGTGTTCTTCTGAAGTCAACAACCATCTCTTTTGTTTTGTCCACATTCAGAGACAGGTTTTTGACTCTGCACCAGTCCGAAAGCTGTTGCACCTCCTCTCTGTATGCTGATTAGATGTTCTTACTGATGAGACCCACCACAGTTGTGTCATCAGCAAACTTGATGATGTGATTCAAACTGTGAGTTTCTGCACAGTCATGAGTCAGCAGAGTGAACAGCAGTGGACTGAGCACACACCCCTGGGGGGGAGTGCTCAGTATGGTGGTGCTGGAAATTTTGCTAATAATAATAATAACTGATTGAGGCCTCTCAGTCATGAAATCCAGGATCCAGTTGCAGAGAGAGGTGTTCACCCTGGTGAAAAACCTCACAGGATATTTAGGGATCCATGAGGATTGTCAAGGAACTGCCAAAGATCCTTAAAGATAAGGTTCTTTATAGGATCCTTAAAGGATCTTGGAAAGATCTTCCTATGCAAAATCATTTGTGCTGATCCTCTGTTAGGACTGGGGCTGTTTTGGCCTCTAGAGGCCGCTGTTATTTCCTTTTCTTGTCATGTTTGTTTTGGCCTCTAGAGGCCACCACTGTTTCTGTGTTTGTTGTTTTCCATGTGTCTTGTGCCCCGCCTAGTCCTCATTAGTGTCACCTGTGTCCTATTTTAGTTTGTGTATTTATACCCCTGAGTTCAGTCCTCTTGTCACGGAGTCTTTGTGCTGTTATGTTTAGCTCCAGTTTCCTCTGTACCGTGTTCCTTGTCTTTTTGGTTTTGCACTTTGCTTTGCTTTTTGGACCTAAGTATTTACTGTGTTTTTGGATCTTCTGAGCGTTCAGCATTTTGCCTTTCCTTTTGTTTTTGGACTTTGCCCCTTTGGATATTTTTATTTTTGTTATCTTCTGAGCTTTTGGATTTTCTTTTTTGTTTTTTTCCATCGGATTGTAAATATTGTCCATAGTGTAAATAAACTGTTTTTTGATACTCTACTTTCACCTCACGCCTCTGCACTTGAGTCATCCCTGTGGTGGCCTAGTGGGGGTTTGCTGGATTATCACACCAGTGACCCGGGTTCGAATGCCAGCAAAACCCTAACATCCTCAAGGATTTGACAAGGATCATAATAATGATCCCTGCAAGGATTCTCAAAGATTCAACAAGGATCATTCAAAGATATTACAAGGATCCTTTTAAGACCTTTGCTAGGATCCTTGAAGATTTGATCAGGATCTTTTCAGGATCTTTGTCCAAATCTTCATAAGATCTTTGCAAAGTTCCTCCAAGATCCTCAAAGATTTAACAAGTATCCTTCAAAGATTTTAAATGGATCATTTTCAGGATCTTATAAAGATCTTAACTGGAATCTTGAAGGATTTAATCAGGATCTTGTAAGGATCCTTGTCAAGGTCTCTACAAGATCTTTGTGACGATCTTTTAAGCTCCTCAAGGATCTAATGAGGATCTTTCAATTTTTTTTAATGATCCAAATTCAATGGTATTGGCAAGGATGGAAATAGATTGAAATTTACATAATTATGCCTCATAAGAATTTGATAAGGATGGCCGGATGAAAGTCTTTCAGGAATCTTCAATAATCCATAAAGTTCTTTGTGACGGACTTTGAGGATCCTGCTGAGGATCTCAACAAAGATCCTCAAAAGATCTTGAAGCATCTTTAGAATTCTTGGTAAGCTCTTCAAGGATTTAGACCGGCTGGTGGCCTAGTGGTAGCGTGTCCGCCGTTCACTCGTGAGTTCTATTCACAGTTGGGTCATACCAAAGACCATCATAAAAATGATACCTACTACCATCTGTCAAGGCATGCTGCAATACAGATGTGAGTGGGGAGTTAAACTCTCGTGGTTACCAGAGGACTAGCTCCCCACTGTAACCCTAGCTGTGTAATAGGCGAGAGGCCAAGGGTTCTGGAAATCGGTGCCACATGGCTTGGGAATGACTTTAACTTCAAGGATTTACAAAAATCTTTTAACTTATTGCCAAGATCTACAAGGAGCTTCAATTTTCCTGCCAAGATCTTCAAGGATCTACAAGGATCTTCAAAGTTATTTTCAAGATCTTCAAGTTTATGCAAGAATCTTCAATCATTTTTTGAAGATCTTCAAGAATCTTTTGAATTCTTGTCAAGATCTTCAAAGTTATTGCCAAGATCTTCAAGAATCTGTAAAGTTCTTTGTGAGGGACTTTGCTGAGGATCTCAACAAAGATCCTTAAAAGATCTTGAAGCATCTTTGAAATTCTTGCCAAGATCTTCAAGGATTTTTAATATTCTTCATAAGATGTACAAGAATCTTAAAAAACAAAAAAACACATTCAATTCCAAACAAAACAATTCTTTATTGATGTTAACACAACAAATTATCAACACAAAGTTATGTTGAACATTCAGGAAAAAGCAAACAGATGGCAACATAATATCCTCATCAATCTGTCAATGTGAATTTATAATGATGGGTGTGAGTGCAACAGGACGGTAGTCATTGAGGCAGGACATTGAAGAATTCTTCAGCACAGGGACAGTGGCAGTGGTCTTGAAGCACTTAGAAATGATGGTGTTGCTCAGGGAGATGTTGAAAATGGTAGTGAGAACATCTGCCAGCTGTTACACACATTCTCTGAGCACTTTACCGGGGATGATGTCTGGTCCAGCAGACTTCCGTGGGTCATCTCTGCATAGAGTTTTCCTCACATTGGCTGTGGTCAGACATGACACCATGGTCATTGGGAGGAGGGATGGTCTTCCTTGCTGCCACACGGTTCTGTGCCTCAAACTGTGTATAGAAGCTGTTCAGCGCATCTAGAAGGGAGGCATCATTGTCACAGGCAGGTGCTGTTGTCCTGTAGGTTGTGATGACCTGCATGCCCTGCCAAATGCTCTGTGTGTCTCCGCTGTCCTCAAAGTAGCTGTGGATTCTCTGGGAGTATGCGTGCTTTGCTGCTCTGATGGGCCGAGACAGTTTGGCCCTCACTGCTCTTAGGGCCACTCTGTCACCAGCTCTGAAGGCAGCATCTCAGGTCCTCAGTAGAGCACACACCTCTGCAGTAATCCACTGCATCTGGTTGGGGTGAGTGGTGATGGTCTTAGAGACAGAAACATCATCAATGCACTTGTTGATGTAGCTGGTCACTGATGCTGTGTGCTCCAGTAAGTTAATGCAGTCGCCATTGGTTGCAGCCTCCCTAAACATGTCCCAGTCAGTTCTCTCAAAACAGTCCTGGAGAGCAGAGATGGCTTCTTCTGGCCAGGTTTTCACCTGCCTTAGAACTGCTTTGGAGAGTCTGATGAACAGTCTGTATGCTGGAATTAGCATAACAGAGATATGGTCTAAGTAGCTGAAGTGGGGGTGGGGGGAGTTGCCCTGGGAATGTTTGTATGTTTGTGTAAACAAGATCCAGTGTGTTTGCCCCTCTCATTACAAAGTCCACATATTGATGAAATTTAGGGAGCACTGACCTGAGATTCACACGGTTGAAATCTCCAGTGATTAATAAACAGTCCATCAGGGTGAGCATTCTACAGTTCACTGATTGCACTATACAGTACACTGAGTGTTTCCTTAGCATTAGCGCTGGGGGGTTATGTAAATGTGGCAGCAGGGGGTCAAGCGTGAGTCTGTGAAGGGAGGGTGGAGTTAGGGAAGGTAAGTGGCAGAATCACTACACCTGATGGGGATTAACCTGTGTTTGTGTGTCTTCCCCAGTGACCGTGCCCTATAAAGGAGAGGGAGAGCAGAGGAAGGGAGTTCTCCCCCAACCTGGACGCTTGTGTGCGTGCGTGCAAGAGTGAATATAAAAGCTGAAAAGTTAAATAAAAGAGATGTTGAGAACTCAGTTCTGGCCTGCCATGCTTCTGTGCTCCACCCACCTAGAACTCTTGGTACAGTGGTGCCGAAACCCGGGACTTGGAGTAAATAAGAGAACAGCCCCATGGAGTCCTCCCCCTTCAAGGACCTGGTCCATGCACTCACCATGGCCCAACAGAGCCAGCACCAGGCACTGGTGGCCCTCCGGAAGGAGCAAGAACAACGGTTCGAAGCCCTGGTGCTGGCGCAGCAGGAAGATTGCCAGGCGTTCCGGCACCTGCTCGCGTCGGTGGGGTCTGCCATCACTACCGGTGTGGACCCTCCCCACCTCACCCTAATGAAGCTGGGTCCACAGGACGACCCCGACGCCTTCCTCGCTCTTTTTGACCAGGCAGCAGAGGCGTGGGGTTGGCCAGTGGAGCAGCGCATGGCACACCTCCTCCCCCTGCTAACAGGTGAGGCACAGCTGGCCACGCTACAGCTCCCCACCGACAGCCACCTGGTCTATGCCGACCTCCGCAGGGCCGTCCTCCAATGTGTGGGGCGTACACAGGAATAGCAGCGCTTCCACGCGCTGCGCTTGGAGAAGGTCGGCCGGCCGTTCGTGTTTGGCTAGCAGCTCCGGGACACCTGCTGGCGGTGGCTGAGGACCGACAACCACGACGCAGAGGGAATCATCGACCTGGTGGCGCTGGAACAATTCGTCGCCCGACTTCCGGGAGGAACCGATAACTCAGCTTTTGATCCCAAAGAGCCACCGGGAATTTGTATTCCAGGCGGCTCACTTTAATCCCATGGCTGGACACTTGGGGCAGAATAAGACACTAGCCTGAATAATGGCCCTGTTCTATTGGCCAGGGATTCGCGGCGATGTCTGTAGGTGGTGTACGGCATGCTGCGAATGCCAGTCAGTAAATCCAGCAGCCATTCCAAAAGCACCTTTGCGCCCTCTGCCATTAATTGAGACCCCGTTCGAAAGAATTGTGATGGATCTCGTCGGTGCCATTAGATCGGTCAACACAAGGATATCGCTTTATTTTAGTTCTGGTGGAGTATGCACTGTGATATCCGGAAGCAGTGCCTCTTTGCAATATCTCAGCACACAGTATTGCGGAAGCACTCTTCCGCATCATCTCCCGAGTCGGAATCCCCAAAGAGATTCTGACTGATCAAGGCACTGAGTTTATGTCATGCACACTGCGCGAACTGTATGGGTTACTGGGAATTAAGCCTATCCGCACCAGCGTTTATCACCCACAAATGGATGGCTTAGTCGAACGGTTCAATCGCACCCTCAAAAGCATAATTAAAAAAATTGTAAGCGAGGACGCACGCAACTGGCATAAATGGCTCGAGCCCCTGTTATGCGCGAGAGGTCCCACAAGCCTCCATGGGGTTCTCCCCATTCAAATTATTATACGGACGTAAGCCGCGTGGCATTCTAGATGTGCTGCGTGAAAATTGGGAGGAGGGACCTTCAACAAGTAAAAATGAAATTCAGTACGTTATCGACCTGCCGCCAAACTCCACACCCTCAGACACTTAACCCCGGAGAATTTGTGGCTGGCCCAAGAGCGTCAAGTGCGTCTGTACGACAGGGGTACGCACCTTAGGGAGTTCACACTGGGAGATAAAGTACTCGAGTTGTTGCCCACGTTGAGCTCCAAATTAATCGGCAGGTGGCAAGGACCCTTTGAGGTCACACGGTGAGTCAGGGACGTCGACTATGAGGTGAGGCGAACGGACGGGGCGGGACGTTACAGATTTACCACCTCAATCTGTTAAAACTTTGGAGCGATTAGGTCCCCGTGGCATTGGTGTCAGTGGTTCCAGAGAAGGCAGAGCTGGGGCCGGAGGTTCAAAAAGGAAAATTGACATCGCCCACCACCAGGCCCGTTTCAAGCTATTTGGGGGCCCTAGGCAAAGGGGGATCTGGGGCCCATAATTATCCCCCCCTCGACGTAAGGCCTTATGGCCGCCTACCCACTGAAGACTTAATAAATAAACATCACACATATTGTAATCATTCTTATGATTTTTACTTAATAAATGAACTCTTTACATTATTATAAATAATTATCAAACCCAATTAAACACAAGAATAGACAAAATATACACACACACACACACACACACACATATATATATATATATATATATATATATATATATATATATATATATATATAAAATATGAAAATAAGACAAAGTAATATAAAATGTCCAAATAACACAACACTAAATATTTACAGTATATACACAAGTAGAAATAACTTCAAATGGTGATTAAATGATTACAAAAATGAATAAGAATCTTAATAAGAACCAGCACACACAGAAAAGTGCAAAAGGTATAGAAAAACACATACAAATTTAAGAATACACAACTAGAATCATGGGCAAAATGTCTAAAACTGCTGCTTGCGGGCTTTGGCTTCAGCAAAGGCAGCCACAATACCCTCCATGTCCAAAGACCTGCGGACATCACATTCAATTGACATCAGTGCCAGTCCGGAAAGCCTCTCTTGGCCCATGGCGGACCTCATATAGTTCTTAATAAGCTTCAGAGCTGAAAACCTCCTCTCACTTGAGGCAACTGACACAGGAAGTGTAAGAAGTAAACGTAGTGCAATGCTTAAATTGCTGTACAAGTCTAGTAGCTTCTCACTGTATATGTAGTCAAGCATGTCAAATGGGCAGGTGGATGCATTATCTGGGAAAGTGTGGACAGCAGAATTGATCTACAGTGCTAAGTACCATTAACGTAAGCTAGCTACCAAATTTGCTTGTCGACCCACTTGGTATTAATGAGTGTATACATTCTCACTTACCAGTGTCTTATTTTTTTTCTGTCTTCCTCTTCCCTTTTCTTCTTTCTCTTCTGGCTCCCTGAGGGGTAATTTCACTTCATATTTGATTTTGTTTTTTGCTGCGGAGCTCTGCAACCACTTGACTGGACGGAGATGGGCATTGAGGGATTGACAACAGACTGTCATTGCACTTTTTGGCCAAAGCATGCAGGGAGGCGCTGTTGTGCATTAGAGGGCCCCCCTTGGAACTAGGGTATTTCAACAAGTGTCATTAGGCGCTGCGCTGCCACGCTCAAAAAGTTGTCATTGCTATTGAATACATAACCAGTTGTTTAGCAGCGGGGGCCCTTCGAGGGCTGGGGCCCTAGGCAATTGCCAAGTCTGCCTACCTTGTTGCAACGGGTCTGCCCACCGCTCCGGTCCCCTGTGGAGCCCACCTCTCCCCGACCCAACTCACGGAGGTCACCCAGTTGTAAACAGAATTTTCTGACGTGTTCTCGCCCCTGCCCGGCCACACCCACCTCATAGAACACTACATTGAGACGCCCCCAGGGGTAGTAGTGCATAGCCGCCCTTACAGACTGCCCGAACACAAAAAAAAGGTGGTTCGGGAAGAACTCGAGGCCATGCTCGAGATGGGCATCGTCGAGGAGTCCCACAGTGACTGGAGCAGACCGGTGGTCTTGGTGCCCAAGGCTGATGGGTCGGTCCGGTTCTGTGTGGACTATAGAAAGGTCAACATGGTGTCTAAATTCGATGCATACCCAATGCCTCGTATTGATGAGTTGCTCGATCGACTAGGCATGGCTCGTTTTTATTTGACACTGGATTTGACAAATCCCCTTGACTCCGCTATCCTGAGAGAAAACTGCCTCCTTTTCCACACCGTTTGGCTTACACCAGTTCGTCACACTTCCTTTTGGGCTGTTTGGGGCGCCTGCTACATTCCAGCAGCTTATGGATAGGGTCCTCCACCCCCACGCCACCTACGCGGCTGTATACCTAGATGACATCATTATTTACAGTAATATAATAGTAATATATTAAATAGTATTATTAAAGATGGTTCTGGACAAATACATTACTCTAAATACTTTAATGACAAAGGTATCGAAAATTATAACATGGATGTAGTTGCTAATAATTTTAATAATTTTTTGTTAATGTTAGACCAAGATTAGCTCAAAATATCTCTGATCCAGTAACAAATAATGATTGTATAGATAATATTATAAAGAGGAATTCTTGTTCTATGTTTCTTACACCAGTAGATGAGAAGGAAATTATTGATATAGTTAATAAATGTAGTAATAAAATATCCAAAGATTGTAAAGATATTGATATGAAACTAGTGAAAACTATTATTGGGGGGATTTCTAAACCATTAACATACATCTGTAACTTGTCATTTCAAACCGGTGCATTTCCAAGCAATATGAAAATAGCAAAAGTAATTCCATTGTATAAATCTGGAGACAAACACAACTTCACAAATTACAGACTTCTTTCTTTACTTCCTCAATTCTCCAAAATTCTTGAAAAACTATTCAATAACAGATTTGATAAATTCATTGAAAAATACAAACTACTCAGTGATAGTCAATATGGATTTAGAGCAAATAGATCAACAGAGCTGGCACTAATGGAATCAGTTGAAGAAATCAGTAACTCTATAGATGATAAGAAACATGTCGCTGGGATAGTTATTGATCTTCTAAAAGCTTTTGATACTATTAATCATGATATATTAATTAATAAGATGGAACAATATGGGATAAGGGGTGTTGTATTAAATTGGATAAAAAGTTATTTGAGCAACAGGACACAATTTGTGAAGTTGGGTGACTCTGTCTCAACTTGTTTGAATATTGATTGTGGTGTCCCTCAGGGGTCAGTATTGGGTCCTAAACTGTTTATTCTTTATATAAATGATATGTGCAATGTATCAAAGATATTTAAGATGGTATTATTTGCAGATGACACAAATATGTTTTGTTCTGGAACAAATTTACATGAGTTAGAAAACATAATCTCTTCAGAATTGTGCAGGTTAAAAAGTTGGTTTGATCGAAATAAATTATCATTAAATCTGTCTAAAACAAAAATCATGTTATTTAATAATTATAAAATAAATAGGGCAATAAATGTATAGGTAGATGGTGTTGATATTGAAAGAGTTTCTAATAATACATTTATTGGGGTAATAATAGATGATAGAATTAATTGGAAATCACATATAAAATACATACTAATTAAACTATCAAGAAGCATATCTGTGTTGAGTAAAGCTAAGCATGTCCTGGACTATAATTCACTCCGCATTCTTTACTGTTCCCTGGTTTTACCATACTTAAATTACTGCTCAGTGGTGTGGGGAAATACGTATAAATGTTCACTTCATGCAATAACTATACTTCAAAAAAGAGCTATAAGAATAATTCATAGTGCTGGTTACCGAGATCATACTAATTCACTATTCTTATATTCAAAATGTTTAAAATTCAGGGATATTATAGAATATAAAACTGCCTTAGTAATGTACAAAGTAAGGAATTATAAAGTACCAAGGAATATCCAAACAATGTTCTTGGATAGAGAGGGGGGCTATAATTTTAGGGGGAAATTGAAATTTAAAATTTGCAGTGCTAGGACAACATTAAAAATGTTCAGTATTTCTATTTGCGGAGTAAAGCTATGGAACAGTTTGAATGTGGAGCTCATGAAATGTACAACTATAAACCAGTTCAAAAAAAGGTATAAGGAACAGATCTGTATGAGGTATAGGGAGGAGGAATTACAATAACATGCTATTGATAATATAAGTGTATATACGGTATGTGGGTATGGGTACATATGGATATATTATATAAAAAGTGAGTATTTGTGTATATATGTATATATAGTGCATAATTGTATATAATATATAAGCACAATATGCATAATTATGATATGGGCATCTGTGTATGTATGGATGTGTATAGTTATAGGTTTGTGTATATGTATGTACTGTATATATGTATTGTATGTGTGTATATATGCATAGCATAAGTATTTGTATATATATGATTTGATTTGGGCGATATTATACCATGTTGGTATGTCTTGGTATGTTGGTAGTTTTTTTTTTTTGTTGTTGATTTTGCTTTCTTTTGTATATATAGTTTATTATGGTGGAAAGTGACATTTGATTAACGGAGGTATAGAGGGTTAGGATTTGATAAGTTATTTACTTCTTCTTAATCCTTTCCGAACATTATTATGTTATTGCCTTGTGGTTACACTGTTCTGTTTATGACGATGTTTTGATGATTGCATTTTTTATTTTTTGTTTTTTTGTTTGTTTTTATATCTTCTTTACTGTTCGGAATAAAGCAATCGATCAATCAATCAATCAATCAATCGATCGATCGATTGATCGATTAATCAATCAATAATGACTGGCTGCGGCACCTAAAACACCTGGGGCCATCCTTGGGTCGCTGAGGCAAGCAGGTCTCACAGCCAACCTGAAGAAGTGTGCAATTGGGCAGGTGGAAGTACGGTATCTGGGCTTCCACTTGGGCAATGAGCAGGTGCGTCCCCAAATCAACAAGGCAGCAGCGATTGCGGCCTGCCCGAGGCCCAAGACCAAAAAGGGGGTGAGATAGTTCCTGGGGCTGGCTGGCTACTATCGTAAGTTTATACCTAATTATTCGGATGTCACCAGCCCGCTGACTGATCTCACTAAAAAGGGGGCACCAGATCCGGTCCAGTGGACGGAGCAATGCCAGCGGGCTTTCTCTGAGGTAAAGGCTGCACTGTGTGGGGGGCCACTATTACACTCCCCTGACTTCACTCTCCCCTTTGTTTTGCAGACAGACACGTTGGACAGGGGGCTGGGGGCTGTTCTGTCCCAGGAGGTGGGGGGGAGGACCATCCAGTGCTGTACATCAGCCGGAAGCTGTCGGTGCACAAGGGCTGCAACAGCACAATAGAAAAGGAGTGCCTCGCCATCAAGTGGGTGGTCTTCACCCTCCACTACTACATGCTGGGGCGCCCTTTCACCCTCTGTTCAGACCACGCACCCCTGCAGTGGCTCCACCACATGAAGGATGCCAATGCGCGGATCACCCATTGGTATCTGGCACTCCAGCCATTTAAGTTCGAGGTGGTTGACAGGCTAGGGGCGCAGATGGTCATGGCAGACTTCCTCTCCCATCAAGGGGGGGGGGGAGTCGGCTTCAGGCTGGACGGCTCCCTGGCCTGAGTCGAGCGGTGGGGGTATGTGGCAGTGGGGGCATGGTCAAGCATCAGTCTGTGAAGGGAGGGCGGAGTTAGGGAAGGTAACTGGCAGAATCACTACACCTGATGGGAATTAACCTGTGTTTGTGTGTCTTCCCCAGTGACCGTGCCCTATCAAGGAGAGGGAGAGCAGAGGAAGGGAGCTCTCCCCCAACCTGGACGCTTGTGTGCATGCGTGCGAGAGTGTATATAAAAGCAGAAAAGCTAAATAAAAGAGTTGTTGAGAACTCATTTCTGCCCTGCCATGCTTCTGTGCTCCACCCACCTAGAACTCTTGCTACAATAAACTTTGGTTACGAATGTGGAAGTGATTAGCTGATTTCACCTCTTTCGTCAGTGTGTTTCTGGCCTGTTTGTAAACGACTCTGTCCCCACTTCTGTAGGCCTCCTCCTTGGCCTGGCGAAGCTGTCTGAGTTTTGCGGTGAACCAGGGTTTGTTGTTATTGTATGTGTGGAAGGTCTTGGTGGGCACACACATATCCTCACAAAAACTGATGTAAGATGCCATAGTATTAATCAGTTCATGCAGGTCTGAAGCTGCAGCCTCAAAAACACTCCAATCAGTGCAGTCAAAGCAGGCTTGTAGTTCCACTTTGGCCTCATCAGACCATCTTCTCACTGTCTTAACTACAGGCTTAGCGGATTTCAGCTTCTGTCTGTAGGACGGGATAAGATGAACCATACAGTGATCAGATAGTCCCAAGGCTGCACGGGGGACAGAGTGGTATGAGTCCTTTAAAACAGTGTAACAGTGGTCCAGAGTGTTAGAATCCCTGGTGGGACACTTAATGTGCTGTTTATATTTTGGCACTTCGTGGCTGAGGTTTGCTCTGTTAAAGTCCCCCAAAACAATGAGCAAAGAGTCCGGGTGTTTTTTCTCCACATTGTTTATCTGGTCAGCCAGGTGTTGTAACGCCTCATTAATACACACCTGAGGGGGGATGTAGACTCCAACCAGAATAAATGAGGAAAACTCTTGCAGAGCATAAAACGGTTTGCAGTTTATGTATAATGTCTCCAGATTAGGACTGCATGATTTATTTAGAACTGTGACATCAGTACACCAACCTTCATTAATATAAAAGCAGACTCTGCCTCCCCTCATTTTCCCCATGAGCTCTGTTTTGCGGCCCGCTCGGTGAAGGTGAAATCCAGGCAGATGGACAGAAGAGTCTGGGATGTGCTCACCGAGCCAGGTTTCGGTGAAGCACAAGGCAGCAGATCTGTTAAAATCTCTGTTGATTGTGTTGAGGAGCAGCAGTTCGTCCATCTTACTGGCCAGAGATCGGACGTTAGGCAGGTGAATAGACGGGAGCGCAGTGCGAAAACCCCACTGCCTCAGTCTGACGAGCACACCAGCTCGCTTCCCCTGGTGTCTCCGGCGTCCTCGGCATAATCCATAGAGAGCTGCTGCTCCCCCGACAAGTAACTCTGAAAAACTTTCCGGATTGATGAAAGCCGATGAAAGAACTTTACTGGTGGTTAATCCAATGTTTATGAGTTCTTCTCTAGAGTATGGGACTAGTGAAGAAACACAAGAAACACAACAAATACACAAAAACGTAGAAAGTACGAGAGAGCGAAGTACCGAGGCAACTGTCCGCGGCGCCATCTTGGACTATCTGCTTAGGTAGCAGTTGTAACTCCTCATCACAGTTCATTTTAATTTGCAGATATGCAGTTAATGTGTCTGCAGCCATATTTTTTCTGTCCTCAGTATGAATTTTCCTAACCAATGAAAAAGCCCTCTCACTATCTGCATCGCTCTGTGGGAGGCACAGCAAAGCAGTAAAAAGTTGCTTCAGCATTGGAAACCTGGCAACACCCAGAGCAGTTTTTACATCCAAGACCTTTCCCCAATATACATCTATTGGTGTATGTAGCTTTCCTACATGCAAACAGTAAAAACTTAAAAAAAAAAACACACAAATGCTTACCTGTGCAGTCTTTGAATCAGGAAACATTTTTTTTTTTGCTAGCTGCGAAAAATGGTCTGCCACAGTCAGGGGGATGTTGTGTTCCATGAGAAATTGGCAGAGCATAACTTCTGCAGCCGTCACAGAAGTCTGGGCAGTCCGAGCTGATGTACTTGCTCCAAAATGCTGCTCCATAGACTTGAAGGTCCTGCATTTAACGATGCAGTCTTTATGTGCCTTGGTTTGGAGATGCAATTTCAGGTCATAAAAACCTGAAGCTGCCACTTTAATGTGCTTTCTGCACGGGACATAGAACAAATATTGGGGGCCATTCGAAGACGCCTGGATCCATCCTTTGTACTCTCCATCCAGAGTTTCCCATTCCTTCAGATGTTTTCCAGTTCCAGCATGTTTTCTCTTTGGCGCTGCATTTCCAGATGCCATTTTTAAAAGATAAAACTTGTCAAATTTGATGTGCACACAAGGACTGCTCAACTACAAATGACTGCGAAAACCACATGCAACTATAAAACCACATAAATCAAAAATAGTTGCGTTTCATTGAGCATGCGTGTTTAAAAAATAAATGGTGGATGCTAAGAAAATTTTCTCAGAGTAATGGAAAAAATCTCTGATACAAAATGTAATTTTCCCGTATGAAAATCAGTGTATGCCGTATTAGTCAAAAAATTGCATTTTCCTGCACAAAATACGGTGAAACCATATAACTTGACATATCTGATATACTATAATAACTATCATTGTTTCTGTCACCATTTTCTTCCAAATCTGGTCACTTAGACCTTAAAAACTACTAAATTTTAATTTACATGTCAACATACAGTGCTCAGCGTAAATGAGTACACCCCCTTTGAAAAGTAACATTTTAAACCATATCTCAATGAACACAAACAATTTCCAAAATGTTGACAAGACAAAGTTTAATATAGCATCTGTTTAACTTATAACGTGAAAGTAAGGTTAATAATATAAACTTAGATTACACATTTTTTCAGTTTTACTCAAATTAGGGTGGTGCAAAAATGAGTACACCCCACAACAAAAACTATTACATCTAGTACTTTGTATGGCCTCCATGATTTTTAATGACAGCACCAAGTCTTCTAGGCATGGAATGAACAAGTTGGCGACATTTTGCAACATCAATCTTTTTCCATTCTTCAACGATGACCTCGTTTAGTGACTGGATGCTGGATGGAGAGTGATGTTCAACTTGTCTCTTCAGAATTTCCCAAAGAAAATAATTTCTTTACACCACAAAGGTGAAGGCTACAAGAAGAAAAGCAAAGCTTTACTTATCAGTCAGAATACTGGAGCAAAAGTGGTACAAAAATTTAAGAAAGCTGGAACTTTTCAAAGGGGGTGTACTCATTTACGCTGAGCACTGTAAATTTGTGTTGTCCATATACTACAAATGAGCTGTTGCAGTCAACTGACCCTGGATGCATTGGAAAAAATGGGATGTGTGTGTGTGTGTGTGTGTGTGTGTGTGTGTGTGTGTGTGTGTGTGTGTGTGTGTGTGTGTGTGTGTGTGTGTGTGAGAGAGAGAGAAACTTGGAAGACATATCGATATGATCATAGCCTTGTGGATGTCATCTGGGATTTTGAATATTGTAATATAATAATGGAGCTTAGAATTTGTCTTTGTGGTCCTAAAGGAGGGCTATGTGAGTGAGTAATTTTATATATATATATATAAACTGATAATTAATTTTACTAGTGATATTTAACAGTCAGTTGACACGATTCAGTTTTCTGAGACATTATGGGTGTTGATAATAACTTAATAATAAGGAGACAGAAAATGAAGTGAACTACATCAATTTAAAAAGAGAAGTGCAGAAGTCAGTAATAAAGATGTCATAACCTTTGAATGTGTGTGGGTGAGAATGTTTCTTGTAAAGTTAAATATAACCTCGCCAACCTATTGGTGCCAATCATGCTTAAAAAAATACAAGCCCCAGGAAAAACTGACTCAACCCCTGGTCTTTTCAGTAGCTAGAAACATCCTTGCTCTAAACACAAACCTTTTTTTTATTTATTTTTAACTATTTTTGTAACTGGTGATAATGAGAACATTTGTAAAACATCTGAACATCTCCTGGACCACATTTTGCTTTCATCAAGCTAGATGGATCTGTTAATTTCTTCTCTATAAATAGAGCTTCAGCAGCTTTAGTGGAGGAAGTGGTGAGATGAGGTTGTGTGTGTTTGGATGTACATTTGATGGGGAAAATAATTGCCTTTACAGTGGGGAAAACAAGCATTTGATCCCTTGCTGATTTTGTTGGTTTGGCCACTAATAAAGACTCGATCAGTCTGTAATATTAATGGTAGGTGTAGTCTAACATGCTGAGACAGAATATCACAAAGAAAATCAAGAAATCGACTTTAAAGAATTTGTATTAATTTATTTGCATTTTATTGAGGAAAATAAGTATTTGAACCCTCTTGCCAAAAGGACTTAGTACTTTGTGGCAAACCCCTTATTAGCAAGCACAGAGGTCAGACGTTTTTTGTAGTTGATGACCAGGTTTCTGCACATATTAGGAGGAATTTTGGTCCACTCTTCTTTGCAAATGACCTCTAAATCATCAAGATTCCGTGGCTGTCGCTTGGCAACTCTGAGCTTCAGCTCTCTCCATAGATTTTCTATAGGATTCAGGTCCGGAGACTGGCTGGGCCACTCCATGACCTTGATATGTTTCTTCTTCAGCCATTCCTTGGTTGCCTTGGCTGTATGCTTTGGGCCATTATCCTGCTGGAAGACCCATCCACGACCCATTTTAAGCTTCCTGGCAGAGGGAAGGAGGTTTTCACTTAGGATTTTATGGTACATGGCTCCGTCCATCCTCCCATTGATACAGTGAAGTAGCCCTGTGCCCTGTGCAGAAAAACACCCCCAAAGCATAATGTTACCACCTCCATGCTTGACAGTGGGGATGGTGTTCTTGGGGTCATAAGCAGCATGTCTCTCCCTCCAGACACGACGGGTTGAATTGATGCCAAAGAGCTCAATTTTGGTCTCATCTGACCATAACACCTTCTCCCAGTCACTCTCCAAGTCATTCAGATGTTCATTGGCAAAGTTCAGGGGGGCCTGCACATTTCCTTTCTTAAGCAGGGGTACTTTGCGAGCACTGCAAGATGTTAGACCATTGCGGTGTAAAGTGTTACCAACTGTTTGCTTGGTGACTGTGATCCCAGCTGCTTTAAGATCATCCACTAACTCTGCCCGTGTTGTATTAGGTCTATTTCTCACCGTTCTCATGATCCTGGAAACCCCACGAGGTGAGATCTTGTTTGGAGCCCCAGACCTAGGTCGATTGATGATCATGTTGTGAGTCTTGTACTTGCGCACAATTGCACCAACAGTTGTCACCTTAACGCCCAGCTTCTTGCTAATGGTTTTGTAGCCCATACCGGTCTTGTGCAGGTCTACAATCTTCTCCCTTAAATCCACAGAAAGCTCTTTAGTCTTTCCCATGTTGGAGAGTTTGGAGTCTGACAAACTGATTGATTCTGTGGCCAGGTGGCTTTTATACAAGTCATTAGTGATATCAGGTGTCTTCAATTTAGGTGACAAGGTAATTTGGAGAGTCTAACTTGTCTGTATTAACAAGAACTCTTGATGGTTACTAGGGGATCAAATACTTCTTTTTCTCAATAAAATACAAATAAATTAATATAGATATTTAAAAGTTATTTTCTGGATTTTCTTTTTGATGTTCTGTCTCCACATGTTAGAATACACCTACCATCAAAATTACAGACTGATCAAGTCTTTCTTAGTGGGTAAACCAACAAAATCAGCAAGGGATCAAATGCTTGTTTTCCCCACTGTAGGTAAACATTTTGTGGCAGCAGGGCCGTGATCAAGCGTTGGTTTGTGAATGGAGGGCAAAGCCAGGGAAGGTGAGCAGCAAATTAATCAAACCTGCATCATAGTAATTGTGTGTGTGTCTTGCAGTGACAGCTGAGGGTTTACGGTAAAGTTGTGGACGTAGAATAATTTTCTAAAACTTAACACAGACAAAACAGAAATCATGCTTATTGGCCGCAAATCGTCATTGTCCAAATCCTCCAGTTTCAATCTTAACATCGATGGTGCACTTGTTAAATCTTCACCTGTTGTTAGAAACCTTGGAATATTGCTTGACCCCTCACTCAACTTTGATCCTCACATTAAATCCCTCACCAAGACTGCTTTCTTCCACCTCTGGAACATTGCCCACCTTCACCCCTTTCTTTCCACTAGTGATGTTCAAACGTTGGTCCACTCCTTCTTTATGTCCCGCCTGGATTATTGTAACTCCCTTCTCATTTGCCTCCCTACTAAATCCCTTCAAAGACTACAATACGTTCAGAACTCTTCAGTGAGACTCCTCACCCATACCAAACCATCTGCTTATATCACCCCCATTCTTTCTCGGCTTCACTGGCTACCTGTTCTGTCCAGAATTAAATATAAAATCATACTGCTCACCTTCAAAGCTCTCAATAACCTTGCTCCTTCTTACATCTGTGATCTTCTGACCCCTTATACTCCATCCCACTCTCTCAGATCCTCTAGCTATAATCTCCTTGCTGTTCCTCACACTAGACTCTCTACCCTGGGTGACAGGTCCTTCAGCGGCACAGCCCCCAAGCTTGGGAATTCCCTTCCTCGACCCCTCCATGACTGCTCTTCTCTTCCTTTCTTCAAATCTCATCTCAAAACCTTTCTGTTTCATGAACATTTCTCCACCAGTGCATAAACTCACCACTCTTTAGCAACTCTTTTTTTTGTGGTGTTTTCTCTGACCTATGTAAAGCAACCTTGAGTTTGAGAAAGGTGCAATATAAATGTAACTTATATATTATTAAATAGCATTCAAAAATTAAAGTGAATAGCAGAAGTTTGATATCGGCTTTTCAATATATCTGCCAAAAAGCTAAAAAAAATCTTACAAAACCTTTCATTTGACCTTTCAGAAGGACCAAAAAAAGCTGTGATCATCAAAAAGTAAATTTTCTTAAAATAAACACCACTTATTTGATATCGAATCAGTAGCCTTGGCAAACCACAAGCTGAATTTCATTTATCTTTTTATCTGCCAATTATCTTCCAATACTACGAAGTTATAACAAGGTTTCTCTTATTTCATTTTTGGTTCTGATTGGTTCTGAAGTTTATCAAGAAGTAGAACAGGTAATCGAACTTGATCAGGATAAGTGCTGATTGGTTATGAAGTTTAACTATTTTTAGACTCATTCTTACTGTACATTCTTACAACACGATGACATCATGGCTTCGCCACTCGTTTTTGTGTACCTTTGATAACGCGAGATCAACTGTTCGTGTCGGTAGATCACGATTCGCCGTTCTGGTGATTGTAATGCGCATGCGCAGTGTGCTATTGTTAGATTCATTCTTACATTCTGACAACACAATATAGTCATAGTGGCTTCTGCCTCGCTTCGCCTCTATGAGGCAGTAGCCACAAAAATGATGCATATTGCAGCTGTGGAGATTGTGTTGCAACAATATCTGATTCAGAATAACTTGATAAAATGTATTGCATTAGCATGCAAAACACTCCAGAATAAACAATTGCTTAATTTAACATGGACTTGGCTCACTCATTACAACATATGATAACACTGCAGGTGCTGGAGTGAGAATAATACACTTTTTGAATAGGCCTGTGATTTAGCAGAAGACAACCTTTCAGTATAAACAATCTCAATGTCTTTACTGTATTTTACTGTAATTATGATCATTCATAAATCAATTTATTATTACTTTTAATAGAATTAACTTTATTTTTTCCAAAAATCAACATACTTGTCTTTGAATCCAAATACAATCATCATTAACTACATTACTGCTTATGTGATAACATCAAAGTATGTGTGGATACAGATAAATCAAAATACAATCATCATAAACCAAATTATTGTTTCTATGATGACATCAAGGCATGTGTGTGTCATTATATTTAGGATATAAAATCACCACACCGGGTACAATCCCAAATTTTGGTGGCCTGTCCCTGGCTGGAGCTGTCTCTGGAAATGTACCCTTTTTTAACCATGACTGACAGAACCCCCCCCCCCCCCCCCCCCCCCCCCCAAAAAAAAAAAAACACAGACCGAAACATCTACCAGATTTCAGCAGACACCTTGCGTATTGTTTTGTGGATTACTTTAAGATGGGCTCAGGCCGATAGCAGAGATGTTCTAGCACAGTGTTTCTCTACCACCGGGCCGCGGTCCATTAGTAGGCCACGAAGCACCATCTAGTGGGCTGCAAATTTTTTTTTCCAAGTTGAAGATAATTTTTACTCATAGTAGAGTAAAACTGCTGGGTTGCATCTGACGTCACATCCGCCTCATTAAGCAACAGTCACACTACAGCTCGCAATGCTTTGCGATGGGTTGTTGATGAAAATGAGGCATTTTGGTGGCAATTATACACATGAGCGAAAAGTTGTGGTAACACAGCATGTGAACACTTGACTGTCACGCCTTCGCGCACTTGAGTCTGGTGCAGCTCAAGCGACTGTGCACGCTCACAGAGCACGTTGTGTGCACACTTGGGACCCAGTCGTTATGGGAAACACCTGATACTGATTTGAGTGCAATCAGCACGTGCAGATACGGATGCTGTTTTCACAGAGACTTTGTGAAGTATCATCATTATTACATTTGTCTCCAGCCATGTTTATGACGCTGTTTAAACACTCTGCTTTATGATTCTGCTTTCTGTTTTGCTTTTGTTTTTGTAAATATCATGCCTGCTAATAAACACTCTTCCTGCACTTCGATCCGTCTACCACCATCTATCTTGTAGTGTCCTGATCCCCAGATCTTTAACCTGATTCCCAGATCAGTGTGATACTCACATGAAACATTGCCGTTGACAGCGTCGGCTTGTCTTTTTAACCTTCACGATCTTTTTGGGAGGAATTTGCGAGTGAAAAACACAAGACAGCAGCCTGTAGGCTCTCCAATATGTTCAACAACTGGAGCTGAGTCAGACACAGGTGAGGTGCTTTAGTCAAACAGAAACTAACAATAAAATAAATGTGCATAAATGTCATATAACAATTATTAATCTTTCAGATCTACAGTTAATGAAATGCTTTGATTTGATCTTACTACTACTACAACTGCTACTACTACTACTACTACTACTACTAATAATAATAATAATAATAATAATAATAATAATAATAATAATAATAATCAGGGAAACTCAGGTGTGAAAAACTCAGAACAGCAGTCTGTAGACTGTGTGCGATGTTCTAGAGCTAAAGCTGCATTATTTCACAGGTAGGACAACTGTAATCATTGTTGCTGTACATTATATACACTGAGTAACCACTTATCAAGTCCATATCCTCTATAAGCCACTCTGAAGGTGGAACATTAATAAGTATTATACATAAGTTAATACTTAATAAAGTGTGTGTGTGTGTGTGTGTGTGTGTGTGTAGTTTATACTGTACATATTTACTTATGCTTCATTTGCAACTGATGTTGTACAGCTACATAATATGTGTGCATTAAAGGAAATATGCAGAACCTTTATTTTAAATACATTTCTGAGTGGATAGTATCTCCATCCTTGACTCTTGTATGCTGCATAAATAGGAATAAAAATATGTATATTTTTGAGAGTTAAAATCGACCGCAAAGTTGGGATTTGAGCTGCCCCGCTGAGCCAGCCAGCCCTGAGTGCATGACGTCACAGCAGGAACCAGTTTTAAGGCCGAGGTCTTTGACAGCTATAGACCAAAGCCAGACTCGGCAGGCGAGAGTGGTTGCAGTGGCCTCTTCGTTTGGATTCATTGGAGATTCTTCAGATTCATCAGATAGTAATACATCCGACTGTGATAGTCCTAAAATTGGAGTGTGTGTACATGCTACTGCTATACACATAGAACCATATCAGTTCAAACCATCGGAAAGTGAATCCGATAGTAACACGTCAGCCACGGAGGCCCCCAGCTTACGAAATAAAGCCAGAGAACAAAGCCGTCTAGAGAATTGGATGGAATTGAACTGACAGTCTCATGTGACTCTCATTAAAACAGGATAGGTGTTATAACTTATGCAACATACATGTACATGCATGCATGCATTTTCACTGATAAAAAGTAAAAGCCTAATTTAATAGTCAGATGAACTGAGACAATCACATTCTGAAGCAAATTAAATAATCTTATACCAGTAACTTAAACACACAATACAAGTTATATGTATTAATCTACAGTGGTGCTTGAAAGTTTGTGAACCCTTTAGAATTTTCTGTATTTCTGCATAAATATGACCTAAAACATCATCAGATTTTCACACAAGTCCTAAAAGTAGATAAAGAGAACCCAGTTAAACAAATGAGACAAAAATATTATACTTGGTCATTTATTTATTGAGGAAAATCATCCAATATTACATATCTGTGAGTGTCAAAAGTATGTGAACATTTGCTTTCAGTATCTGGTGTGACCCCCTTGTGCAGCAATAACTGCAACTAAATGTTTGCAGTAACTGTTGATCAGTCCTGCACACCGGCTTGGAGGAATTTTAGCCCATTCCTCCGTACAGAACAGCTTCAACTCTGGGATGTTGGTGGGTTTCCTCACATGAACTTCTCACTTCAGGTCCTTCCACAACATTTCCATTGGATTAAGGTCAGGACTTTGACTTGGCCATTCCAAAACATTAACTTTATCCCTCTTTAACCATTCTTTGGTAGAACGACTTGTGTGCTTAGGGTCGTTGTCTTGCTGCATGACCCACCTTCTCTTGAGATTCAGTTCATGGACAGATGTCATGACATTTTCCTTTAGAATTTACTGGTATAATTCAGAATTCATTGTTCCATCAATGATGGCAAGCCGTTCTGGCCTAGATGCAGCAAAACAGGCCAAAACCATGATACTACCACCACCATGTTTCACAGATGGGATAAGGTTCTTATGCTGGAATTCATTTTTTTCCTTTCTCCAAAAATAACGCTTCTCATTTAAACCAAAAGTTTTATTTTGGTCTCATCCATCCACAAAACATTTTTCCAATAGCCTTCTGGCTTGTCCACGTGAGCTTTAGCAAACTGCAGATGAGCAGCAATGTTCTTTTTGGAGAGCAGTGGCTTTCTCCTTGCAACCCTGCCATGCACACCACTGTTGTTCAGTGTTCTCCTGATGGTGGACTCATGAACATTAACATTAGCCAATGTGAGAGAGGCCTTCAGTTGCTTAGAAGTTACCCTGGGGTCTTTTGTGACCTCGATGACTATTACATGCCTTGCTCTTGGAGTGATCTTTGTTGGTCAACCACTTCTGGGGAGGGTAACAATGGTCTTGAATTCCTCCATTTGTACACAATCTGTCTGACTGTGGATTGGTGGAGTCCAAACTCTTTAGAGATGGTTTTGTAACCTTTTCCAACCTGATGAGCATCAACAACGCTTCTTCTGAGGTCCTCAGAAATCTCCTTTGTTCATGCCATGATACACTTCCACAAACATGTGTTGTGAAGATCAGACTTTGATAGATCCCTGTTCTTTCAATAAAACAGGGTGCCCACTCACACCTGATTGTCATCCCATTGATTGAAAACACCTGACTCTAATTTCACCTTCAAATTAACTGCTAATCCTAGAGGTTCACATACTTTTGCCACTCACAGAGATGTAATATTGGATCATTTTCCTCAATAAATAAATGACCAAGTGTAATATTTTTGTCCCATTTGTTTAACTGGGTTCTCTTTATCTACTTTTAGGACTTGTGTGAAACTCTGATGATGTTTCAGGTCATATTTATGCAGGAATATAGAAAATTCTTAAGGGTTCGCAAACTTTCAAGCACCACTGTAAATGCAAATAAACATGAGAGTTGGAGCTTACCCGTCTGTGTTCTCGCTTCTTGAAGGCAGAGCTTGTGGCCGATTGTTTTGAAACAATCTGACTTTCAGTTCTTCGTTCATTCGTTTCTTCCATGTAAGGGCGAGATATTCCTGCTGAGGCAAGCATATCCAGCAGAAAAAAAACAAAAACAAAAATATATATATATATATGTCAGATTTCTCTGCTGGATATATATATATCCAGCAGAGAAATCTGACAACTGGTCCACTCATTCTCCATTTTCTCCACACTGAATACTCCGCCCTTACTGCTCGGCTCACACTCCAGGAGAACTGGTGCAAATGAACTTACTTTCCTTTTCTTGTCGTTTTCTTTTCCTTTAATTGTTGGTACTGCACCCTCTTTCAATTCAGGCTTTTAGCCAATGCTCCTCAGCAGATCAGAGGTTTCGTATGAGTCTTCAGTAAAATGTGCAGAGCAGAGGAGAGACCACTTCGTAGGTGCTCAATGTGCCTGTGAACTTCTCGTAAAACTAATCCAAATCTTTGCAGTTTGAACATTCTTGAGCAATGAATGCAATGTTAATCTACCTTCTGTCATGTTGCTGCGCCCACCAGCAACGCATCTACGTGGCATGGCGATAAATTAGCTCAAAATGGAGGATCGGAGTTGCAGTCAGCTCTGTGCTTTAGTATAGTGGAAATGGCAATGAGACCGATAGCCTTCCTGCTGTGATGTCACAGATGTCAAGGTCATTCTCTCAGACCGCTACCTATATGAATCATTTTAATCGTAAAAATTACTATATTAGGTTTATTGTTAATGCTTAAAACTATTCCTGTGCTATTCTTGAAGTCTCAAGGCATTTATAAACAAAAAGTGAGGCCATGGTTCCATGTATCTCCTTTTAACTCACGCTGAGCATTTGAGTAGAGCCCCATGGTCAGAATGAAGACCAGGACCAAAAACACATGACTCATCTTCATGTTCTCAACAGGTGTGTGAAGATCTGATCTTTTCTCTCTCGAACATCAAATTTGCTTTTGATGTTGAGTTGAGATGTATCAGTTTATTTTATATCAACCAAGTCCGGTTCCCCCCAAACCCTGTACATCTGCACACATCGACTCAACCCACCACTTCCTCTACTCAAGCTCTACAGTTTATCTAGAAGATAACAACTGATCCATCTTTTACCCCTTAAATATTAAACACATGAATACATTAATACAGCTCACATTTTAGTACAAAAGGTGATACTTTCTGATGCCGTGGTATATAAATGCATACTTTAAAAAAATAAAATTCAGGATTTTCTCCAACTTTAACTCACATTGCTCATGTATCTGTTGGATAACATTCCTGCATTTATTCATGTTTCATAAATCAGGTGATTCACTCAGTGATGTGTTTATGGTTGATAAAAGGCTATGTTCATGATGAAACAGTGTGGATAGTAGCATTGAAATACACACACACACACACACACACTCACACACACACACACACACACACACACAAATAATATGCTCCCATCTCAACAGTATCTCAGAAACTTCATGCATGTAATGCTTTCACCCTGTGGGTACCCAATCCGCACTCACTGCTTGATTTGCGCTGCATGTACTGTGTACCATAATAATTTAACCACACCCACATCTCCACTACACTTTTTAAATAATGTTGATGTGTAATAAATAATTTTCCCAATTTTTAATCATATTCAGTGTGCCCCAAGCCCAGGCCAGATACCCCTCATGTCCTGTCCAGTTGCCTCCTGAATCTGAGAAGGAAGTAGTTGCCCCACCTCTCTATTCACTGATGACATGCTCTCTCTGCTTCCTGACTCTGGTGAGGTAATCACTCCATGCCCTGCTTCACAGAGGTCATCACACCACCACCCTTCACTGCTGAAGTTAGTGTCCTGCTGCCCTGTTCCATCACTCTGCTGTCACAATTTCTGTGCAACACCTGCCCTGGGAACCCTGGCACCTTATGGACATTCTATCCAGGGGCCCAGGACTCCCTGGTTTGACACTTTTGGAGCACATTGGGAGCTTTGAGGTGGGGGGTGGGGTCACAATTCTGTTATGAATTCCCCCCACTTGGTGTGTGCCAACATATACTGCATGCTCCAGTGCTAAAAGACTTATAAATGTGTTCATATTTGTGCATTCACCAACATGTCTTCCTCCTTCCCAGATGTTGTGTCGTCTTAATGCTCGACCAACCCCCCTTTATCTCATTACCCACTTCACATACAAGTATATTGTAGCTGCAAGAAAATAGTTATCTTTTAAATGATCTCCTTCTGAGTCATAATAGGAGATTAATCCATTCCAAATTAACTGATAACACACAAACACTTGTCTGCTTTAAATGCTCACAGTTAAGGTTTAAAAATGTATGTAATCTCTGACTCCAGAGGCCAAAAACTAGTCAGACACTGTCCTATAAAACACACACAAAGTCTGGTGACTGACTGAACCTTGCCGTGTGAACCGGGCCCTGATCAAACTAATCTGAGAGGACATGGTGGAGGGAGCATCATGGTTCATGGCTGATTTGCTGTTTCAGGGCCTGGACAGTTTGTAGTCCAAAGACATGCAGCTTAATATTCGATTAATAATTCAAGTGACAGCTCAATCAGAAGAGAAAATGTCCATGTCTCCACCTTCATAGGAATAAAGCAAACCAGTCAAGGCCATGTCTATCTGACTGAATGAAGTGGGTTAATGTCCTTTTACTAAGGAGTTCAATAAAAGAATTGCAGACTTGGAAACATTTTTGTCAGATTACTTTCACTATGAGAATCTGTGTGTGCATCATTCTGTGTGTGTGTGTGTGTGTGTGTGTGTGTGTGTGTGTGTGTGTGTGTGTGTGTGTGTGTGTTGGGTCACAATGCATTTCACAAGACACAACCACAGCTGCTCATGCTGAATCATAGGGCAGCGTATCACACAGATGAAATATTCATGAGTTTATTTTCAGACATTTTCTCACAGTAATGTTGTTGTTAATGAATCATGCAGTTCACTCAGTGGTGCGTTATAACTTTATTTGAATCTGAATCACATTAAGCATCAGTAACATCCATAAGCATCATAATAAATGGTGTGTGTTGCATCTCAGTTGCAGCATTAAGATGGTTTAAGCTTTTCATTCAATGGCGACTTTATGAGCACACAGTCTGGGGAACTTAGGAGTAGTAACACTGAAACACACACAAATACACACACATCAATACAATCTCATCTACTCTCATCTCATTTAGAAACGGATTTAATTTCACTTTTTAAAAATTAAAATCATGGAATAAAACAGTAATCCATGTGTAATTGTCAGATACTCACATGAAGCCTTGCTGTGGACAGCGTGGGTCTGTATTTGTAACCTTCAGGATCTTTTCGGGAGATATTTTGCCAGTAAAAAACTCAAAACAGCATTCTTTGGGGTGTTGAGGACCTTCAGCTGAGTGAGACACAGATGAGGTGATTTAGTCAAATAGAAACTCATAATTACACAAATGTGCATAAATGTCATATAAAAATAATCCATCTTTCAGATCTTTAGTTAATGAACAAGTTTTGATGTGATCTTACTACAGATAATAATAATAATAATAATAATAATAATAATAATAATAATAATAATAATAATAATAATTTTTATTCATCCCGGAAACTCAGATATGTTTTTTAAGACACATTGCATGTTACATGTTATGCATTGTTCCCATGTAGAACACATTTTTATTTCACAGGTAGGACAACTGTAATCATTGTTGCTTTACAGTATATACACTGAGTAACCACTTATTGAATTGAATTGAATTTTTGAATTGAATTGAATTTATTTATTTCGAACATGTATAAAAATGTATGTAACTATTTGTACATAAAAAAGAAAGAAAACGAGAAAGTGACAAAAAAAGAATAAATAAAATAACATAAAGAGCTAAGACATTACAATACACCGCGCATTGTTCGAAAAAGTCCATATCCTCTATAAGTCCATATCCTCTATGAGTCACTCTGAAGGTGGAACATTAATAAGTATTATACATCAATTAATACCAAATAAAAAGTGTGTGTTTGTGTGTGTGTGTAGTTTAGACTGTACATATTTACTTCAACTTCATATACAGATAATGTTGTACTGCTACATAAAATGTGTGTATTAAACTCACGCAGAGCATCTGAGTAGAGCCCCATGATCAGGACGAAGCCCAGGACCAAAACCACACGACTCATCTTCATGTTCTCAGCAGGTGTGTGAAGATCTGATCTCTTCTCTCTCAAACATCAAATTTGCTTTTGATGTTGAGTTGAGATGGATAGCTTGATTTTAAACCATCTAAGTCTGGTTACCCCCCCCACCCCCCTGTACATCTACACACATCGACTCAACCCACCACTTCCTCTACTCAAGCTCGACAGTTTATCTAGAAGATAACGACTGATCCACCTCTTACCCCTTAAATAGTAAACACATGAATACATTAATACAGCTTATATTTGTGTACAAAAGGTGCAGTGGCGACTGCTGGTTTTTAAAACAGGGGAAGCCCATTTTACGCATTCATCGTAAAACCTGTAGGCCGGATATCAAAGCATAGAAAAGTGTGCCCCATTAGCACAGTGAACTAGACAACCCTACCTAGTGGCAGAAAGTATTTTTGCTTGTACATTTCATGTTATAGTCTGGCTTGCCAGGCTAGTGCCTCATATCCTTAATCAAAAATATCAAACATCCAAAAATCACTGGCTATTCAACGAAGAGCCTTGAACATCATACCCTGATATGCAACACAGAGTCTTTAACACAACACCCAGCTGTGCAACACATCCTTGAACATCTTCTGCAACACAGTCTGGAAATTCATAACCAGGTAGGCTATGCAACACACAGAACCTTGAATATTATACCCAGGTATAACCAATAACACAGAGCCCACCATTCTCTTAACATTACTGAACAATAAACACACTTCAGATTCAGGAACATGAACACTATTTATACACAAATTCTGCCCTCCGCTCCTTTTCCAGAAAATGGTCTGTGACCCTGTCATACCAGCTGGTTGTGCTTTCCAGAGACTTCACCAATTTCTGTTAGCAGCTAGCACTGCAGATCCCAATAAGGCTCAAGCTAGCCTACAACCAGATTGAACTACAAATGAAATAAAAGAGTGAATTCACGAATGATCAAACTGATAGAATGGATGAAAGTTAACAGAGCACAACGAGTAATATTTACATTTATTTACAGAGTAATGTACAGAGACATCAATGAGAAGAAACGTTTATATGAAAAGAAATTCAGACAGCACTTTGGCACACGACTACACTTTCTCGACATCCACTAGGGACTGACTGATCATACTTCCGTGTTCCTCGCTGAAGTACCGCCCTCCTCATGTCTTTCAAACACTACCTCCAATAATCCTTCATCAGCCCGGCTTCTTGTCCCTCCCACTGTCTCGTTTGGTCCCAGAGAAGCCCGGCTTCCCTGGAAGTGACGATTTTGTTGATTTTAACCAATAACAACTAGCCGAAATTGCCTGTTCAGAGCCGTCTCATAGACTGCAACGGATACCCGGCTGCCAGTCAGTGTTGCCAGATACTGCTGACGTTTTCCATCCCAAAATATATTCAAAACCTACCAAAATGCACTTAAAACTGCCCAATCTGGCAACATTGCTGCCAGTCCATAGAGCCCATTGAAATAAGAAAGGTTACAGCCTGGCAGCAAAGGTGATTCTCGTAGCGAACTGCAAGTTCGTCAGACATCACTCAAATAAGTTACAGGATAGTTATGAACATAAATACAATCTTGGGCATATATTATGTTATGCAAGTTATTGTTTTAATGAGAATTCAACATCGTAGACGCTGCAGTTTGGGGAGAGAATTTTAGGGGAAGCTTGGCTTCCCTTGTTGTCTCTGAGAAATTGCCCCTGAAAAGGTGATACTTTTGAAGCCATGGTCTATAAATACATACTTTAAAAATAAAATCATATTTTTTCTCCAACTTTAGCTCACATTGTTCATGTATCTGTTAAATAACATTCCTGCATTTATTCATGTTTAATAACTCAGATGATTCACTCAGTGGTGTGTTTATGGTTGATAAAAAGCTATGTTCATGACTAAACAATGTGCACAGTAACACTGCAACACACACACACACACACACACACACACGCTCTCATCTCAACAGCATCTGAGAAAAATTCATGCATGTAATGCTTTCACCCCATGGGTACCCAATCCGCACTCACTGCTTGATTTGCACTGCATGTACTGTGTATCATAATAATTTAGCCACACCCACATCTCCACTACACTTTTTGAATAATGTTGATGTGTAATAAATAATTTTCCCAATTTTTAATCATATTCAGCGTGGCCCAAGCCCAGGCCCGATACCCCTCATGTCCTTTCCATTCTCCTCCTGACTCTGAGAAGGAAGTAGTTGCCCCGCCTCTCTATTTACTGATGTCATGCTGTCTCTGCTTGCTGACTCTAGCGAGGTCATCGTTCCAGTGCTCTGCTTCACCGAGGTCATCACACCACCACCCTTCACTGCTGAAGTCAGTGCCCTGCCGCCCTGTTCCATCACTCTGCTGTCACAATTTCTGTGCAACACCTGCCCTGGCAACCCTGGTAAATTGTGGACATTCTGTCCAGGGGCCCAGGACCCCCTGGTTTGACACTTTTGGAGCACTTTGGGAGTAGTACCATAAAGAGGAGGGGGGTTCAGGATTCTGTTACGAATTCCACTACCTGGTGTGTGCTTCTGTGCTGTGTGTGTTGCCTGAATGTGATCTGACCCATGCTGTGAATTTTGACTGTAATATTTGGACTTCTCTCACTAAAATACGCAACTCACACAACTGTTTCCTGCCTCTTCACCACCCGAACATTACAATATGAATCAACTGCTCTTTTTATTCCGTGAGTAAAACCAATAAACAGAATGAATTTTACATGCAAATATCCTATCAGCAAAACAAAATACAATGTGTTGGTGTGTGCCAACATCTATTACTACTACTACTACTACTACTATTATAGTCCTCTTTTGAAAAAGAGATTTTATATATCAGTAAGCTTTACCTGGTTAAATAAAGGTTAAATAAATACATTATTATTATTATTATTATTATTATTATTATTATTATTATTATTATTATTATTATTATTATTAATCCAGGAAACTCAGATGTGTTTTTTAGACACATTGCATATTACATTTCACACATAGTTTTTGTGTAGAACACATTTTTATTTCACAAGTAGGACAACTGTAATCATTGTTGCTTTACAGTATATACACTGAGTAACCACTTATCAAGTGCATATCCTCTATAAGTCACTCTGAAGGTGGAACATTAATAAGTATGATGCATAAGTTAATACCTAGAGAGAGAGAGAGAGAGAGAGAGAGACTGTGTGTGTGTGTGTGTGTGTGTGTGTGTGTGTGTGTGTGTGTGTGTGTGTGTGCACTTCATACTGTGCATATTAATAAATCATGCATTTCACTCAGTGTTGCGTTTAGAACTTTATTTGAATCTGCATTGCATTAAGCAACAGTGACATCCATAAGCATCATAATAAATGGTTGATAAAAGTGGAATAGAGTGATGCAATGGTTGAAGATTGGGTTATTAGGCTTTGTGCGTGCGTACGTATGTTACATCTCAGTTGCAGCATTAAAATGCTTTAAGCTTTTCATTTGATGGCGACTTTATGAACACACAGGCTGGGGAAATTAGGAGTCTCTCTCTGGCATCCTTCTGTCTCGGAAGACAATGGAGAAGCGTCCGGTCAGTCTTTTGTTGAGTTGCAGCATCTACTCTGACTGTACAGTCCAATCCTGGAGCAGCAGACTCTGTTGCAGTAGCTGCAGGCGTAGTCATTGTTTTTTATCTCCATGGGTGCCGAGTCGGCCTTGAGTCATCTGCACTGTCTTCTCTCCTCCCACTGCTCAACTCTCCTCTTCTCTGCTGTCTGGACTCCAGTCTTGATGGCAAGACACCAGCTGTCATGGTTGGCTGCCACAGTCTCCAGGTCCTCTGGGTTGATGTCGCCTGCTCTGAGGTCGCGTTTGCAAACATCTTTGAATCAAAGGATGGACCTTCCTGCAGGTCTGGAGCCAGCGGCCAGCTCGCCGTACAGCATGTCTTTTGGAATACGGCCATCGTTCATGTGGCTTACATGCCCGAGCCAGTGCAGTCATCATTGGGTGAGGAGGGCGAACAAGCTTGGTGTTTTGGTTTGGGCTAGAACTTCAGAGTTTGGAACATGGTCCTGCCATGTGATGCCCAGTAGTCGTCTGAAGCAGCGCAGGTGGAAAGCGTTCAGTCTGCATTCCTGGCTAGAGTATAGGGTCCAAGTTTCACTTCCATAGAGAAGAGTGCTCAGTACACAGGCCTGATACACTTTCATCTTGGTGTTGGTGGTTAACATGGAGTTGTCCCACACTCTCTTTGACAGCCGAGCCATTACTGAAGATGTCTTGCAGATCCTGGTGTTCAGCTCAACGTCGAGGGAGAGGTTGCTGGAGATGGTGGAGCCAAGGTCAGTATAATTCTCCACCACTTTGAGGGTATGGTTGCCGATGGACATGCAGGGAGTGCTGATGATGTCTTGGCCCAAGATGTTAGTCTTCTTTAGGCTGATGGTTAGACCAAACTCTGTACAGGGACTGGCAAAGCTGGAGATGAGGGGTTGTAGGTCTTCCTCCGTGTGGGCAGTCCGGGCGGCATCATCTGCAAACAGCAGCTCACGGATGAGAACTTGCTGCACCTTGGTCTTTGCTTGGAGGCAGGCCAGGTTGAAGAGATTGCCATCATTTCTGGTGTGGAAAAAGACTCCGTCGTCAGAATGCTTGACGGCGTGGTGGAGAAGCAGTGAGAAGAACATGCTGAAGAGCATTGGTGTGAGCACACATCCTTGCTTTATCCCATTCTTGATTGGGAAGGGGTCCAAGGATAAGCCATTGTACTGGACAGTCCCCTTCATCTCATCAGGAAATGAAATGATCAATCTCAGGAGCTTTGGGGGACATCCAGTCCTCTGGAGCAGGGTGAAGAGACCTTTTCTGTTGACTAGGTCAAACACCTTGGTCAGGTTCATAAAAGTGATGTACAGGGGTCGACGCTGTTCGCAGCATTTCTCCTGGAGTTGTCAAAGGGAGTGTGGCAGCGGGGGCGTGGTCAAGCATCGGTCTGTGACAGGAGGGTGGAGCCGGGGAAGGTGAGTGGCAGATTCGCTACACCTGACGGTAATTAACCTGTGTTTTGTGTGTGTCTTCCCAGTAAACCGCTCCCTATTTTAAGAGGCTGAGAGAGAGCAGAGGGAGCGCGACCCGGGAGTGGAGGCTGAGAGTGTGTCTGTGTGCTGCGAGTTCTTTTTAGACTGAAAAGTTTATTAATAAAATACGCTGTTACTACCTCCAAACGTTGTCCTGCCGTCCTCTGTGCTCCACCCACGCATTGTCCGCGCTACAGTGGTGCCGAAACCTGGGAAAAGGTGGAGCACCAGTGCTACAGCTCCATGGAATCCTCCCCGTTCGCGGATTTGGTCCACGCCCTCGCCACGGCTCAGCAGAGCCAGCACCAGGCACTCGTCACGCTCCGAACGGAGCAGGAGCGCCGCTTCGAAGCCCTGGTGCTGGCTCAACAGGAAGCTCGAGAGGCGTTCCGGCGGCTCCTCGCGTCGGCGGGGTCCACCAGCGCCCCGGCCGCGGGCCCGTCTCCCCTCACTGTGACCAAGATGGGCCCGCAGGACGACCCCGAGGCTTTCATCACCTTGTTCGAGCAGGTCGCCGAAGCCTCGGGGTGGCCGATGGAGCAGCGCGCGGCGCGCCTCCTCCCCCTCCTGACTGGAGAGGCGCAGCTGGCCGCATTACAGCTCCCCGCCGACCGCCGGCTGGCCTACGCTGACCTTCGCCGGGCCGTCCTCCAGCGCGTGGGGCGCACGCCGGAGCAGCAGCGCCAGCGCTTCCACGCGCTGCGGATGGAGGAAGCCGGCAGCCCGTTCGCGTTTGGCCAGCAGCTCCGGGACGCCTGCTGGCGGTGGCTGAGGGCCGAAGATCGCGACGCCGAGGGAATCATCGACCAGGTGGCGCTGGAACAGTTCGTTGCCCGCTTACCAGCCGGAACCGCGGAGTGGGTCCAGTGCCACCGCCCGGCGTCGCTGGATCAGGCCGTAGGACTGGCGGAGGATCATCTGGCGGCTGTACCGGCGGCAGGACAACGGATGACATCGTCTTCTGTCTCCTCTTCTCTCTCTCTGTCTTCCCCCCCTCCTCCCGTGTCCCGTCCTCGCCCCATTCCCCCACCACGGAGGCGGGGGCCGGCCCCACCCCAGCCGGCCCGCCGCACCCGTGGTGCCCTCCTGTTTCTCCCTTCTGTGTCTGTCTCTCCCCCCCCTCAGGTGAGTGAGCCCCAGAACACAGTTGCAGAGGGGAGGCCCGGGCCGGTTTGCTGGCGCTGCGGGGAACCGGGCCACCTGCAGCAACAATGTGCAGCGATGGAGGTGGGGGCGGTGGTGCGGATCCCCGACGCGCCAGAGGCTGCCCTCGATCGGGCCGGAGCGTATCGCATACCGGTAAGTGTACAAGGGGCTACATATCAGGCGTTGGTGGATTCAGGCTGCAATCAGACCTCGATCCGCCAAAGCCTGGTGCAAGACGAGGCATTGGGGGGAGCACAAGGGGTGAAGGTGTTGTGTGTGCACGGGGATATTCACAGCTACCCGTTGGTGTCGGTCCACATATATTTTAGAGGGGAAAAATCTATAGTGAAGGCGGCGGTTAATCCTCGCCTTACCCACTCTTTGATCTTGGGGACCGATTGGCCGGGATTTCGGGGTTTAATGGCACACCTAGTAAAGAGTGGGTCCTGCCGGTTGACGGGGGAGGGTCCCGGTGTCGCTTTGGCTGGAGCGGCGGTCGCAGAGCCGTCTACGTCACCTCCGCAACAGGGTGAGGAGCCGCCGGCCCCTCCTCTTTCTATTGGGGAATCCCTCTTGGATTTCCCACTGGAACAATCGCGAGACGAGACTCTGCGACACGCGTTTGACCAAGTGAGAGTAATCGATGGTCAAACGCTCCAGCCGAACGCCACCCCGTCCTTCCCCTATTTTTCCATTTTGAAGGATAGATTATATCGAGTGACGCAGGACACTCAGACGAAAGAGCGAGTCACCCAGTTATTAATTCCAAAGAGCCGCCGGGAATTGGTATTCCAGGCGGCCCACTTTAATCCCATGGCTGGACACCTCGGGCAGGATAAAACACTCGCCCGGATAATGGCCCGATTCTATTGGCCGGGGATTCGCGGCGACGTCCGTAAGTGGTGTACGGCGTGCCGCGAATGCCAGTTAGTAAATCCAGCGGCCATTCCAAAAGCGCCCTTGCGCCCCCTACCATTAATCGAGACCCCATTCGAAAGAATTGGGATGGATCTCGTTGGGCCATTAGATCGGTCAACACGAGGGTACCGCTTTATATTAGTCCTGGTGGACTATGCAACGCGATACCCGGAAGCGGTGCCTCTTCGCAATATCTCAGCACGCAGTATTGCAGAGGCCCTCTTCCACGTCATCTCCCGGGTTGGAATCCCGAAAGAGATTCTGACTGACCAAGGCACCTCGTTTATGTCACGAACACTGAGCGAACTGTATGGGCTACTAGGTATTAAGCCGATCCGCACCAGCGTTTATCACCCACAGACGGACGGTTTAGTTGAACGGTTCAATCGCACCCTCAAGAATATTATTAAAAAATTCGTAAGTGAGGACGCACGTAACTGGGATAAGTGGCTCGAACCCTTGTTGTTTGCAGTGCGAGAGGTCCCCCAAGCCTCCACGGGGTTTTCCCCGTTTGAATTATTATACGGGCGTAAGCCGCGCGGCATCTTAGCTGTACTGCGGGAAAATTGGGAGGAGGGACCTTCACAGAGCAAAAACGAAATTCAGTACGTTATGGATCTGCGCGCAAAACTCCACACGCTCACCCACCTAACTCAGGAGAATTTGCGGCAGGCCCAGGAACGGCAAGTCCGCCTGTACAACAAGGGCATGCGCCTTAGAGAGTTCACTCCGGGAGAGAAGGTACTCGTCCTGTTGCCCACGTCGAGCTCCAAATTAATCGCCAAGTGGCAAGGACCCTTTGAGGTCACACGGCGAGTCGGGGACGTCGACTACGAGGTTAGGCGAACGGACAGGGAGGGGGCGCTACAGATCTACCACCTCAATCTGCTGAAACTCTGGAATGAGGAGGTCCCCGTGGCGTTGGTGTCGGTAGTTCCGGAGAAGGCGGAGCTGGGGCCGGAGGTCCCCAAAGGGTCATTGGCATCACGTACCTCTCCGGTCCCCTGTGGAGACCACCTCTCCCCGACCCAACTCGCGGAGGTCGCCCAGTTGCAGGCCGAGTTTTCGGATGTGTTCTCGCCCCTGCCCGGTCGCACGAACCTCATAGAACACCACATAGAGACGCCCCCGGGGGTGGTAGTGCGTAGCCGCCCTTATAGACTACCCGAACACAAAAAAAAGGTGGTTCGGGAAGAACTTCAGGCCATGCTCGAAATGGGCATCGTCGAGGAGTCCCACAGTGACTGGAGCAGCCCAGTGGTCTTGGTTCCCAAGGCCGACGGGTCGGTCCGGTTCTGTGTGGACTATAGAAAAGTCAACGCGGTGTCTAAATTCGACGCATACCCAATGCCTCGTATTGATGAGCTGCTCGATCGACTAGGCACGGCTCGCTTTTACTCGACACTGGATTTGACGAAGGGATATTGGCAGATCCCCTTGACTCCATTATCCCGAGAGAAAACGGCCTTTTCCACACCGTTCGGCTTACACCAGTTCGTCACACTTCCGTTTGGGCTGTTTGGGGCGCCCGCTACGTTTCAGCGGCTGATGGACCGGGTCCTCCGGCCGCACGCCACCTATGCGGCCGCGTACCTAGACGACATCATCATTTATAGCAATGACTGGCAGCGGCACCTGCAACACCTGAGGGCCGTCCTTAGGTCGCTGAGGCGGGTGGGACTCACTGCCAACCCGAAGAAGTGTGCGATTGGGCGGGTGGAAGTACGGTATCTGGGCTTCCACTTGGGCAACGGGCAGGTGCGTCCCCAAATTAATAAGACTGCAGCGATTGCGGCCTGCCCGAGGCCCAAGACCAAAAAGGGGGTGAGACAGTTCCTGGGGCTGGCTGGCCACTATCGTAGGTTTATACCTAATTATTCGGACGTCACCAGCCCGCTGACTGACCTCACTAAAAAGGGGGCACCAGATCCGGTCCAGTGGACGGAGCAGTGCCAGCGGGCTTTCTCTAAGGTAAAGGCTGCACTGTGTGGGGGGCCACTCTTACACTCCCCTGACTTCTCTCTCCCTTTTTTGTTGCAGACGGATGCGTCGGACAGAGGGCTGGGGGCCGTTTTGTCCCAGCAGGTGGAGGGGGAGGACCGCCCAGTCCTATACATCAGCCGCAAGCTGTCAGTGTGTGAGGGGCGCTACAGCACCATTGAGAAGGAGTGCCTGGCGATCAAGTGGGCGGTCCTCGCCCTCCGTTACTACCTGCTGGGGCGCTCTTTCACCCTCTGTTCGGACCACGCGCCCCTCCAGTGGCTCCACCGCATGAAGGATGCCAACGCGCGGATCACCCGTTGGTATCTGGCACTCCAACCCTTCAACTTCAAGGTGGTCCACAGGCCGGGGGCGCAGATGGTCGTGGCGGACTTCCTCTCCCGTCGGGGGGGGGGGGGGAGTCGGCTGCGGGCCGGACGGGCGCCCGGCCTGAGTCGGGCGGTGGGGGTATGTGGCAGCGGGGGCGTGGTCAAGCATCGGTCTGTGACAGGAGGGTGGAGCCGGGGAAGGTGAGTGGCAGATTCGCTACACCTGACGGTAATTAACCTGTGTTTTGTGTGTGTCTTCCCAGTAAACCGCTCCCTATTTTAAGAGGCTGAGAGAGAGCAGAGGGAGCACGACCCGGGAGTGGAGGCTGAGAGTGTGTCTGTGTGCTGCGAGTTCTTTTTAGACTGAAAAGTTTATTAATAAAATACGCTGTTACTACCTCCAAACGTTGTCCTGCCGTCCTCTGTGCTCCACCCACGCATTGTCCGCGCTACAGGGAGAAAACCATGTCAATGGTTGATTGCTGGGCTCTAAAGCCGCACTGTGACTCTGGGTAGACCTGCTCTGTGAGTTTCTGCAGCCTGTTCAGTACCACGTGGGCAAAGGCCTTGCCGACAATGCTGAGGAGGAAGATTCTGTGATAGTTGTTGCAATCGTTGCGATCACCTTTGTTTTTATTCAGCGTGATGATTTTTGCATCTCACATGTCTTGAGGCATTGTCCCTTCTTCCCAGCACTGTAGCAGGAGTTTGTGGAGATGGTTGAGGAGAGACATCTCATTGCTGGCCTTGATGACCTCTTGAGGAATGCCATCATTTCCTGGAGCTTTGCCACAGGCAAGGAGGTTGATGGCCTTGCAGAGTTCCTCAACAGAGGGTGGGGTGTTGAGCTCCTCCATGACAGGCAGGGGGGTGGTGTTTTCTACTGCTGTATCACTGACAGAGGTCTCTCTAGTGTATAGGTCCTGGTAGTGCTCAGCCCATCTCTCCATCTGCTTTCTGCGATCAGTGATAACATTACTTGAGGCAGACTTGAGGGGAGTGCTCTTAGTGGCGCTGAGAACAAATACTTTCTTCATGCCTTCGTACATAGAGCAAATGTTGCCGCAGTCAGCAGAAAGCTAGATGCCCCGACAGATTTCCAGGGTGATCTGCTGGGCTTTGCTTCTAGCCTTCCTGTAAGCAGTGAGGGTCTTCTTTGAGGGATTGTTCTTATAGTTAAGCAGTGCAGCTCACTTGGATGAGATGGCTGGTTCCATTTTGATGATTCCTGCTTCAAACCAGTCTGGGTTCTGCCTCTCTTTCCTGCCAAAGGATTCCATGGCAGCTTGGTAGGTGGCTTCACAGATATAGTTCCACCTCACTTCTACAGTGGTTGTTGGGCAGTTCTTCAGGGCTTCGTTAATGGTATTGGCAAAGCATTCATATAAGTCAGGGACCGAGGTCATGGCTGTATTAATGCAAGAGCATCCTTTCTGCTTTGAGCGGTGGATTCGTTTGGGTTGAAGGCGCACCTTACTGCCGACCAGCAAGTGGTCAGTGTTGCAGTCAGCACTATGGTAGCTGTGGGTGATGAGCATGTGGTTCAGCGAGGCTCTTTGGGTGATGACAAGATCCAGCTGGTGCCAGTGGCATGATCTGGGGTGTCACCAGGATACTTGACAGTGGGGTTTTGTGGGGAAGAAAAATCTGTGATACAGAGGTCGTGGTAAGAGCAGAGCTCTAGCAGCTGCTGCCCATTCTTGTTCAATCTGCCGACACCAAAGTGACCGATGCATCGAGGCCAGGAGTCGTGGTCAGCCCCAGTGCGAGCATTGAAGTCCCCGAGGAGGAACAGGTGTTCAGTGGCTGGCATGGCTTTGACTGTGGAATCAAGTTCGTCATAGAACGCATCCTTTACTTCAGTGGAAGAGCAGAGTGTTGGAGCATAAAAGCTCAGGATGTTTACTGTTCCTGAAGATGTTGAGAGGCGAAGGGAGAGAATATGGGACGTACCATTTGCTGGCGGTTCTATTGAGGACAGGAGAGAGTTTCTCACTGTGAATCCAACACCATGCAGTCTGGGCTCCTCTGGTTCCTTCCCCTGCCAGAAGAAAGAGTAGTCCCATTCCCTAAGGCTGCCGTTCGAGGTGAGTCTGGTTTCTTGTAGGGCAGCTATATCGATGTTAAGTCTTGATAGCTCCCGGGTGAGAGACGGTTGAAGATTGGGTTACTAGGCTTTGTGCGTGTGTAGGTGTATTGCATCTCAGTTGCAGCATTAAGATCCTTTAAGCTTTTCATTCGATGGCAACTTTATGAACACACAGGCTGGGGAACTTAGGAGTAGTCACACTGAAACACACACATAGACACATACATCAATACAATCTCATCTACTCTCATCTCATTTAGAAATGGACTTAATTTCACTTTTCTAAAATTTAAATTATGGAATAAAACAGTAATCCATGTGTAATTGTTAGATACTCACATGCAGCCTTGCTGTGGACAGCGTGGGTCTGTCTTTGTAATGTTCAGGATGTCTTGGGGAGGAATTTTTCCATTGAAAAACTCAGAACAGCACACTGGAGGCTCTCTGATATGGTCAACACCTAAATGTCCAGATTCATGTTTTGCAGTAGGTTTAAGAGCTGGAGCTGAGTGAGATACAGTTTAGGTGTTTTAGTCAAACAGAAACTAATAATAAAATAAATGTGCATAAATCTCATCAAAAATTATGCTCAGTATGGTGGTGCTGGAAATTTTGCTCCCAATCATGAAATCCAGGATCCAGTTGCAGAGGGAGGTGTTCACCCTGGTGAAACACCTCACAGGATCTTTCAGGATCCATGCGGAATGTCAAAGACCTGCCAAAGATCCTTAAAGATAGTTATTTATAGGATCCTTAAAGGATCTTGGAAAGATCTTCATATGCAAAATTATTTGTGCTGAGCCTCAAGGATTTGACAAAGATATTTTAAGCATCCTACAAAGATCATCGTAATGATCCCCGCAAAAATCTTTACAAGGATCCTTTAAGATCCTCAAAGATTCCACAAGGAACTTTCAAAGATATTACAAGGATCCTTCTAAGGATCCTGTTAAGACCTTTGATGGGATCCTTGAGGATTTGATCAGGAACTTTGTCCAGATCTTCACAAGATCTTTGCATAGTTCGTCCAAGATCCTGAAAGATTTTACAATGATCCTTTAAAGATTTTACAATGATCCTTTTCAGGATCTAATAAAGATCTTAACTGGAATCCTGATGGATTTAATCAGGATCTTGTAAGGATCCTCGTCAAGGTCTCTACAAGATCTTTGTGAGGATCTTTTAAGATCCTTGAGGATCTAATGAGCATCTTTCATTTTTTTTTTAAATGGTCCAAATTCAACAGTACTGGCAGGGATGGAAGTAGACTGAAACTTACATAATTATGACGCATAAGAATTGGATAAGGATTCCAGGATGAAAGTCTTTCAGGAATCTTCAAGAATCTGTAAATTTCTTTGTGAGAGACTTTAAGGATCCTGTTGAGGATCTCAACAAAGATCCTCAAAAGATCTTCAAGCATATTTAAAATTATTGGCAAGATCTTCAAGGATCTACAAAAATCTTTTAATTCCTTGCCAAGATCTACAAGGATCTTCAATTTTCCTGTCAAGATCTTCAAGGATCTACAAAGATATTTTAACTTCTTGCCAACATCTTCAAGGATCTTCAATTTTCCTGCCAAGATCTTCAAGGATCTACAAGGATCTTCAAAGTTCTTTTCAAGATCTTCAAGGTTCTGCAAGAATCTTCAAAGGTATTTTCAAGATCTTCAAGAATCTTTAGAATTCTTTTCAAGATCTTCAAAGTTCTTGCTAAGATCTTCAAGGATCTTTGAAATTCTTGCCAAGATCTTCAAGGATTTTTAATATTCTTAACAAGATCTACAAGAATTTTAAAAAACAAAAAACACATTCAATTCCAAACAAAACAATTATTTATTGATGCTATCATAACATAACATATCATGAACACAAAGTTATGTTGAACATTCAGGAAAAAGCAAACAGATTGCAACATAACAATGTCCTCATCAATCTGTGAATGTGAATTTATAATAATGTGTGTGAGTGCAACAGGATGGTAGTCATTGAGGCAGGACACTGAAGACTTCTTCAGCATGGGGAAGGGATGGTCTTCCTCACTGCCATGCGGTTCTGTGCCTCAAACTGTGCATAGAAGCTGTTCAGCACATCTGGATGGGAGGCATCATTGTCACAGGCAGGTGGTGTTGTCCTGTAGTTTGGGATGGCCTGGATGCCCTGCCACATGCACCATCTGTCGCCGCTGTCCTGGAAGTAGCTGTGGATTCTCTGGGCGTGTGCACACTTTGCTGCTCTGATGGTCAGAGACAGTTTGGCACCTCACTGCTCTTAGGGCCGCTCTGTTGCCAGCTCTGAAGGCAGCATCTCGGGTTCTGGGTAGAGCACACACCTCTGCAGTAATCCACAGCTTCTGGTTGGGGCTAGTAGTGATAGTCTTAGAGACAGTAACATCATCAATGCACTTGTTGATGTAGCTGGTGTAACAGAGTTAAAACGTGATCATTCTGTATTTGTTGAATTCTCACAAAATCTGTATTTTTATTGCATTTATTTTGATTGTTGTACCGCATTCACTTGGTGGGCGTGTGCGACTGCCTTTCGCGTTTGGTACTTTCTGAGCGTCTGCGCTCTCCGTACCTCCAGCTAGATCTCGCCATGCTGGAGGTAAGCTGTGTTTAGCAGCAGTCCGTGTAAAAGCCCATGTTTTTACTAAATAGAGGTGCTGCATTTACGAACTATGTTTTGTATATGAATATATATAAGTTGTACTAAATGATGCATAAAAAGTAATATTTGAATACAGTCTGAAACGGTGATTATTGAGATACAACATATTTCAATGGCAACCATGCCACGGTGTGCGGCATGTTTTGAGAGTAATGTCCTGTTTTTGTATTTTCATTTCTCATGATATTTTAGTTGCATGCAGTCGTGCACGGAAGCCCTGATCTTTGTTTTTGTTTTATGAATGCAGGTACGTGGGAATGCAATGTTCATTATTGTTCTTTACATTGTACAATCAATATGCTTGTATGTTGTCAGCCATTTTGTCTGCTTTGTGCACTGCAGCTAGATCTCGCCATGCTGGAGTTGCATGCAGTCGTGCACGGAAGCCCTGATCTTTGTTTTTGTTTTATGAATGCAGACAATAATAAATCGAGTGACTGTGAATCCCTGGCGTGTATCGTCGTGCTTGAGGGTCGTTACACTGGTCACTGATGCTGTGTACTCCTCTAAGTTAGCACAGTTGCCATTGGTTGCAGCCTCCCTAAACATGTCCCAGTCAGTTTTCTCAAAACAGTCCTGGAGAGCAGAGATGATTCCTTCTGGCCAGGTTTTCACCTGCCTTAGAACTGGTTTGGAGCATCTGATGAGCAGTCTGTATGCTGGAATTAGCATAACAGAGATGTGGTCTGAATAGCTGAGGTGTGTGTGTGTGGGGGGGGGAGGCGCCAGGAATGTTTGTGTAAACAAGATCCAGTGTGTTTGCCCCTCTCATTACAAAGTCCACTTACTGATGAAATTTAGGGAGCACTGACCTGAGATTCGCATGGTTGAAATCTCCAGTGATAATAAACAGTCCATCAGGGTGTGCATTCTATAGTTCGCTGATCGCACCATACAGTATGCAGAGCACTTCCTTAGCATTAGCACTGGGGGGAATGTAAACTCTGGTTATGAATGCAGAAGTGAATTCCCGTCGTAAATAATATGGTCTACATCTAACAGTCACAAACTTCACTCGCGATGAGCAATAACCAGAGACTAGCACTGAATTCCTGCACCATTCTGTGCTGATGTAAATACATAAGCCACCTCCATGAGTCTTACCACACAGAGCTGCATCTCTGTCAGCTCGGAATGAAGCTAGCCCATCCAGCTGAATGGCGGTGTCCAGAACTCGGGCACTGAGCCATGTCTCCATGAAAACAAGGATGCAGCAGTCTCTAAACTCACACTGGGTGTCCACTGGAGCTGGATATAGTCCAGTTTATCTTCCAGGGAGCAGACTTTGGAGAGTAGAATGGATGGGAGTGTCAGCTGGCTAGTATTAGCTGTTAGCCTAGCATGGACACCCATGTGCTTGCCGCATTTCTGCCTCCTCACACACCGCTTCCGATGACTCCTCCTGTGTCACTGGCCTCAAACGAGGCCGAGGACTGGAGAGCAGAGATGATTCCTTCTGGCCAGGTTTTCACCTGCCTTAGAACTGGTTTGGAGCATCTGATGAGCAGTCTGTATGCTGGAATTAGCATAACAGAGATGTGGTCTGAATAGCTGAGGTGTGTGTGTGTGTGTGTGTGGGGGGGGGGGGGGGGGGGCGCCAGGAATGTTTGTGTAAACAAGATCCAGTGTGTTTGCCCCTCTCATTACAAAGTCCACTTACTTCACCTCGCAGCAGGCCGAGGTGAAGTGGCTTCTCCACCACATCATATTTTATGATGTTTTCTGCATGGTATCTGTATTGAAAGAGTGTCTGGCGATGGTAGACACAAACGCCAGTTGATCTGATGTCTGTGTGCTGTAGAGGGTCGAGCAGAGGAACAAAATGACAAAAAAAAGCACCTTTTTGGATCCAGAGAGGCCGCTGCATGTTACTGCTGTGGACACAACTACACTACTACTACTACTACTACTACTATTATTATTATTATTATTATTATTATTACTCCAGGAAACTCAGATTTTTTTTTTTCTGAGGCACACTGCATGTTACGTGTTACGCATTGTTCTCATGTAGAACACGTTTTTATTTCACAGGTAGGACAACTGTAATCATTGTTGCTTTACAGTATATACACTGAGTAACCACTTGTCAAGTCCATATCCTCTATAAGTCACTCTGAAGGTAGAACGTTAATAACTATTATACATAAGTTAATCCAAATAAAGTGTGTGTGACTCTAACTAAAGACATCCTAGATCCACTCCTCAAACAATAATTCCATGCTCTACATCCAGACAAACCTGGACGCAGAGGTAGGGGGCGCCCTAAAAAGAATATAGCTCCTAGTGGGAGCTCCTTGGGGGGTCTGAACTTCATGAACACACAGTCTGGGGAACTTAGGAGTAGTAACACTGAAACACACACAAATACTGTCAGTAAACCTGCTGAAACTGTCCAAACTACAAACATGGACACCATGGACTACACTCCCCAAAACTCACAGCACCCTCTCTCCTCAGACTACTGACGTCAGCTGTCACTCATCATCCTAATTAGTCCCCCTGCCTATATAAACCTCTCTCTCACATTACTCCAATGTGAAGCATCGTTCTGCTCTCATCAGTTCATACCAAGCCTTGTTGTTTCTGACTGACTCTCATTATTCTGAATCTTGCTTCTCTCTTTCCCGTTTACGCTCTTTGTCTTTCCCCCTTAACATTGTTTGCCGATCGCCTGACCTTCGCTTGTTCTATGACTCTGAAACTCTCGTCACATGTTTTGGCTCCGTCACTGTTTGCTCTTTGTTAGTCTTCTGCACATTCATCCGTAAGTGCCTGTACCATGACAAACACACACACACATCAGTACAATCTCATCTACTCTCATCTAATTTAGAAATGGATTTAATTTCACTTTTCTAAAATTAAAATAATGGAATAAAACAGTAATCCATGTCTAATTGTCAGATACTCACATGAAACCTTCCTGTGGAGAGCATGGGTCTGTCTTTGTAATGTTCAGGATCTTTTCGGGAGGAATTTTACCAGTGAAAAACTCAGAACAGCAGTCTGTAGGCTCTCTGATATGGTCAACACCTAAAGATCCAGATTCATATTTTGCAGGAGGTTTAAGAGCTGGAGCTGAGTGAGATACACATGAGGTGTTTTTGTCAAATGGAAAATAATAATAAAATAAATGTGCATAAATGTCAAATGTCATTCATCATTCAGATCTTCAGTTAAGGAAACGTTCTGATGTGATCTTATGACTACTACTACTACTACTACTACTACTATTATTATTATTATTATTATTATTATTATTATTTATCCAGGAAACTCAGATTTTTTTTTGAGACACATTGCATGTTACATGTTACACATTGTTCTCATGAAGAACACATTTTTTATTTCACAGGTAGGCCAACTGTAATCATTGTTGCTTTACAGTATATACACTGAGTAACCACTTGTCAAGTCCATATCCTCTATAAGTCACAATGCCAAATTGGCAGTATTGTCCCTATATATATATATATATATATATATATATATATATATATATATATATATAATATTCCCCCTTATGGAAATTAAAAAATCAAGGACCGCTTGTGCAGGAAGTTGAGAGGTACCGGCTAGAGATAGTCGGACTCATCTCCACACACAGCTCTGGAACCCAGCTCCTCGAGAGGGGCTGGACTCTCCACTTCTCTGGAGTCACCCATGGTGAGCGGCGGTGGGCTGGTGTGGGCTTGCTTATAGCTCCCCAGCTCAGTCACCGTGTGTTAGAGTTTACCCCAGTGAACAAGAGGGTCGCCTCTCTGCGCTTTGGGATTGGGGAGCGGGCTCTTGCTGTTGTTTGTGCCTACGGGCCGAATAGCAGTATAGAGTATCCGGCCTTCTTGGAGTCCCTGGGAGAGGTACTGAGAGGTGCTCAGACTGGGGACTCCATTGTTCTACTGGGGGACTTCAACGCTCACGTGGGCGATGACTGTGACACCTGGAGGGGCGTGATTGGGAGGAACGGCCTCCCCGATCTGAACCCGAGTGGTGCTTTGTTATTGGACTTCTGTGCTAGTCATGGTTTGTTCATAATGAACACCATGTTCGAGCATAGGTGTGTTGATAAGTGCACATGGCACCAGGACACCTTAGGTCGGAGGTTGATGATCGACCTTGTTGTCATTTCATCTGATCTCTGGCCCTATATCTTGGACACTCGGGTGAAGAGAGGGGCTGAGCTGTCAACTGATCACCGCCTGGTGGTGAGTTGGATCCGCTGGCAGAGGAGGAAGCCGGACAGACCTGGCAGGCCCAAACATATGGTGAGGGTCTGCTGGGAACATCTGGCCGAGCACTCTATCAGGGAGGTCTTTAACTCCCACCTCCAGGAGAGCTTCTCCCAGCTTCTGAGGGAGGCAGGGGACATTGAGCCTGAGTGGACCATGTTCTCTACCTCCATTGTCAACGCGACTGTTCGGAGCTGTGGACGCAAGGTCTCCGGTGCCTGTTGTGGCGGCAATCCCTGAACCCAGTGGTGGACACCGGAAGTAAGGGATGCCGTCAAACTGAAGAAGGAGTCCTATTGGGCCATGTTGGCCTCTGGGACTCCTGAGGCAGCTGATGGGTATCGGCAGGCCAGGTGTGCTGCAGCTCGGGCAGTTGCGGAGGCAAAAACTCGGAACTGGGAGGAGGTCGGTGAGGCCATAGAGGAGGACTATCGGTCGGCCTCGAAGAAATTCTGGCAAATCATCCGGTGCCTCTGGAGGGGGAAGCAGTACTCTGCCAACACTGTTAACAGTGCGGGTGGGGAGCTGTTGACCTCGACTGGGGATATTGTCGGGTGGTGGAAGGAATACTTCGAGGATCTCCTCAATCCCACCATCACATCTTCCATTGAGGAAGCCGAGGCTGATGACTCAGAGGTGGACTAATCCATTACACAAGCCAAAATCACTGAGGTGGTTTACAAGTTCCTCGGTGGCAAGGCACCGGGGGTTGATGAGATCCGCCCTGAGTATCTCAAGTCTCTGGATGTTGTGGGGCTGTCTTGGCTGACATGCCTCTGCAACATCACGTGGCAGTTGGGGACAGTGCCTCTGGAGTGGCAGACCGGGGTGGTGGTCCCTCATTTTAAGAAAGGGGACCAGAGAGTGTGCTCCAATTATAGGGGAATCACACTTCTCAGCCTCCCCGGGAAGGTTTACTCCAGGGTACTGGAGAGGAGAATTTGGCCAATAGTTGAACCTCGGATCCAGGAGGAACAATGCGGTTTTCATCCTGGTTGTGGAACACTGGACCAGCTCTATACCCTTCATAGGGTACTCAAGGGTTCATGGGAGTTTGCCCAACCAGTCCACATTTGCTTTGTGGATCTGGAGAAGGCATTCGACCGTGTCCCTCGTGGTATCCTGTAGGGAGTGCTTCGTGAATATGGGGTTCAGGACTCCTTTGCTAAGGGCTGTCCAGTCCCTGTACGAATGGAGCAGGAGTCTGGTTTGCATTGCCGACAGTAAGTCAGACCTGTTCCGAGTGCATGTTGAACTCCGGCAGGGCTGCCCTTTGTCACCGGTTCTGTTCATAATTTTTATGGACAGAATTACTAGGTGCAGCCAGGAGCCGGAGGGAATCCTGTTTGGGAACCACAGGATTTCATCTCTGCTTTTTGCGGATGATGTTGTCCTGTTGGCTTCTTCAAATCAGGACCTTCAGCATGCACTGGGGCAGTTTGCAGTTGAGTGTGAAGCGGCTGGGATGAGAATCAGCACCTCCAAGTCTGAGGTCATGGTTCTTGACAGGAAAAGGGTGCCTTGTCCTCTCCAGGTTGGTGTAGAAGTCCTGCCTCAAGTGGAGGAGTTTAAGTATCTTGGGATCTTGTTCATGAGTGAGGGAAGAATGGAGAGTGAGATTGACAGGTGGATCAGTGCAACCTCCACAGTGATGCGGTCGCTTTACCGGTCCATCGTGGTGAAGAAGGAGCTGAGCCAAAAGGTGAAGCTCTTGATTTAATGGTCAATCTATGTTCCGACTCTCACCTATGGTTATGAGCTTTGGGTAATGACCGAAAGAACAAGATCGCGGATACAAGCAGCCAAAATGAGTTTCCTTGACAGGGTGGCTGGGCAATCCCTTAGAGACAGGGTGAGAAGCACAGTCACTCAGGAGGAGCTCGGAGTAGAGCCGCTGCTCCTCCACATTGAGAGGAATCAGCTGAGGTGGCGTGGGCATCTCTTTTGGATGCCTCCTGGACGCCTCCCTGGGGAAGTGTTCCAGGCATGTCCCCCCGGAAGGAGGCCCCAGGGAAGATCCAGGACATGCTGGAGGGACTATGTCTCTCAGCTGGCCTGGGAATGCCTCGGTGTTCTTCCCGAGGAGCTGGCTGAGGTGTCTGGGGAGAGGGAAGTTTGGGCTTCCATGCTCAGACTGCTGCCTCTGCGACCTGGCCCCGGATAAGCAGATGAAAATGAGATGAGATTACAACCACGATTCCAAAAAAGTTGGGACAAAGTACAAATTGTAAATAAAAATGGAATGCAATGATGTGGAAGTTTCAAAATTCCATATTTTATTCAGAATAGAACATAGATGACATATCAAATGTTTAAACTGAGAAAATGTATCATTTAAAGAGAAAAATTAGGTGATTTTAAATTTCATGACAACAACACATCTCAAAAAAGTTGGGACAAGGCCATGTTTACCACTGTGAGACATCCCCTTTTCTCTTTACAACAGTCTGTAAACGTCTGGGGACTGAGGAGACAAGTTGCTCAAGTTTAGGGATAGGAATGTTAACCCATTCTTGTCTAATGTAGGATTCTAGTTGCTCAACTGTCTTACAGTGGTGCTTGAAAGTTTGTGAACCCTTTAGAATTTTCTATATTTCTGCATAAATATGATCTAAAACATCATCAGATTTTCACACAAGTCCTAAAAGTAGATAAAGAGAACCCAGTTAAACAAATAAGACAAAAATATTATACTTGGTCATTTATTTATTGAGGAAAATGATCCAATATTACATATCTGTGAGGGGCAAAAGTATGTGAACCTTTGCTTTCAGTGTCTGGTTTGACCTCCTTGTGCAGCAATAACTGCAACTAAACATTTCCGGTAACTGTTGATCAATCCTGCACACCGGCTTGGAAGAATTTTACCCCATAACTCTGTACAGAACAGCTTCAACTCTGGAATGTTGGTGGGTTTCCTCACATTAACTGCTCGCTTCAGGTCCTTCCACATTTTGATTGGATTAAGGTCAGGACTTTGACTTGGCCATTCCAAAACATTAACTTTATTCGTCTTTAACCATTCTTTGGTAGAACGATTTGTGTGCTTAGGGTCGTTGTCTTGTTGCATGACCCACCTTCTCTTGAGATTCAGTTCATGGACAGATGTCCTGACATTTTCCTTTAGAATTTGCTGGTATAATTCAGAATTCATTGTTCCATCAATGATGGCAAGCCATCCTGACCCAGATGCAGCAAAACAGGCCCAAATCATGATACTACCACCACCATGTTTCACAGATGGGATAAGGTTCTTATGCTGGAATGCAGGCTTTTGCTTTCTCCAAAATTAACGCTTCTCATTTAAACCAAAAAGTTCTATTTTGGTCTCATCCGTCCACAAAATATTTTTCCAAAAGCCTTCTGGTTTGTCCATGTGATCTTTAGCAAACTGCAGATGAGCAGCAATGTTCTTTTTGGAAAGCAGTGGCTTTCTCCTTGCAACCCTGCCATGCACGCCATTGTTGTTCAGTGTTCTCCTGATGGTGGACTCATGAACATTAACATTAGACAATGTGAGAGAGGCCTTCAGTTACTTAGAAGTTACCCTGGGGTCCTTTGTGACCTCACTGACTATTACATGCCTTGCTCTTGGAGTGATCTTTGTTGGTCGACCACTCCCGGGGAGGGTAACAATGGTCTTGAATTTCCTCCATTTGTACACAGTCTGTCTGATTGTGGATTGGTGGAGTCCAAACTCTTTAGAGATGGTTTTGTAACCTTTTCCAGCCTGATGAGCATCAACAATGCTTTTTCTGAGGTCCTCAGAAATCTCCTTTGTTCATGCCATGCTACATTTCCACAAACATGTGTTGTGAAGATCAGACTTTGATAGATCCCTGTTCTTTAAATAAAACAGGGTGCCCACTCACACCTGATTGTCATCCCATTGATTGAAAACACCTGACTCTAATTTCACCTTCAAATTAACTGCTAATCCTAGAGGTTCACATACTTTTGCCACTCACAGATATGTAATATTGGATCATTCTCCTCAATAAATAAATGATCAAGTATAATATTTTTGTCTCATTTGTTTAACTGGGTTCTCTTTATCTACTTTTAGGACTTGTGTGAAAATCTGATGATGTTTTAGGTCATATTTAGCCAAAAATACAGAAAATTCTAAAGGGTTCGCAAACTTTCAAGCACCACTGTAGGTCTTTTTTGTCGTATCTTCCGTTTTATGATACGCCAAATGTTTTCTATGGGTGAAAGATCTGGACTGCAGGCTGGCCAGTTCAGTACCCGGACCCTTCTTCTACGCAGCCATGATGCTGTAATTGATGCAGTATGTGGTTTGGCATTGTCATGTTGGAAAATGCAAGGTCTTCCCTGAAAGAGACGTCATCTGGATGGGAGCATATGTTGCTCAAGAACCTGGATATACTTTTCAGCATTGATGGTGTCTTTCCAGATGTGTAAGTTGCCCATGCCACATGCACTAATTCAACCCCATACCATCAGAGATGCAGGCTTCTGAACTGAGCGCTGATAACAACTTGGGTCGTCCTTCTCCTCTTTAGTCCGAATGACATGGCATCCCTGATTTCCATAAAGAACTTCAAATTTTGATTCGTCTGACCACAGAACAGTTTTCCACTTTGCCACAGTCCATTTTAAATGAGCCTTGGCCCAGAGAAGACGTCTGCGCTTCTGGATCATGTTTAGATACGGCTTCTTCTTTGAACTACAGAGTTTTAGCTGGCAACGGCGGATGGCACGGTGAATTGTGTTCACAGAAAATGTTCTCTGGAAATATTCCTGAGCCCATTTTGTGATTTCCAATACAGAAGCATGCCTGTACACTCAAAAAAACCAACATGGGTGTTTGTTACATGAACCTAAGTCTAACATGTCACGGTTGACATTTAGGTCACTCAACAAAATTGTTTCTGGCTAAGTTAATGCATTTTACTTGGGTGGAAATACTTTCCATAATTTTATTATGTTCACTGAGCAAGTTATTTGCAAGTTATTTTTTTGAGTGTATGTGACGCAGTGCCGTCTAAGGGCCTGAAGATCATGGGCACCCAGTATGGTTTTCCGGCCTTGACCCTTAGGCACAGAGATTCTTCCAGATTCTCTGAATCTTTTGATGATGTTATGCACTGTAGATGATGAGATGTTCAAAGGCTTTGCGATTTTACACTGTCGAACTCCTTTCTGATATTGCTCCACTATTTGTCGGCGCAGAATTAGGGGGATTGGTGATCCTCTTCCCATCTTTATTTCTGAGAGCCGCTGCCACTCCAAGATGCTCTTTTTATACCCAGTCATGTTAATGACCTATTGCCAATTGACCTAATGAGTTGCAATTTGGTCCTCCAGCTGTTCCTTTTTTAGACCTTTAACTTTTCCAGCCTCTTATTGCCCCTGTCACAACTTTTTTGAGATGTGTTGCTGTCATGAAATTTCAAATGAGCCAATATTTGGCATGAAATTTCAAAATATCTCACTTTCGACATTTGATATGTTGTCTATGTTCTATTGTGAATACAATATCAGTTTTTGAGATTTGTAAATTATTGCATTGCATTTTTATTTACAATTTGTACTTTGTCACAACTTTTTTGGAATCGGGGTTTTATATATATATATATATATATATATATATATATATATATATATATATAAAATGTGTGTATATATATATATATATATATATATATATATATATATATATATATATATGAATGTGGATATATATATAAGCAGTTGCAGAAGAAATAAAAAAGAAATAAAATGGTCAGCAGACCTGCTAAAAAACACAAAAAAATGACTGGTTTACAGGAGAGTTAAAACCGCATTAAAAGTTCAAGTCCATTTCAACAGCTCCTCCCATGTCCATGCTTCTTCTCTCGGTCACTCAATGTCCTCCTTGCACGCCTCTCACGCAGATCTGAAGCCATCAGATGCTTTTCCTGGGCGGCAGATATCTCGCTGCTGACCCAGGCCTGAGTGAAACAGCGTTCACTGAAAAAAATGGCCTGTTAAATTAACAAAAAAAAATCTTGCACATCGGTTGCACTTATTAAAATCATATCCACCAAGACCAATTAAGTCATGTTCTGTTTTCTGAACATGACTTAATTGGTCTTAGTGGATATGATTTTAATAAGTGCAACCGATGTACAAGATTTTTTAACAGGCCATTTTTTTCAGTGTTGGTGGACACTGGCTGCTGCACGTCTTCTCACTGCAACTTCTCACAGTTCGGTGCTGGCTACTAACTCCTGGGAGGACCACTTCTCCAAAGACTGTTCTCTCCAGCGTCTGCTGTGGCCACATGCGCCTCTGTTCTCTCCTTTTCTGTCCCAATAAAAATCCATCTCGACTGTGTGGCGCATCCCTGCACCTGTCGCTCATCAGGTAATTAAGTCGATGCACAGGCTGTGGGTGTGGCACTTCCAGGGTCATCACAGTTCATTTCAACTGTTTAAAAATGCACTTAACAACACTCTAAAAACATCAAGCAATTAAAATAAAAAGGGATGACTAAAACCACAGCAAACCAGGTAAAATTATTTAAAAAAGCATGCAAGTCAAACAATAACACAACACTCAAATAAAAAAAATGCAATAAATATAAAAAAGGAAACCAAAATATAACATGCACATGCATTTTTGACCCTGTCACACCAGGCCAGGCCCGATACGCCTCATGTCCTGTCCAGTCGCCTCCTGACTCTGGGAAGGAAGTAGTTGCCCAGCCTCTCTACTTTACTGATGTCATGCTCTTTGTGCCTCCTGACTCTGGAGAGGTCGTCGCTCCAGTGCTCTGCTTCACAGAGGTCATCACACCACCACCCTTCACTGCTGAAGTCAGTGCCCTGCCGCCCTGTTCCATCACTCTGCTGTCACAATTTCTATGCAGTACCTGCCCTGGCAACCCTCGAAACTTATGGACAATCTGTCCAGGGGCCCAGGACCCACTGTTTTGACAATTTTGGACTGTTTTGGGAGGAGCACCATTAAGGGGGAGTTGAGGATCCGTCATGAATTCCCCTCATTGGTGTGTGCCAATATATACTACATGCTCCAGCACTAAAGTGTGTGTTTGTGTATGTACATTTACGAGCACGCATCTTCCCCCTTCCCTGATGTTGTGTCGTCTTAATGCTTGATGCTCTACCATCCCCTCTTTACCTCTTTTAAATTATCTTCATCTCAGTCAAAATAGGAGATGAACCCATTCCAAATTAAATGATAACACACAAACACTTGCCTGCTTTAAGTGTTCATAGTCAAGTTTTAAAAATGTATGTAAATGTCTGGGGGAACAATCTGAGTCCAGGGTCCAAAAACTCATCAGACACTGTCCTATAAAACACACACAGTGTCTGGTTTCTGACAGAATCTGCTCCTCTGAAGAAAGACCTGTTCATATGAACCTTGCTGTGTGAACCGGGTCCTGATCAAACTAATCTGAGAGGACATGGTGGAGGGAGCATCATGGTTCAGGGCTGATTTCATGCTGAGCATCTGAGTAGAGCCCCATGATCAGGATGAAGCCCCGGACCAAAACCACATGACTCGTCTTCATGTTCTCAGCAGATGTGTGAAGATCTGATCTCTTCTCTCTTGAACATCAAATTTGTTTTTGATGTTGTTTAGTGGTATAGCTTGATTATAAACCATCTAATTCTCGTCAAACCCCCCCCCCCAGCTACACACATCTAATCAACTCACCACATCCTCTACTCAAGCTCTACAGTTTATCTAGAAGATAACGACTGATCCATTTCTTACCCCTTAAATATTAAACATGTTATTACACTAACCCAGCTTGCATTTGAGTGCAAAAGTTGATCTTTTCTGATGCCATGGTATATAAATACATACTTTAAATAATAAATTTCAGGATTTTCTCCAACTTTAACTCACTTTGTTCATATATCTGCTCAATAACATTCCTGCATTTATTCATGTTTAATAAATCAGGTGATTCATTCAGTTGTGTGTTTATGGTTGATAAAAAGCGATGTTCATGACTAAACAGTGTTCATAGTAACACTACAAGTCACACACACACACACACACACACACACACACACACAAATAATATGCTCTCATCTCAACAGCATCTCAAAAAATTCATGCATGTAATACTTTCACCCTGTGGGTACCCAATCCGCACTCACTGTTCGATTTGCGCTGCATGTACTGTATTCCATAATAATTTAGCCACACCCACATCTCCACGACACTTTTTAAATAATGTTGATGAGTAATAAATAATTTACCTAATTTTTAATCATATTCAGCGTGGCCCAAGCCCAGGCCCGATACCCCTCATGTCCTGTCCAGTTGCCTCCTGACTCTGGGAAGGAAGTAGTTGCCCCGTCTCTCTACTTCACTGATGTCATGCTCTCTCCACTTCCTGACTCTGGTGAGGTCATCACTCCAGTGCTCTGCTTCACCGAGGTCATCACAGCACCACCCTTCACTGCTGAAGTCAGTGCCCTGCCGCCCTGTTCCATCACTCTGCTGTCACAATTTCTGTGCAACACCTGCCCTGGGAACCCTGGGAAAATATGGACATTCTGTCCAGGACCCCCGGACCCCCTGGTTTGACACTTTTGGAGCACATTGGGAGCTTTGGGCTGGGGGTAAGGGGGGGGGGGGGGGGGGGGGGGTGTCACAATTCTGTTATGATTTCCCCCGCTTGGTGTGTGCCAACATATACTGCATGCTCCAGTGATAAAAGACTTGTTCATATTTGTGCCTTCACCAGCATGTCTTCCCCCTTCCCAGATGTTGTGTCATCTTAATGCTCGATGCTCTACCATCCCCTCCTCACCTCGTTACCCACTTCACATCCAAATATACTGTAGTTGCAAAAGAAAAGTTATCTTTTAAATCATCTTCATCTGAGTCATAATAGGAGATGAACCCATTCCAGATTAACTGATAACACACAAACACTTGCCTGCTTTAAATGTTTATAATGAAGTTTTAAAAATGCATGTAAACTTCTGTGCGAACAATTTGAGTCCAGGGGCCAAAAACTCATCAGACACTGTCCTATAAAACACACACAAAGTCTGGTTTCTCACAGAATCTGCTCTTCTGAAGAAAGACCTGTTCACATAAACCTTGCCGTGTGAACCGGGCCCTGATCAAACTAATCTAAGAGGACATGGTGGAGGGAGCATCATGGTTCAGGGCTGATTTGCTGTTTCAGGGCCTGGACAGTTTGTGATCATTGAGGGAGTGAAATTCAATCCAAATTGGATCAAACTTTAACAGGAATCAGTCAGTTTGGGGAAGGCCTTTTCCTGTTTCAGCACATTCCTCCCTGCAGGAACCAAGATCCATTTAAGTTTGGTGTGGAAGAATTTTACTGGACAGAGATATTTTCAGGCTGAACTCTGCTCCAGTGGCTGCGTTTACATGCAGCTTAATATTCCATTAATAATCCAAGTGACAGGTCAATCAGAAGAGAAAATGCCCATGTCTCTACCGTAATAGGAATAAAGCAAACCAGTCAAGGCCATGTCTATCTGACTGAATGAAGTGGTGTGTGTGTGTGTGTGTGTGTGTGTGTGTGTGTGTGTGTGTGTGTGTGTGTGTGTTTGGGTCATAATGCATTTCACAAACCACAGTTCATGTTATGCTGAAGTGCTACGTCTGAGACACGGGAAACCAGCCAACCACAGCTGCTCATGCTGAACCACAGGGAAGCGTATCACACTGATCAAATATTCACAAGTTTATTTTCAGACATTTTCTAACATTAATGTTTTTATTAATAAATCATTCAGTTCACTCAGTGGTGCGTTATAACTTTATTTGAATCTGAATCACATTAAGCATCAGTAACATCCAAAAGCATCATAATAAATGGTGTGTGTTGCATCTCAGTTGCAGCATTATGGTGCATTAAACTTTCTTTTGACGGCGTCTTCATGAACACACAGTCTGGGGAACTTAGGAGTACAAGCTATGGAGTCCATATCCTCCATAAGTCACTCCGAAGGTGGAGTATTATACACAACTGAATACCAAATAAAAAGTGTGTGTGTGTGTGTGTACTTTATACTGTACATATTTACTTCGACTTCATATGCAACTATTGTTGTACCGCTACATAAAGTGTGTGTATTAAACTCACGCTGAGCGTCTGAGTAGAGACCCATGATCAGGATGAAGCCCAGGACCAAAACCACATGATTCATCTTCATGTTATCAGCAGGTGTGATCTGATCTCTTCTCTCTTGAACATCAAATTTGTTTTTGATGTTGAGTTTAGTGGTATTGCTTGATTTTAAACCATCTAAGTCCGGTCCCCCCCCCCCCACACACACACACACACACACACACACACTTCCTCTACTCAAGCTCTACAGTTTATCTAGAAGATAACGTCTGATCCATCTCTTACCCCTTAAATATTAAACACATTAATTCATTCATACAGCTTACATTTATGTACAAATGGTGATACTTTCTGAAGCCATGGTACAGTATATAAATACATACACTGTAAAAAAAAAAAAAGTTACGCCAACTTAAAAATTCAAGGCAACTTACTGCACAGGATTTTTGAGTTTATGTGACAACTAAGATTTTTAAGACTTGTAAGAAAGTTGTGCCAACTTATACTTTTGGTCTCAGATAACTGAGCCTTCATATTCACACAAACTTAATTTTTTTCAGTTTTACATGATAAGAATTCAACTTTAAGGCCACTAATCTTTCATCCAAGTAAAAACTTCAAAATTTTAGTTCAATTTACTTTTTATCCCACAATAAAACAAATAACGGGAGCTAATTTTGGCTTTTTTTTTTTTTTACCCCAAAACCATTAATTTTTTCAGCAAAGAGTTTCAGTTTATTTGGAAATAAATTCCCCTTCTTGGTGGACTATCAGGTGAAAATGATTAATAAGGTACAAGAGACTTGTTTTTAATCAATTCACATTTGATGATTTCAAAAAATCAATGCACCTTTTAATATAAACGAGCTCTACAGTATTATATTTCTGCATTTTTGCTATTCATGTCTTTGAATACTCAAATCCTTTAAAATGAAGTGCAAACCAGAAAAAAGTTCTATCATATAATTCTCTTAAGCTTTCTTCTGATGTTATCATGGTAGCAGGAGGTCTTGCATATTAAGCAGGCAACATTCAACATCACTTATCACTTCCCTTTCAACTGTTGTGTGTACTAACTAGGTTTTATCTGGACAGGATGTTGTGTAATGTAATACATATACCATATGGTCAATTTGAAGATCAAGATAGTGATTTTGAATTAAAGAACAGGCATGTACAATTGGCATTACATATTGGAAATTTTTTTGAAATCAAAAACTATAAGTTCATCTTGGCCTAAACAATTTGGGCAGATGCTCCCGCGCAGCACATGCCAGCAATCCCCCCCCCCCCCCCATGAAATGAGCAATAAGTAGGAGAGTTATACATGATATCATACCTAAAATTTTATCAGAAATATAGATATGATACTATGATTCTCCCCAACATGCTACATTAGATAAGCTAACCCCATTTATAAAAGATACACACTTATATATGACATGTATTTATACACAAACACATACCATGGCACTGATTCGTGCGATATACATTATAAATATAATGAATCATTGAACAGGCAAAATAATTTTCTACCTACCTTTGTGTTTTTTGGTGTATATGTGAAGTTCGATAGTCCTTGCCCCTCTACTAGCGTAGTTTATCATGTCAGAACACAATGAGCAAAGTACTTTACTGGGACGTCTATTTTCCGTATGTGATCACTGAGCTACGTTGTGACAGTCTGTTTGTCGATCTCGACATTCAGTGTTCTTTCTAACCAAGCCCATCGAAAACAGTTCTTTATTCCTGCACCTTTATCAATCTCCCTCGCTCGAGCCTCTTCTTTCTTATCTAGGGCTTTTGCCATTGTCGATATGCTAAAATATCCCGCCCGAATACATGTGTCTTTCCGATGTTACCAATGCGTATCGTCAAACAGCATGTACGGTCGGTGAACGGCGATTGCAAGCCACGCGTGGAGAGCATGTGTACTTGTGTTTATACACTGCACGTGATGGGATTTCCCGAAAATTCTACCGCAAATAAGTCGAACATTGTCGCAAAAGTGAATGTTAATTACGACATGTCAAAATACTCGAGTGTGTTCACCGGGAGCCCACCAGATCATTAACCATACCCCCCCCCCCCCCCCCCCCCCGAAAAATTCGCAATGGATTTACATCGATCTCAAAAACGATCATTTTGGTCTGAAAAAGTCGGAAATCCGCCGATCGGCAGAAAATTCTCATCCCTGAAAGTTATCTGAGACCAAAAGTACAAGTTGGCACAACTTTCTTCAAAACTTAAAAATCTTAGTTGTCACATCAACTCAAAAATCCTGTGCAGTAAGTTCACTTGAATTTTTAAGTTGGTGTAACTTTTTTTTTTACAGTGTACTTTAAAAATAATAAAATTACAATTTTTCTCCAACTTTAGCTAACATTGTTCATGTATCTGTAAAATAACATTCCTGCATGGTTCAGGGCTGATTTGCTGTTTCAGGGCCTGGACAATTTGTGATCACTGAGGGAGTGAAATTCAATTCAGATTACATCAAGAACGTTAACAGGGAAATGTGTGTGTCGCGCTCCATCACTTTCATGATTGTGTGTGATGTACCAAGACATAGAACCAAAAAAAAGAGAGAGAGATGAACAACAAAATGGTTGAAAAAGAAGAAAATGTATTTTTATAATCACCAAGTCAGAATCCAGTCTGAACCAGTTTTAGATGCTGAACTGAAATAGCCCTGCTGTAGAAACTAATGGTCCAAAATTCCTCCACACTGTGCAAGTCTGCACAAAACACTTGGAGGTTGTTACTGTGATTATAATACATGGGGCCAAATTACTCAATTCTGATTGATCAATTAAGGAGGGCTTGTTTCCTTAACACGTGGCCATATTTCTGAAATGCTATTGGCTCGTTCATTGCTTTGTTACGATTACAAAAATTAGCGAATTTTGTTAGCAAAATGGCTGACTCTGCTGACTCAGCAATGCCGCATTTCGCTATATTTGATGAAGAAATGATGAACCAATTGAAAGCTGCAAGCGAAAATGAAAATACCAAAAAAGTACGAATTTTTGGCTTTCCGTGTTTAAGAAATGGGCCGCAGAAAGACAAATAAACGACTCTCGTGGCGTATGAATGCTGTGAGTTAGACAAGGTGTTATTGTAGCAAGGTTGATTCTTCCCACTTGCCATTGGCAGTGTTATAGGAGCTCAGCTTAGAGCTGCGTGTGTGACCCAGGAATGACCTGGCTGACGCGTTATTAGTATCATACACTTACGAAGTTCACAAAGGCTTCTTCTGTGCAAGATTTCGTGTTTATTATTTTCCATGTAAATAAAACGCAGGCCATTTCAATCCGGCCGCTACAACCACAGACAGGAAACGTTCAAAGCCATTTGCCCTTCCGGGTCAACACCTGACAAACAACAGTAGTCCAATTACCTTTATACCTACCTCCCACATAGTGACACCCAGTGTACAAATAACAGCATTACACCTTGGCAGTAGCAATTTGGCCGCTACACACCGGCCCCTAATTGTTAATGGTAGACAAACATAACAATTCAAACAAAACAAAAACAAACAAAAAATAAAAATAAATAAAATGGTGTAACACATTTGACTGATTCATACTCCATGTACCAAACACAATTTTGTAATAGGTCTTTCAATTACGTTAGATTTGGTTTGTAATTTCACAGAGCGTACATGGCCCATTTTGTCTGGAAAAACCTCCAGAACTCTGCCCAAAGGCCATGAGCCCCGAGGTGCAGCTGCATCCATCACCACCACAACATCTCCAATGGTCAAGTTTCTTTTCTTCTGAGTCCACTTGTGTCTTTCTTGAAGCAGGGGTAAGTACTCTCACACCCATCATTTCCAGAAAATGTCTGCAATGTACTGAACCTGCCTCCATCGTCTTTTCACATACTGATCGTGGGGTCCAAACACTCCAGGTGCTAAAGCTGGTTTCCCTTTCAACAACAGCAGATGGTTAGGAGTGAGTGGCTCCAAGTCACGGGGATCGTCTGATAGCTGAGTGATTGGACGGTCATTTAAAATAGACTCCACTTCACAAAGTACTGTATGCAATCCATCCTCATCCAAAGTCTGCTGGCGTAGAACAGAACTCAGAACCCTTCGAATCAGTCGGATCATTCGTTCCCATATACCTCCATAGTGCGAGGCTGCTGGTGGATTGAAACTCCAATTGATTCCGACTTGAGAAAGGTTCCTTTGAACTTGGGTGTGATTTAAGGCTGCAACAGCATTCCTCAATTCCTTTTCTGCTCCGCAAAAGTTGGTGCCATTGTCGGATATCAGAGTCACAACTTGACCTCTTCTGCTAATAAAGCGGCGCAAAGCATTGATGCAAGCGTCAGTTTCCAATGACACTGCCACCTCTAAATGCACAGCTCTGCTAGTCAGACAAGTAAATATCACTCCATAGCGTTTACAGATTGATCTTCCCCTTTTAATTTCTATGGGACCAAAATAATCCACTTCTGAATTAGTGAATGGTGGAAAGTCAGGAAGAATCCTTACTCTAGGAAGATCTGCCATCTTCTGTTCAATCTCTCTGCCATTATAGCGCCAACAGAAGCTACATTCAGAAATGATCTTACACACAGCTGAGTTAGCCTTTGTGATCCAGAACCTCCTTCTGACAGCAGACAGTATATGACTATGTCCACTGTGGCCTAGGGTTTTGTGCACATGCTTGAGGATGAGTCCAGAGATATGCCGGTCTTTGGAAAGAATAAATGGATGTTTAGCTTCTTCAGGAAGAGCTCCTTTACTTAATCTTCCTCCAACTCTCAAGAGCCCATCTTCCAAAACTGGATCCAGCTTATAAATGGAACTATGTCGGCTCACAGTGGATTTGGAAGAAGATAAATCAGCAATCTCCACTTGGAACCTTAACTGCTGGCAATAGCGAATGATGGCTATTTCCGCCTCCAACAGGTCGTCCACAGTCAGAACACAAGAGTTTGTTATGACTGTGTGGGCCTTCTTGGCCGGTGATAAACACTGATCAGCTCCCTTATTATTGCTTGCTACAGGTTCAGTCAGCTGTGCCTTCAGTCTCACTCGTTTCAATAGCACAGACTTTACCCTCAGAATCCATGCCACGGATGTTTTCAGACGTCTCCAATCAGAAAAATAGACAATTAACTGGTATGTTGGATTTCCTGCATTTAATATTGTAGCATTCGTAGTGACCTCTCGTTTAACTTCAGGATCATTAGAACCCACTGACGTATCCAATACAGTATTGGGCCATTCATCTTCAGTTTTCCAAAGAAATACAGGGCCTTGCAAAAGTTCTGTGTTTAAACAAGCTCCTTGAAAGGAAGCTCCACAATCAAACACCACTCGGAGTGACCCTTTTCTTGGATGACGGACCGAATGATGTGGAATATACCACACCCTTCCCTTCCTTCCAGACAGCTGCTGAGGTGTCACCTGCTCGGCATAACCTTTATCAATTATCTTATTCATATATTCTATGTATTCTTGGTGGAGGACTGGATTGTTCAAGAACTTTCTTTTTAAGCCCTGCATCCTTTGTCTTGCAATTGCAAAGTTGTTGGGCAAAAGGAGCTCCTTCCTTTTAAAGGGCAATTTCAAGGAGTATCTCCCATCCTGCCATGTGGCTGACTGTTCAGCAATTTCCAGGAACCTGTGGTCTTCTCTTGACAGTTCTCTTTCTTTACTGGCCTTATCATTAAACTCATGATTATACTGTTCAATCAGCATTCTTTCCAATTTGCATAGGAAGATCCTATTTACTATGACTAAAGGACGCTTCCCCTCCAATGCATCATCAGCTCTAGACAGTGGACCATTAATGACCCATCCCAGAACCATTCTAATAGCATAAGGTCCACTCCCATGGCTCTTGATAACCTCCCACGGTTCCATTATTTTGGGAGCATTAGTGCCAATTAACAGGTCAACATTTGCTCTTATGCTTGGAATGCTCACTTTGGACAGATGTGGCCATTTATTCAAGTCTCCCGGGTTTACCATGTCATCTACTGTCACCGGCATCTCTTTCTGTGTAAACACCTCTGGTAGCATGTAAAAGTCATTACTGTCTAGGCCAGTTATCTCCAAGTTAGTCAATGAATGTGCAGACACGGCTTTCTCTTGGCCCATAGTTCTTAACAAGAGGCTGGTTTTTCGGCCTGTCACATTTAATTTCTGCATTAGATCTTCTGAGAAGAATGTGGCGGAGCTACCTGAATCCAGAAAGGCATAGGTGTGTATAACTCTGTTCCCCTTTACTGACTTCACCTTGACAGGCAAGATAGATAGAGCACATCTTTCCTTGCCAGCCCCTGTTAGGCTACATGCTTTCAAAGAAGTTAACTCTTCGCTTGGTGGGCCTTTTGGATGCTCTATGGTAGTAGGACGCCTTTGAATATGAAGCACTGTAGGGTGATGTTGCCCACACACTGTACACTGCTGGCGCTGCTGGCATTGTCGGCTTAGATGCCCAAAATTCAAACATGCAAAGCAAACCCCTCTTTCCTTCAAAAGGGTCAATTTTTCCTTATGACCCTTTCTCTGAAATTGCTTACATTTCTCCAAAGCATGACTAAGCCCACAGCAAAGGCATTGTTCGTGTTTGATGGTAGCCAAAGTGGATGTTTCTTCAAGATCACCCTCAGGTGTATCCGTAGAGGTGACTGTGGTGGCTACTACATTTCCCCTGGCTCGTTCTCTAGGCTGTAATTTAAACTTGACGTTCTTTCCACCTACGGATGATGAATCTTGAATATCACCAAACAGGGGATCAGACAGTATTTTAATTCGTCTTTCAATGAATGCAACCAAATTGCTGAAATGGGCTCTGTCACTAGTAGTTTCCATTATTTCATATGCTTTGGTCCGCCATTGCTCCCTCATCTTGAAGGGTAGCTTTGAAATTATAGCTCTCATGTTCACTGGCATGTCCAGTTCTTGCACATATGGCAATTCCTCCATTACATTGCAGCACCCACGCAGAAACAAGGAATATTCTTGAAGTGAATCAGCATCCTCAGATTTTATATTCTGCCATGCCAAGGCTCTTTCCATATAGGCATTTGCGACTTTGTATGGATCTCCAAAATGTTCCTCCAAGAGCTGTTTTGCTGCCCTGTAGCCTCGATGAGGAGCCATGTGTTGACAGCTGCGCACTAACTCTTGTGGTCGTCCTCTTGTGAACTGCTCTAAATAGTACAAGCAGTCCGCTTTATCCGCTTTCTGCTCTACTCCTTGTTCAAAGGCCTTTAAAAATGCTCTATATTGCAATGGATCTCCATCGAATATAGGAATTTCTCGAGGTGGCAAAGACAATATATTCTGTTGTTGCACCAAAGTTGCCGTGATTTCAGTTTGTCACTGTAGGACACTGAGGAGATTAGGACATGTAAGGCTGCCTCCTAGTGGACGGTTAGATTGTGGTTGCCCATTCTCCACTGGTGCCACGATTGACTGGCAGGAGGGTTGTATGGTAGAAATCCATCCACTTTTCTTTAGTTCCATGGGTTTATTCCACTGTTCAGAGGCGGCTGCACACCACTGTTCTGTTGCCTTCCTCCGTTCCTCTGCCAATGGTGGGCAATTAGGCATCAAACTGTGCTGCTGCATTGTCATGGTTGGCACTGGATTGAACTCCTTTGCTGTTGGATTCAACACAGTGGACCGTTTTCTTCTTGCCTTTGTCAAGTAAGAATTCATCCCATCCGATGGTACCCGAGAATGACTTCCCACTTCTGAGGCTTGTAGTATGGATAGCTTAGCAGTTGATGCATTAAGTTCAGTTTCAAGATCAAATAGTTCTCTTCTTCTTCTCAACTGTTGTTGTTCCTCCAGGGCATGCCTTTCCTTCAGTCTTGCTGCACGAGCAAATAGTGCAGCTCTCTCTGCCTCTACCTGTCTCCTGACAGAGGATGTTGTACTTAATTGGCTCCTACCACTATGACTTGAGGACTGGCTACCAACATTTGAAATGCTATCATCTGGATTAACTTCATCGTCAACACTGGGATTTATAGCTTTACACACAAGATTGGTCACACTTAATTTCTCAACAGTGTCAGATGGTTGTACATGATTAGAAACTTTGGCAATTGGGTCAACAACATCATTACAACAAGAAACCCACAACCTTGCATCACGCATTGATTCATTGTTAAACAACATTTTTGCTTTAAACCATGTTTCATGCTTTTCCCTTTCATCATGTGGCAATAAATGCAACAAGGATTCATGCACAGCATTTACATCATTACATAATTTGGTCAATTTGTTAAGAGCATTTTCAACTTGCATTTTGTTATTATCTACCATTGACACATGCATCGATTTTCTTACCAAAGCAGCTTGATTTAATTTAGACTTTCTATTGGCTTGTAATGTTTCCAATTTCGCCGCAAGTCCTCGAGCAGTAAATTTGACAACACGCTTTTGAGTCTGTGATTCAGAAACGCAGCCACTAGCGACGCTACTAGAAGCGCCAGTAGCCCTATGTACAGCTTTAGGAATTTGTACAGTTGCCACAACATTAGTCCCTTCTTTTAACATGTCAACGAGTTCGCAAGTGTCCGCCATGATCAGTCAATAGAATGAAAAGTTCATCAAACGTAATCCACGGAATGAATAGTACATCAAACGCAGTCCAACACAGTTAAATGACGCAAACAAACAAAAATATAGTCCCCCCAAATACCAATGCATTGGTTTTTAAATTAGCTTAGGTGTGCACACAATTAATGGCCAATTATTAATGTAGCGCTACAATTCTTTACCTCGTCGGGCGCCGTGTCCAGGAATGTTTCATGCCAGCTTCAGTAGAAAGCCCAAATCCTATAATCCAAGCGACTCCCGTTAACATCCAATCGCGGCCTCCAAAACACTGAAACTTCAGTTCCCACCAAGATTCCAGTCGGCAGCTAGGCTTTGACTATGTTATAGGAGCTCAGCTTAGAGCTGCGTGTGTGACCCAGGAATGACCTGGCTGACGCGTTATTAGTATCATACACTTACGAAGTTCACAAAGGCTTCTTCTGTGCAAGATTTCGTGTTTATTATTTTCCATGTAAATAAAACGCAGGCCATTTCAATCCGGCCGCTACAACCACAGACAGGAAACGTTCAAAGCCATTTGCCCTTCCGGGTCAACAACTGACAAACAACAGTAGTCCAACTACCTTTATACCTACCTCCCACATAGTGACACCAAGTGTACAAATAACAGCATTACACCTTGGCAGTAGCAATTTGGCCGCTACAGGCAGCAAAATCCTTGAGCTGGCTTTGGTAGGTATTGGGAGTTTCATTTGTTCTGGTAGAGCTCCCTCTATGGGACTGTTGTAGCTATGCCCTGCATTTCTGCATCCTCGCCTCAGTCTGCATTTACCCTGGCTGGGAGAGGTACCGTATGTATCCAGAGCAGTTGGATCATAATCTACACTTTAAAGATCTATAACCTGAGTCTAAGTGCACATAGCAGTGTCTTCATATGTTATATGATAAGTGCACAAGAATAGTGCCGCTCAGTGTTGGTCACTACATTTGTAAAGAGTATATTGAGAGCTTATGATTGCTAGCTTTGCTAACCATGTGGTTTTGTTGTACATGTTAGCTAGTGGTATCTTCACATGAAAAGCTTCCTTCTGCTTGTCTCTTTCTTGTGTTAGGCTGCCTTTGTGAATATTCATGATCATCTTTTGCTCTTTGTTATAAATGTTAACAGGTATGTAGCCAACTCCCATTACCATGTTAAGCGAGTAGTTTGTTGATTGGAAACTTATTTTTTCTATTCAATGTTACTGGATAGCACTGGTTAGCCAGATCAGTGGCCATGCATTCATGCATTCACTAACCCAATAAGGGAAAAAATTCAGATTCATTTCATGTTCCATGAGCTTGATGTAATATACAGTATTTTCCGGACTATAAGTGGCACTTTTTTTCATAGTTTGGCCGGGGGTGCGACTTATACTCCAGAGCAACTTATATGTGAAATTATTAACACATTATTGGGGGGACTGGCGAAAAGCGGAGGTTACTCTTTCTGCAATGAAGAAAACAAAATATATGCTAAGTAATCGGGAATCAGCTCTTTTTTTTTTTCCTGTGGAAGTTTGAGTAATGATTCATGTACAATTTACATTTTGAAAGTCTTTTCTACCTTTGCAATGGCCAAAAGATCGTTAAGGTGTTGATAATTGTAGCCACCGCTTGACTACTACTAATATTAATAATAATAATAATAAGAAGAAGAAGAAGAAGAAGAAGAAGACTCATTATTATTAATCCAGGAAACTCAGATATGTTTTATAGATACATTGCATATTACATGTTACGCATTGTTCTCGTGTAGAACACATTTTTATTTCACAGGTATGACAACTGTAATCATTGTTGCTTTACAGTATATACACTGAGTAACCACTTATCAAGTCCATATCCTCTATAAGTCACTCTGAAGGTGGAACATTAATAAATATTATTCATCAGTTAATACCAAATAAAAAGTGTGTGTGTGTGTGTAGTTTATACTGTACATATTTACTTATACTTTTATATCTAATTACCACAAATCATTAATTTAATTTTTTCTTTCCTACTTTATGAACAAAAATACTTTTTATATTACTACACATGGGTCATCCAAGTGTGACTTAAAATTAAATGACTTAATACTATAATAATAATTTGTTTCAAGTAATTACTTTAGCAGTGAATGGGGCCAGTTATTTATTTATTAACTATGTAGTTAGCTAAGACAACTACAATAAAATTACCTAACTGAAGTAGAATATGTCAACAGCTCGGTAGCTAATAGTAATTACTGTAACTTTCTGACAAGTAATCTACTCACTCTCAAGGTAACCTAAACATAATCAATTTTTTTCTAAGGTAATGTTAGAACAATTGAAAAACATTACTTCCATGTATGAGATGGGCAAAGGGCGCTGTGCTGAGCTGTGAAATGTCTGACACAAGCACAATTCACAGTTCCCACCAAACGCTGTAGTAAATGCATGCGGGTCAGTTCTGACCCATGTGTGTAAACTTGATGTAGAATTACAAAAGCTGTGCGTGTTCATAACTTAAGAAAGGAAAAATAAAAATGATGATTTGTGCTAAACAAAAACAAGATAATTTACTGCATATTTGGAAAAGTAAATGATAAAATGAATTTATTTCAAAAGTATATCATAGAAACACTCAGCCGTACATGAAATAACCTGGAAAATGAATGCAGGTCATTTTTGACCCATGTTGTGCATTAGAAGGGTAGTGATACAAAAGGGGTTTTTATTCAAAAAGTAAGAAAGGAAAAAATAAAATAAGGATGTATGATGATCAAAAACAAGTTAATTGAGGAATACCTTGAATACTGAATAATGGAATTAATTTATTGCAAAGATATAGAAGATAAAAACTCAGCCGGGTCACTTTTGACCCATGTTTTGCATCAAAGGGTTAAAAGGGAGAGCACAGGTGTTGCCGTAACGAGCTCCCCAGCCACGCCTACAAGCGATCACAGCAGCAGCGCTGAGAGTCGTCACACTGTGCAACAATAGTTAGATATAAAAGTATAAGTAAATATGTACAGTATAAACTACACACACACACACACTTTTTATTTGGTATTAACTGATGTATAATATTTATTAATGTTCCACCTTCAGAGTGACTTATAGAGGATATGGACTTGATAAGTGGTTACTCAGTGTATATACTGTAAAGCAACAATGATTACAGTTGTCCTACCTGTGAAATAAAAATGTGTTCTACACGAGAACAATGCGTAACACGAAATATGCAATGTATCTAAAAAACATATCTGAGTTTCCTGGATTAATAATAATGAGTCTTCTTCTTCTTCTTCCTCTTCTTCTTCTTATTATTAATATTAGTAGTAGTCGAGCGGTGGCTACAATTATCAACACCTTAATGATCTTTTGGCCATTGCAAAGGTAGAAAAGACTTTCAAAATGTAAATTGTACATGAATCATTACTCAAACTTCCACAGGAAAAAAAAAAAGAGCTGATTCCCGATTACTTAGCATATATTTTGTTTTCTTCATTGCAGTAAGAGTAACCTCCGCTTTTCGCCAGTCCCCCCAATAATGTGTTAATAATTTCACATATAAGTCGCTCTGGAGTATAAGTCACACCCCCGGCCAAACTATGAAAAAAGTGCCACTTATAGTCCGGAAAATACTGTATATTACATCAAGATCATGCAACATGAAATGAATCTGAATTTTTTCCCTTATTGGGTTAGTGAATGCATGAATGAATGGCCACTGATCTGGCTAACCAGTGCTATCCAGTAACATTGAATAGAAAAAATAAGTTTCCAATCAACAAACTACCCGCTTAACATGGTAATGGGAGTTGGCTACATACCTGTTAACATTTATAACAAAGAGCAAAAGATGATCATGAATCTTCACAAAGGCAGCCTAACACAAGAAAGAGACAAGCAGAAGCAAACTTTTCATGTGAAGATACCACTAGCTAACATGTACAACAAAACCACATGGTTAGCAAAGCTAGCAATCATAAGCTCTCAATATACTCTTTACAAATGTAGTGACCAACACTGAGCGACACTATTCTTGTGCACTTATCATATAACATATGAAGACACTGCTATGTGCACTTAGACTCAGGTTATAGATCATTAAAGTGTAGATTATGATCCAACTGCTCTGGATACATACGGTACCTCTCCCAGCCAGGGTAAATGCAGACTGAGGAGAGGATGCAGAAATGCAGGGCATAGCTACAACAGTCCCATAGAGGGAGCTCTAACAGAACAAATGAAACTCCCAATACCTACCAAAGCCAGCTCAAGGATTTTGCTGCCAATGGCAAGTGGGAAGAATCAATCTTGCTACAATAACACCTTGTCTAACTCACAGCATTCATACGCCACTAGAGAGTCGTTTATTTGTCTTTCTGCGGCCCATTTCTTAAACACGGAAAGCCAAAAATTCGTACTTTTTTGGTATTTTCATTTTCGCTTGCAGCTTTCAATTGGTTCATCATTTCTTCATCAAATATAGCGAAATGCGGCATTGCTGAGTCAGCAGAGTCAGCCATTTTGCTAACAAAATTCGCTAATTTTTGTAATTGTAATAAAGCAATGACCAAGCCAATAGCATTTCAGAAATATGGCCACATGTTAAGGAAACAAGCCCTCCTTGATTGATCAATCAGAATTGAGTAATTTGGCCCTATGTATTATAATCACAGTAACAACCTCCAAGTGTTTTGTGCAGATTTGCACAGTGTGGAGGAATTTTGGACCATTAGTTTCTACAGCAGCGCTTTTTCAGTTCAGCATCTAAAACTGGTTCAGACTGGATTCTGACTTGGTGATTATAAAAATACATTTTCTTCTTTTTCAACCATTTTGTTGTTCATCTCTCTCTCTTTTTTTTGGTTCTATGTCTTGGTACATCACACACAATCATGAAAGTGATGGAGCGCGACACACACATTTCCCTGTTAACGTTCTTGATGTAATCTGAATTGAATTTCACTCCCTCAGTGATCACAAATTGTCCCGGCCCTGAAACAGCAAATCAGCCCTGAACCATGCAGGAATGTTATTTTACAGATACATGAACAATGTTAGCTAAAGTTGGAGAAAAATTGTAATTTTATTATTTTTAAAGTACACTGTAAAAAAAAAAAAAAAGTTACGCCAACTTAAAAATTCAAGGGAACTTACTGCACAGGATTTTTGAGTTGATGTGACAACTAAGATTTTTAAGTTTTGAAGAAAGTTGTGCCAACTTGTACTTTTGGTCTCAGATAACTTTCAGGGATGAGAATTTTCTGCCGATCGGTGGATTTCCGACTTTTTCAGACCAAAATGATCGTTTTTGAGATCGATCGATGTAAATCCATTGTGAATTTTTCGGGGATGGTTAATGATCTGGTGGGCTCCCGGTGAACACACTCGAGTATTTTGACATGTCGTAATTAACATTCACTTTTGCGACAATGTTCGACTTATTTGCGGTAGAATTTTCGGGAAATCCCATCACGTGCAGTGTATAAACACAAGTACACATGCTCTCCACGCGTGGCTTGCAATCGCCGTTCACCGACCGTACATGCTGTTTGACGATACGCATTGGTAACATCGGAAAGACACATGTATTCGGGCGGGATATTTTAGCATATCGACAATGGCAAAAGCCCTAGATAAGAAAGAAGAGGCTCGAGCGAGGGAGATTGATAAAGGTGCAGGAATAAAGAACTGTTTTCGATGGGCTTGGTTAGAAAGAACACTGAATGTCGAGATCGACAAACAGACTGTCACAACGTAGCTCAGTGATCACATACGGAAAATAGACGTCCCAGTAAAGTACTTTGCTCATTGTGTTCTGACATGATAAACTACGCTAGTAGAGGGGCAAGGACTATCGAACTTCACATATACACCAAAAAACACAAAGGTAGGTAGAAAATTATTTTGCCTGTTCAATGATTCATTATATTTATAATGTATATCGCACGAATCAGTGCCATGGTATGTGTTTGTGTATAAATACATGTCATATATAAGTGTGTATCTTTTATAAATGGGGTTAGCTTATCTAATGTAGCATGTTGGGGAGAATCATAGTATCATATCTATATTTCTGATAAAATTTTAGGTATGATATCATGTATAACTCTCCTACTTATTGCTCATTTCATGCGGGGGGGGGGGGGGGGGGGGGGATTGCTGGCATGTGCTGCGCGGGAGCATCTGCCCAAATTGTTTAGGCCAAGATGAACTTATAGTTTTTGATTTCAAAAAAATTTCCAATATGTAATGCCAATTGTACATGCCTGTTCTTTAATTCAAAATCACTATCTTGATCTTCAAATTGACCATATGGTATATGTATTACATTACACAACATCCTGTCCAGATAAAACCTAGTTAGTACACACAACAGTTGAAAGGGAAGTGATAAGTGATGTTGAATGTTGCCTGCTTAATATGCAAGACCTCCTGCTACCATGATAACATCAGAAGAAAGCTTAAGAGAATTATATGATAGAACTTTTTTCTGGTTTGCACTTCATTTTAAAGGATTTGAGTATTCAAAGACATGAATAGCAAAAATGCAGAAATATAATACTGTAGAGCTCGTTTATATTAAAAGGTGCATTGATTTTTTGAAATCATCAAATGTGAATTGATTAAAAACAAGTCTCTTGTACCTTATTAATCATTTTCACCTGGTAGTCCACCAAGAAGGGGAATTTATTTCCAAATAAACTGAAACTCTTTGCTGAAAAAATTAATGGTTTTGGGGTAAAAAAAAAAAAAAGCCAAAATTAGCTCCCGTTATTTGTTTTATTGTGGGATAAAAAGTAAATTGAACTAAAATTTTGAAGTTTTTACTTGGATGAAAGATTAGTGGCCTTAAAGTTGAATTCTTATCATGTAAAACTGAAAAAAAATAAGTTTGTGTGAATATGAAGGATAAGTTATCTGAGACCAAAAGTATAAGTTGGCACAACTTTCTTACAAGTCTTAAAAATCTTAGTTGTCACATAAACTCAAAAATCCTGTGCAGTAAGTTGCCTTGAATTTTTAAGTTGGCGTAACTTTTTTTTTTTACAGTGTATGTATTTATATACTGTACCATGGCTTCAGGAAGTATCACTATTTGTACATAAATGTAAGCTGTATGAATGAATTAATGTGTTTAATATTTAAGGGGTAAGAGATGGATCAGACGTTATCTTCTAGATAAACTGTAGAGCTTGAGTAGAGGAAGTGTGTGTGTGTGTGTGTGTGTGTGTGTGTGGGGGGGGGACCGGACTTAGATGGTTTAAAATCAAGCAATACCACTAAACTCAACATCAAAAACAAATTTGATGTTCAAGAGAGAAGAGATCAGATCACACCTGCTGATAACATGAAGATGAATCGTGTGGTTTTGGTCCTGGGCTTCATCCTGATCATGGGGCTCTACTCAGACGCTCAGCGTGAGTTTAATACACACACTTTATGTAGCGGTACAACAATAGTTGCATATGAAGTCGAAGTAAATATGTACAGTATAAAGTACACACACACACACACACACACTTTTTATTTGGTATTCAGTTGTGTATAATACATATAAATGTTCCACCTTCGGAGTGACTTATGGAGGATATGGACTCCATAGCTTGTACTCCTAAGTTCCCCAGACTGTGTGTTCATGAAGACGCCGTCAAAAGAAAGTTTAATCTACCATAATGCTGCAACTGAGATGCAACACACACCATTTATTATGATGCTTTTGGATGTTACTGATGCTTAATGTGATTCAGATTCAAATAAAGTTATAACGCACCACTGAGTGAACTGAATGATTTATTAACAAAAACATTAATGTTAGAAAATGTCTGAAAATAAACTTGTGAATATTTGATCAGTGTGATACGCTGCCCTGTGATTCAGCATGAGCAGCTGTGGTTGGCTGGTTTCCTGTGTCTCAGACGTAGCACTTCAGCATAACATGAACTGTGGTTTGTGAAATGCATTATGACCCAAACACACACACACACACACACACACCCCACTTCATTCAGTCAGATAGACATGGCCTTGACTGGTTTGCTTTATTCCTATTACGGTAGAGACATGGACATTTTCTCTTCTGATTGACCTGTCACTTGGATTATTAATGGAATATTAAGCTGCATGTAAACGCAACCACTGGAGCAGAGTTCAGCCTGAAAATATCTCTGTCCAGTAAAATTCTTCCACACCAAACTTAAATGGATCTTGGTTCCTGCAGGGAGGAATGTGCTGAAACAGGAAAAGGCCTTCCCCAAACTGACTGATTCCTGTTAAAGTTCTTGATGCAATTTGAATTGAATTTCACTCCCTCAATGATCACAAACTGTCCAGGCCCTGAAACAGCAAATCAGCCCTGAACCATGATGCTCCCTCCACCATGTCCTCTCAGATTAGTTTGATCAGGGCCCGGTTCACACAGCAAGGTTCATACGAACAGGTCTTTCTTCAGAAGAGCAGATTCGATGAGAAACCAGACTTTGTGTGTGTTTTATAGGACAGCGTCTAATGAGTTTTTGGCCCCTGGACTCAAATTGTTCGCACAGAAGTTTACATGCATTTTTAAAACTTCATTATAAACATTTAAAGCAGGCAAGTGTTTGTGTGTTATCAGTTAATCTGAAATGGGTTCATCTCCTATTATGACTCAGATGAAGATGATTTAAAAGATAACGTTTCTTTTGCAACTACAGTATATTTGGATGTGAAGTGGGTAACGAGGTGAGGAGGGGATGGTAGAGCATTGAGCATTAAGATGACACAACATCTGGGAAGGGGGAAGACATGCTGGTGAAGGCACAAATATGAACAAGTCTTTTATCACTGGAGCATGCAGTATATGTTGGCACACACCAAGTGGGGGAAATCATAACAGAATTGTGAAACCCCCCCCCCTTTACCCCCAGCCCAAAGCTCCCAATGTGCTCCAAAAGTGTCAAACCAGGGGGACTGGGGTCTGACGAGAATGAGATGTTTTAAAATCAAGCTATACCACTAAACAACATCAAAAACAAATTTGATGTTCAAGAGAGAAGAGATCAGATCTTCACACATCTGCTGAGAACATGAAGACGAGTCATGCGGTTTTGGTCCTGGGCTTCATCCTGATCATGGGGCTCTACTCAGATGCTCAGCATGAAATCAGCCCTGAACCATGATGCTCCCTCCACCATGTCCTCTCAGATTAGTTTGATCAGGGCCCGGTTCACACAGCAAGGTTCATATGAACAGGTCTTTCTTCAGAGGAGCAGATTCTGTCAGAAACCAGACACTGTATGTGTTTTATAGGGCAGTGTCTGATGAGTTTTTGGACCCTGGACTCAGATTGTTCCCCCAGATGTTTACATACATTTTTAAAACTTGACTATGAACATTTAAAGCAGGCAAGTGTTTGTGTGTTATCATTTAATTTGGAATGGGTTCATCTCCTATTTTGACTGAGATGAAGATAATTTAAAAGAGGTAAAGAGGGGATGGTAGAGCATCAAGCATTAAGACGACACAACATCAGGGAAGGGGGAAGATGCGTGCTCGTAAATGTACATACACAAACACACACTTTAGTGCTGGAGCATGTAGTATATATTGGCACACACCAATGAGGGGAATTCATGATGTATCCTCAACTCCCCCTTAATGGTGCTCCTCCCAAAACAGTCCAAAATTGTCAAAACAGTGGGTCCTGAGCCCCTGGACAGATTGTCCATAAGTTTCGAGGGTTGCCAGGGCAGGTGCTGCATAGAAATTGTGACAGCAGAGTGATGGAACAGGGCGGCAGGGCACTGACTTCAGCAGTGAAGGGTGGTGGTGTGACGACCTCTGTGAAGTAGAGCACTGGAGCGACGACCTCTCCAGAGTCAGGAGGCACAAAGAGCATGACATCAGTAAAGTAGAGAGGCGGGGCAACTACTTCCTTCCCAGAGTCAGGAGGTGACCGGACAGGACATGAGGCGTATTGGGCCTGGGCTGGTGTGACAGGGTCAAAAATGCATGTGCATGTTATATTTTGGTTTTCTGTTTTATATTTATTGCATTTTTTTTATTTGAGTGTTGTGTTATTGTTTGACTTGCATGCTTTTTTAAATAATTTTACCTGGTTTGCTGTGGTTTTAGTCATCCCTTTTTATTTTAATTGCTTGATGTTTTTAGAATGTTGTTAAGTGCATTTTTAAACAGTTGAAATGAACTGTGATGACCCTGGAAGTGCCACACCCACAGCCTGTGCATCGACTTAATTACCTGATGAGCGACAGGTGCAGGGATGCGCCACACAGTCTAGATGGATTTTTACTGGGACAGAAAAGGAGAGAACAGAGGCGCATGTGGCCGCAGCAGACGCTGGAGAGAACAGTCTTTGGAGAAGCGGTCCTCCCAGGAGTTAGTAGCCAGCACTGAACTGTGAGAAGTTGCAGTGAGGAGATGTGCAACAGCCAGTGTCCACCAACACTGAAAAAAATGGCCTGTTAAAAAATCTTGTACATCGGTTGCACTTATTAAAATCATATCCACTAAGACCAATTAAGTCATGTTCAGAAAACAGAACATGACTTAATTGGTCTTGGTGGATATTATTTTAATAAGTGCAACCGATGTACAAGATTTTTTTGTGTTAATTTAACAGGCCATTTTTTCAGTGAACGCTGTTTCACTCAGGCCTGGGTCAGCAGCGAGATATCTGCCGCCCAGGAAAAGCATCTGATGGCTTCAGATCTGCGTGAGAGGCGTGCAAGGAGGACTTTGAGTGACCGAGAGAAGAAGCATGGACATGGGAGGAGCTGTTGAAATGGACTTGAACTTTTAATGCGGTTTTAACTCTCCTTTAAACCAGTCATTTTTTTGTGTTTTTTAGCAGGTCTGCTGACCATTTTCTTTCTTTTTTATTTCTTCTGCAACTGCTTATATATATCCACATTCATATATATATATATATACATATACACAAACATTATATATATATATATATATATATATATATATATATATATATATATATATATATATATATATAAAACCCCAATTCCAAAAAAGTTGGGACAAAGTACAAATTGTAAATAAAAATGGAATGCAATAATTTACAAATCTCAAAAACTGATATTGTATTCAAAATAGAACATAGACAACATATCAAATGTCCAAATGTCGAAAGTGAGACATTTTGAAATTTCATGCCAAATATTGGCTCATTTGAAATTTCATGACAGCAACACATCTCAAAAAGTTGGGACAGGGGCAATAAGAGGCTGGAAAAGTTAAAGGTACAAAAAAGGAACAGCTGGAGGACCAAATTGCAACTCATTAGGTCAATTGGCAATAGGTCATTAACATGACTGGGGATAAAAAAGAGCATCTTGGAGTGGCAGCGGCTCTCAGAAGTAAAGATGGGAAGAGGATCACCAATCCCCCTAATTCTGCGCCGACAAATAGTGGAGCAATATCAGAAAGGAGTTCGACAGTGTAAAATCGCAAAGCCTTTGAACATCTCATCATCTACAGTGCATAATATCATCAAAAGATTCAGAGAATCTGGAAGAATCTCTGTGCCTAAGGGTCAAGGCCGGAAAACCATACTGGGTGCCCATGATCTTCAGGCCCTTAGACGGCACTGCGTCACATACACTCAAAAAAATAACTTGCAAATAACTTGCTCAGTGAACATAATAAAATTATGGAAAGTATTTCCACCCAAGTAAAATGCGTTAACTTAGCCAGAAACAATTTTGTTGAGTGACCTAAATGTCAACCGTGACATGTTAGACTTAGGTTCATGTAACAAACACCCATGTTGGTTTTTTTGAGTGTACAGGCATGCTTCTGTATTGGAAATCACAAAATGGGCTCAGGAATATTTCCAGAGAACATTTTCTGTGAACACAATTCACCGTGCCATCCGCCGTTGCCAGCTAAAACTCTGTAGTTCAAAGAAGAAGCCGTATCTAAACATGATCCAGAAGTGCAGACGTCTTCTCTGGGCCAAGGCTCATTTAAAATGGACTGTGGCAAAGTGGAAAACTGTTCTGTGGTCAGACGAATCAAAATTTGAAGTTCTTTATGGAAATCAGGGATGCCGTGTCATTCGGACTAAAGAGGAGAAGGACGACCCAAGTTGTTATCAGTGCTCAGTTCAGAAGCCTGCATCTCTGATGGTATGGGGTTGCATTAGTGCATGTGGCATGGGCAACTTACACATCTGGAAAGACACCATCAATGCTGAAAAGTATATCCAGGTTCTTGAGCAACATATGCTCCCATCCAGATGACGTCTCTTTCAGGGAAGACCTTGCATTTTCCAACATGACAATGCCAAACCACATACTGCATCAATTACAGCATCATGGCTGCGTAGAAGAAGGGTCTGGGTACTGAACTGGCCAGCCAGCAGTCCAGATCTTTCACCCACAGAAAACATTTGGCGCATCATAAAACGGAAGATACGACAAAAAAGACCTACAGTGGTGCTTGAAAGTTTGCGAACCCTTTAGAATTTTCTATATTTTTGGATAAATATGACCTAAAACATCATCAGATTTTCACACAAGTTCTAAAAGTAGATAAAGAGAACCCAGTTAAACAAATGAGACAAAAATATTATACTTGATCATTTATTTATTGAGGAGAATGATCCAATATTACATATCCGCGAGTGGCAAAAGTATGTGAACCTCTAGGATTAGCAGTTAATTTGAAGGTGAAATTAGAGTCAGGTGTTTTCAATCAATGGGATGACAATCAGGTGTGAGTGGGCACCCTGTTTTATTTAAAGAACAGGGCTCTATCAAAGTCTGATCTTCACAACACATGTTTGTGGAAATGTAGCATGGCATGAACAAAGGAGATTTCTGAGGACCTCAGAAAAAGCATTGTTGATGCTCATCAGGCTGGAAAAGGTTACAAAACCATCTCTAAAGAGTTTGGACTCCACCAATCCACAATCAGACAGACTGTGTACAAATGGAGGAAATCCAAGACCATTGTTACCCTCCCCGGGAGTGGTCGACCAACAAAGATCACTCCAAGAGCAAGGCATGTAATAGTCAGCGAGGTCACAAAGGACCCCAGGGTAACTTCTAAGTAACTGAAGGCCTCTCTCACATTGTCTAATGTTAATGTTCATGAGTCCACCATCAGGAGAACACTGAACAACAATGGCGTGCATGGCAGGGTTGCAAGGAGAAAGCCACTGCTTTCCAAAAAGAACATTGCTGCTCATCTGCAGTTTGCTAAAGATCACATGGACAAACCAGAAGGCTTTTGGAAAAATATTTTGTGGACGGATGAGACCAAAATAGAACTTTTTGGTTTAAATGAGAAGCGTTAATTTTGGAGAAAGAAAAAGCCTGCATTCCAGCATAAGAACCTTATCCCATCTGTGAAACATGGTGGTGGTAGTATCATGATTTGGGCCTGTTTTGCTGCATCTGGGTCAGGACGGCTTGCCATCATTGATGGAACAATGAATTCTGAATTATACCAGCAAATTCTAAAGGAAAATGTCAGGACATCTGTCCATGAACTGAATCTCAAGAGAAGGTGGGTCATGCAACAAGACAACGACCCTAAGCACACAAATCGTTCTACCAAAGAATGGTTAAAGAAGAATAAAGTTAATGTTTTGGAATGGCCAAGTCAAAGTCCTGACCTTAATCCAATCAAAATGTTGTGGAAGGACCTGAAGCGAGCAGTTAATGTGAGGAAACCCACCAACTTTCCAGAGTTGAAGCTGTTCTGTACAGAGGAATGGGGTAAAATTCTTCCAAGCCGGTGTGCAGGATTGATCAACAGTTACCGGAAATGTTTAGTTGCAGTTATTGCTGCACAAGGAGGTCAAACCAGACACTGAAAGCAAAGGTTCACATACTTTTGCCCCTCACAGATATGTAATTTTGGATCATTTTCCTCATTAAATAAATGACCATGTATAATATTTTTGTCTTATTTGTTTAACTGGGTTCTCTTTATCTACTTTTAGGACTTGTGTGAAAATCTGATGATGTTTTAGATCATATTTATGCAGAAATATAGAAAATTCTAAAGGGTTCACAAACTTTCAAGCACCACTGTAAGACAGTTGAGCAACTAGAATCCTACATTAGACAAGAATGGGTTAACATTCCTATCCCTAAACTTGAGCAACTTGTCTCCTCAGTCCCCAGACGTTTACAGACTGTTGTAAAGAGAAAAGGGGATGTCTCACAGTGGTAAACATGGCCTTGTCCCAACTTTTTTGAGATGTGTTGTTGTCATGAAATTTAAAATCACCTAATTTTTCTCTTTAAATGATACATTTTCTCAGTTTAAACATTTGATATGTCATCTATGTTCTATTCTGAATAAAATATGGAATTTTGAAACTTCCACATCATTGCATTCCATTTTTATTTACAATTTTTACTTTGTCCCAACTTTTTTGGAATCGTGGTTGTAATCTCATCTCATTTTCATCTGCTTATCCGGGGCCAGGTCGCGGAGGCAGCAGTCTGAGCATGGAAGCCCAAACTTCCCTCTCCCCAGACACCTCAGCCAGCTCCTCGGGAAGAACACCGAGGCGTTCCCAGGCCAACTGAGAGACATAGTCCCTCCAGCGTGTCCTGGATCTTCCCTGGGGCCTCCTTCCGGGGGGACATGCCTGGAACACTTCCCCAGGGAGGCGTCCAGGAGGCATCCAAAAGAGATGGCCGCGCCACCTCAGCTGATTCCTCTCAATGTGGAGGAGCAGCAGCTCTACTCCGAGCTCCTCCTGAGTGACTGTGCTTCTCACCCTATCTCTAAGGGATTGCCCAGCCACCCTGTCAAGGAAACTCATTTTGGCTGCTTGTATCCGTGATCTTGTTCTTTCGGTCATTACCCAAAGCTCATGACCATAGGTGAGAGTCGGAACATAGATTGACCCTTAAATCAAGAGCTTCACCTTTTGGCTCAGCTCCTTCTTCACCACGATGGACCGGTAAAGCGACCGAATTACTGTGGAGGTTGCACTGATCCACCTGTCAATCTCACTCTCCATTCTTCACTCACTCATGAACAAGATCCCAAGATACTTAAACTCCTCCACTTGAGGCAGGACTGCTACACCAACCTGGAGAGGACAAGCCACCCTTTTCCTGTCGAGAACCATGACCTCAGACTTGGAGGTGCTGATTCTCATCCCAGCCGCTTCACACTCAACTGCAAACTGCCTCAGTGCATGCTGAAGGTCCTGATTTGAAGAAGCCAACAGGACAACATCATCCGCAAAAAGCAGAGATGAAATCCTGTGGTTCCCAAACAGGATTCCCTCCGGCTCCTGGCTGCACCTAGTAATTCTGTCCATAAAAATTATGAACAGAACCGGTGACAAAGGGCAGCCCTGCCGGAGTTCAACATGCACTGGGAACAGGTCTGACTTACTGTCGGCAATGCAAACCAGACTCCTGCTCCGTTCATACAGGGACTGGACAGCCCTTAGCAAAGGAGTCCTGAACCCCATATTCACGAAGCACCCCCTACATGATACCACGAGGGACACGGTCGAATGCCTTCTCCAGATCCACAAAGCAAATGTGGACTGGTTGGGCAAACTCCCATGAACCCTTGAGTACCCTATGAAGGGTATAGAGCTGGTCCAGTGTTCCACAACCAGGACGAAAACCGCATTGTTCCTCCTGGATCCGAGGTTCAACTATTGGCCAAATTCTCCTCTCCAGTACCCTGGAGTAAACCTTCCCCGGGAGGCTGAGAAGTGTGATTCCCCTATAATTGGAGCACACTCTCTGGTCCCCTTTCTTAAAATGAGGGACCACCACCCCGGTCTGCCACTCCAGAGGCACTGTCCCCAACTGCCACGTGATGTTGCATAGGCATGTCAGCCAAGACAGCCCCACAACATCCAGAGACTTGAGATACTCAGGGCGGATCTCATTAACCCCCGGTGCCTTGCCACCGAGGAACTTGTAAACCACCTCAGTGATTTTGGCTTGTGTAATGGATTAGTCCACCTCTGAGTCATCAGCCTCAGTCTCCTCAATGGAAGACATGACAGTGGGATTGAGGAGATCCTCAAAGTATTCCTTCCACCACCCGACAATATCCCCAGTCGAGGTCAACAGCTCCCCACCCGCACTGTAAACATTGTTGGCAGAGTACTGCTTCCCCCTCCTGAGGCACTGGATGATTTGCCAGAATTTCTTCGAGGCCGACCGATAGTCCTCCTCCATGGCCTCACTGACCTCCTCCCAGTTCCGAGTTTTTGCCTCCGCAACTGCCTGAGCTGCAGCACACCTGGCCTGCCGATACCCATCAGCTGCCTCAGGAGTCCCAGAGGCCAACATGGCCCAATAGGACTCCTTCTTCAGTTTGACGGCATCCCTTACTTCCGGTGTCCACCACTGGGTTCAGGGATTGCCACCACAACAGGCACCGGAGACCTTGCGTCCACAGCTCCGAACAGCCGCGTTGACAATGGAGGTAGAGAACATGGTCCACTCAGGCTCAATGTCCCCCGCCTCCCTCGGAAGCTGGGAGAAGCTCTCCTGGAGGTGGGAGTTAAAGACCTCCCCGATAGAGTGATCGGCCAGACATTCCCAGCAGACCCTCACCATACGTTTGGGCCTGCCAGGTCTGTCTGGCTTCCTCCTCCACCAGCGGATCCAACTCACCACCAGGTGGTGATCAGTTGACAGCTCAGCCCCTCTCTTCACCCGAGTGTCCAAGATATAGGGCCAAAGATCAGATGAAATGACAACAAAGTCGATCTTCGACCTCTGACCTACGGTGTCCTGGTGCCATGTGTACTTATCAACACACCTATGCTCGAACATGGTGTTCATTATGAACAAACCGTGACTAGCACAGAAGTCCAATAACAAAACACCACTCGGGTTCAGATCGGGGAGGCCGTTCCTCCCAATCATGCCCCTCCAGGTGTCACTGTCATCGCCCACGTGAGCGTTGAAGTCCCCCAGTAGAACAATGGAGTCCCCAGTCTGAGCACCTCTCAGTACCTCTCCCAGGGACTCCAAGAAGGCCGGATACTCTATACTGCTATTTGGCCCGTAGACACAAACAACAGCAAGCGCCCTCTCCCTGATCCGAAAGCGCAGAGAGGCAACCCTCTTGTTCACTGGGGTAAACTCTAACACACGACGGCTGAGCTGGGGAGCTATAAGCAAGCCCACACCAGCCCGCCGCCGCTCACCATGGGTGACTCCAGAGAAGTGGAGAGTCCAGCCCCTCTCGAGGAGCTGGGTTCCAGAGCTGTGCATGGAGATGAGTCCGACTATCTCTAGCCGGTACCTCTCAACCTCCTACACAAGCTCAGGCTCTTTCCCCCCCCAGCAAAGTGACATTCCATGTCCCAACAGCTAGCCGCTGTGCTCAGGGATCAGGTCATCGAGGCCGCCCAATCCACACTGCACCGGTCCCCTACAGCTACCTCTGTGGGTGATGAACCCACAGGAGGTCGGGCCTACGTCAGTGCTTCGGGCTGAGCCTGGCCGGGCCCCGTGGGCAAAGGCCCGGCCACCAGGCGCTCACATATGAGCCCCAACCCTGGCTCCAGGGTGGGGCCCCGGCTGCGCCATACCGGGCGACATCACGGTCCTTGATTTTTTAGTTTCCATAAGAGGGAATATTATATATATATATATATATATATATAGGGACAATACTGCCAATTTGGCATTGTGACTTATAGAGGATATGGACTTGACAAGTGGTTACTCAGTGTATATACTGTAAAGCAACAATGATTACAGTTGGCCTACCTGTGAAATAAAAATGTGTTCTTCATGAGAACAATGTGTAACATGTAACATGCAATGTGTCTCAAAAATAAAAAAATCTGAGTTTCCTGGATAAATAATAATAATAATAATAATAATAGTAGTAGTAGTAGTAGTCATAAGATCACATCAGAACATGTTTCTTTAACTGAAGATCTGAAAGATGAATGACATTTGACATTTATGCACATTTATTTTATTATTATTTTCTATTTGACAAACACACATCATGTGTATCTCACTCAGCTCCAGCTCTTGAACCTCCTGCAAAATATGAATCTGGACCTTTAGGTGTTGACCATATTGGAGAGCCTACACACTGCTGTTCTGAGTTTTTCACTGGCAAAATTCCTCCCGAAAAGATCCTGAACATGACAAAGACAGACCCATGCTCTCCACAGGAAGGTTTCATGTGAGTATCTGCCAATTAGACATGGATTCCTGTTTTATTCCATTATTTTAATTTTAGAAAAGTGAAATTAAATCCATTTCTAAATTAGATGAGAGTAGATGAGATTGTACTGATGTGTGTGTGTTTGTCATGGTACAGGCACTTATGGATGAATGTGCAGAAGACTAACAAGGAGCAAACAGTGATGGAGCCAAAACATGAGACGAGAGTCTCAGAGTCATAGAGTAAGTGAAGGTCAGGCAATCGGCAAACAATGTTAAGGGGGAAAGACAAAGAGCGTAAACGGGAAAGACAGAAGCAAGAGTCAGAATAATGAGAGTCAGTCAGAAACAACAAGGCTTAGTATGAACTGATGAGAGCAGAACGATGCTTCACATTGGAGTAATGTGAGAGAGAGGTTCATATAGGCAGGGGGACTAATTAGGATGATGAGTGACAGCTAATGTCAATAGTCTGAGGAGAGAGGGTGCTGTGAGTTTTGGGGAGTGTAGTCCATGGTGTCCATGTTTGTAGTTTGGACAGTTTCAGCAGGTTTACTGACAGTATTTGTGTGTGTTTCAGTGTTACTACTCCTAAGTTCCCCAGACTGTGTGTTCATGAAGTTCAGACCCCCCAAGGAGCTCCCACTAGGAGCTATATTCTTTTTAGGGCGCCCCCTACCTCTGCGTCCAGGTTTGTCTGGATGTAGAGCATGGAATTATTGTTTGAGGAGTGGATCTAGGATGTCTTTAGTTAGAGTCACACACACTTTATTTGGTATTAACTTATGTATAATAGTTATTAATGTTCTACCTTCAGAGTGACTTATAGAGGATATGGACTTGACAAGGGGTTACTTAGTGTATATACTGTAAAGCAACAATGATTACAGTTGTCCTACCTGTGAAATAAAAACGTGTTCTACACGAGAACAATGCGTAACACGTAACATGCAGTGTGCCTCAGAAAAAAAAAATCTGAGTTTCCTGGAGGAATAATAATAATAATAATAATAATAGTAGTAGTAGTAGTAGTAGTGTAGTTGTGTCCAAGATGGCGGCACAGCAGTAACATGCAGCGGCCTCTCCGGATCCAAAATGGTGCGCTTTTTTTTGTCATTTTGTTCCTCTGCTCGACCCTCTACAGCACACAGACATCAGATCAACTGGCGTTTGTGTCTACCATCGCCAGACACTCTTTCAATACAGATACCGTGCAGAAAACATCATAAAATATGATGTGGTGGAGAAGCCACTTCACCTCGGCCTGCTGCGAGGAACAGGCCTCCAGTCCACGGCCTCGTTTGAGGCCAGTGACACAGGAGGAGTCATCGGAAGCGGTGTGTGAGGAGGCAGAAATGCGGCAAGCACATGGGTGTCCATGCTAGGCTAACAGCTAACACTAGCCAGCTGACACTCCCATCCATTCTACTCTCCAAAGACTGCTCCCTGGAAGATAAACTGGACTATATCCAGCTCCAGTGGACGCCCAGTGTGAGTTTAGAGACTGCTGCATCCTTGTTTTCATGGAGACATGGCTCAGCGCCCGAGTTCTGGACATCGCCATTCAGCTGGATGGGCTAGCTTCATTCCAAGCTGACAGAGATGCAGCTCTGTGCGGTAAGACTTGTGGAGGTGGCTTATGTATTTACATCAACACAGAATGGTGCAGGAATTCAGTGCTAGTCTCTGGTTATTGCTCATCGCGAGTGGAGTTTCTGACTGTTAGATGTAGACCATATTATTTACGATGGGAATTCTCTTCTGCATTCATAAGCAGAGTTTACATTCCCCCCAGTGCTAATGCTAAGGAAGTGCCCTGCATACTGTATGGTGCGATCAGCGAACTATAGAATGCACACGCTGATGGACTGTTTATTATCACCGGAGATTTCAACCATGCGAATCTCAGGTCAGTGCTCCCTAAATTTCATCAGTAAGTGGACTTTGTAATGTGAGGGGCAAACACACTGGATCTTGTTTACACAAACATTCCTGGCACCCCCCCACACACACACACCTCGGCTATTCAGACCACATCTCTGTTATGCTAATTCCAGCATACAGACTGCTCATCAGATGCTCCAAACCAGTTCTAAGGCAGCAGAAAACCTGGCTGGAAGGAGCCATCTCTGCTCTCCAGGACTGTTTTGAGAAAACTGACTGGGACATGTTTAGGGAGGCTGCAACCAATGGCAACTGTGCTAACTTAGAGGAGTACACAGCATCAGTGACCAGCTACATCAACAAGTGCATTGATGATGTTACTGTCTCTAAGATCATCACTACTAGCCCCAACCAGAAGCTGTGGATTACTGCAGAGGTGTGTGCTCTACCCAGAACCCGAGATGCTGCCTTCAGAGCTGGCAACAGAGCGGCCCTAAGAGCAGTGAGGTGCCAAACTGTCTCTGACCATCAGAGCAGCAAAGTGTGCACACGCCCAGAGAATCCACAGCTACTTCCAGGACAGTGGCGACAGATGGTGCATGTGGCAGGGCATCCAGGCCATCCCAAACTACAGGACAACACCACCTGCCTGTGACAATGATGCCTCCCTTCCAGATGTGCTGAACAGCTTATATGCACAGTTTGAGGCACAGAACCACATGGCAGTGAGGAAGACCATCCCTTCCCCATGCTGAAGAAGTCTTCAGTGTCCTGCCTCAATGACTACCATCCTGTTGCACTCACACACATTATTATAAATTCACATTCACAGATTGATGAGGACATTGTTATGTTGCAATCTGTTTGCTTTTTCCTGAATGTTCAACATAACTTTGTGTTCATGATATGTTATGTTATGATAGCATCAATAAATAATTGTTTTGTTTGGAATTGAATGTGTTTTTTGTTTTTTAAAATTCTTGTAGATCTTGTTAAGAATATTAAAAATCCTTGAAGATCTTGGCAAGAATTTCAAAGATCCTTGAAGATCTTGGCAAGAACTTTGAAGATCTTGAAAATAATTCTAAAGATTCTTGAAGATCTTGAAAATACCTTTGAAGAATCTTGCAGAACCTTGAAGATCTTGAAAAGAACTTTGAAGATCCTTGTAGATCCTTGAAGATCTTGGCAGGAAAATTGAAGATCCTTGAAGATGTTGGCAAGAAGTTAAAAGATCTTTGTAGATCCTTGAAGATCTTGACAGGAAAATTGAAGATCCTTGTAGATCTTGGCAAGGAATTAAAAGATTTTTGTAGATCCTTGAAGATCTTGCCAATAATTTTAAATATGCTTGAAGATCTTTTGAGGATCTTTGTTGAGATCCTCAACAGGATCCTTATAGTCTCTCACAAAGGAATTTACAGATTCTTGAAGATTCCTGAAAGACTTTCATCCTGGAATCCTTATCCAATTCTTATGTGTCATAATTATGTAAGTTTCAGTCTACTTCCATCCTTTCCAGTACTGTTGAATTTGGACCATTTGAAAAAATGAAAGATGCTCATTATATCCTCAAGGATCTTAAAAGATCCTCACAAAGATCTTGTAGAGACCTTGACGAGGATCCTTACAAGATCCTGATTAAATCCATCAGGATTCCAGTTAAGATCTTTATTAGATCCTGAAAAGGATCATTGTAAAATCTTTAAAGGATCATTGTAAAATCTTTCAGGATCTTGGAGGAACTATGCAAAGATCTTGTGAAGATCTGGACAAAGTTCCTGATCAAATCCTCAAGGATCCCATCAAAGGTCTTAACAGGATCCTTAGAAGGATCCTTGTAATATCTTTGAAAGTTCCTTGTTGAATCTTTGAGGATCTTAAAGGATCCTTGTAAAGATTTTTGCGGGGATCATTATGATGATCTTTGTAGGATGCTTAAAATATCTTTGTCAAATCCTTGAGGCTCAGCACAAATAATTTTGCATATGAAGATCTTTCCAAGATCCTTTAAGGATCCTATAAATAACTTTGTCTTTAAGGATCTTTGGCAGGTCTTTGACATTCCGCATGGATCCTGAAAGATCCTGTGAGGTTTTTCACCAGGGTGAACACCTCCCTTTGCAACTGGATCCTGGATTTCATGATTGGGAGCAAAATTTCCAGCACCACCATACTGAGCATAATTTTTGATGAGATTTATGCACATTTATTTTATTATTAGTTTCTGTTCGACTAAAACACCTAAACTGTATCTTACTCAGCTCCAGCTCTTAAACCTACTGCAAAACATGAATCTGGACATTTAGGTGTTGACCATATCGGAGAGCCTCCAGTCTGCTGTTCTGAGTTTTTCAATGGAAAAATTCCTCCCTGAGACATCCTGAACATTACAAAGACAGACCCATGCTGTCCACAGCAAGGCTGCATGTGAGTATCTGACAATTACACATGGATTACTGTTTTATTCCATAATTTAAATTTTAGAAAAGTGAAATTAAGTACATTTCTAAATGAGATGTCAGTAGATGAGATTGTACTGATGTATGTGTCTATGTGTGTGTTTCAGTGTGACTACTCCTAAGTTCCCCAGCCTGTGTGAAAAGTTTAAAGTATCTTAATGCTGCAACTGAGATGCAATACACCTACACACGCACAAAGCCTAGTAACCCAATCTTCAACCATCTCTCACCCGGGAGCTATCAAGACTTAACGTCGATATAGCTGCCCTACAAGAAACCAGACTCACCTCGAACGGCACCCTTAGGGAATGGGACCACTCTTTCTTCTGGCAGGGGAAGGAACCAGAGGAGCCCAGACTGCATGGTGTTGGATTCACAGTGAGAAACTCTCTCCTGTCCTCAATAGAACCGCTAGCAAATGGTACGTCCCATATTCTCTCCCTTCGCCTCTCAACATCTTCAGGAACAGTAAACATCCTGAGCTTTTATGCTCCAACACTCTGCTCTTCCACTGAAGTAAAGGATGCGTTCTATGACGAACTTGATTCCACAGTCAAAGCCATGCCAGCCACTGAACACCTGTTCCTCCTCGGGGACTTCAGTGCTCGCACTGGGGCTGACCACGACTCCTGGCCTCGATGCATTGGTCACTTTGGTGTTGGCAGATTGAACAAGAATGGGCAGCAGCTGCTAGAGCTCTGCTCTTACCACGACCTCTGTATCAAAGATTTTTCTTTCCTACAAAACCCCACTGTCAAGTATCCTGGTGACACCCCAGATCACGCCACTGGCACCAGCTGGATCTTGTCATCACCCGAAGAGCCTCGCTGAACCACATGCTCATCACCCACAGCTTCCATAGTGCTGACTGCAACACTGACCACTTGCTGGTCGGCAGTAAGGTGCGCCTTCAACCCAAACGAATCCACCGCTCAAAGCAGAAAGGATGCTCTTGCATTAATACAGCCATGATCTCGGTCCCTGACTTATGTGAATGCTTTGCCAATACCATTAACGAAGCCCTGAAGAACTGCCCAACAACCACTGTAGAAGCAAGGTGGAACTATATCTGTGAAGCCACCTACCAAGCTGACATGGAATCCTTTGGCAGGAAAGAGAGGCAGAACCCAGACTGGTTTGAAGCAGGAATCATCAAAATGGAACCAGCCATCTCATCCAAGTGAGCTGCACTGCTTAACTATAAGAACAATCCCTCGAAGAAGACCCTCACTGCTTACAGGAAGGCTAGAAGCAAAGCCTAGCAGATCGCCTTGGAAATCTGTTGGGGCATCTAGCTTTCTGCTGACTGTGGCAACATTTGCTCTATGTACGAAGGCATGAAGAAAGCATTTGTTCTCAGCGCCACTAAGAGCACTCCCCTCAAGTCTGCCTCAAGCAATGTTATCACTGACCGCAGGAAGCAGATGGAGAGATGGGCCGAGCACTACCAGGACCTATACACTAGAGAGACCTCTGTCAGCAATACAGCAGTAGAAAACACCACCCCCTGCCTGTCATGGAGGAGCTCAACACCCCACCCTCTGTCGAGGAACTCTGCAAGGCCATCAACCTCCTTGCCTGTGGCAAAGCTCCAGGAAATGATGGCATTCCTCCAGAGGTCATCAAGGCCAGCAATGAGATGTCTCTCCTCAACCATCTCCACGAACTCCTGCTACAGTGCTGGGAAGAAGGGACAATGCCTCAAGACATGTGAGATGCAAAAATCATCACACTGAATAAAAACAAAGGTGATCGCAATGATTGCAACAACTATCACAGAATCTTCCTCCTCAGCATTGTCGGCAAGGCCTTTGCCCACGTGGTACTGAACAGGCTGCAGAAACTCACAGAGCAGGTCTACCCAGAGTCACAGTGCGGCTTTAGAGCCCAGCAATCAACCATTGACATGGTTTTCTCCCTTTGACAACTCCAGGACAAATGCTGCGAACAGCGTCGACCCCTGTACATCACTTTTATCAACCTGACCAAGGTTTTTGACCTAGTCAGCAGAAAAGGTCTCTTCACCCTGCTCCAGAAGACTGGATGTCCCCCAAAGCTCCTGAGATTGATCATTTCATTTCATGATGAGATGAAGGGGACTGTGCAGTACAATGGCTTATCCTCGGACCCCTTCCCAATCAAAAATGGGATAAAGCAAGGATGTGTGCTCGCACGAATGCTCTTCGGCATCTTCTTCTCACTGCTTCTCCACCACGCCTTCAAGCATTCTGACGACGGAGTCTTTTTCCACACCAGAAGTGATGGCAATCTCTTCAACCTGGCCTGCCTCCAAGCAAAGACCAAGGTGCAGCAAGTTCTCATCCGTGAGCTGCTGTTTGCAGATGATGCCACCCGGACTGCCCACACGGAGGAAGACCTACAACCCCTCATCTCCAGCTTTGCCAGTGCCTGTACAGAGTTTGGTCTAACAATCAGCCTAAAGAAGACTAACATCTTGGGCCAAGACGTCATCAGCACTCCCTGCATGTCCATTGGCAACCATACCTTCAAAGTGGTGGATAATTATACTGACCTTGGCTCCACCATCTCCAGCAACCTCTCCCTCGATGTTGAGCTGAACACCAGGATCTGCAAGACATCTTCAGTAATGGCTCACCTGTCAAAGAGAGTGTGGGACAACTCCATGTAAACCACCAACACCAAGATGAAAGTGTATCAGGCCTGTGTTCTGAGCACTCTTCTCTATGGAAGTGAAACTTGGACCCTATACTCTAGCCAGGAATGCAGACTGAACGCTTTCCACCTGCGCTGCTTCAGACGACTACTGGGCATCACATGGCAGGACCGTGTTCCGAACTCTGAAGTTCTAGCCCAAACCAAAACACCAAGCTTGTTCGCCCTCCTCACCTAACGATGACTGCACTGGCTCGGGCACGTAAGCCACATGAACGATGGCCGTATTCCAAAAGACATGCTGTACGGCGAGCTGGCCGCTGGCTCCAGACCTGCAGGAAGGTCCATCCTTTGATTCAAAGATGTTTGCAAACGCGACCTCAGAGCAGGCGACATCAACCCAGAGGACCTGGAGACTGTGGCAGCCAACCATGACAGCTGGTGTCTTGCCATCAAGACTGGAGTCCAGACAGCAGAGAAGAGGAGAGTTGAGCAGTGGGAGGAGAGAAGACAGTGCAGATGACTCAAGGCCGACTCGGCACCCATGGAGATAAAAAACAATGACTACGCCTGCAGCTACTGCAACAGAGTCTGCTGCTCCAGGATTGGACTGTACAGTCAGAGTAGATGCTGCAACTCAACAAAAGACTGACCGGACGCTTCTCCATTGTCTTCCGAGACAGAAGGATGCCAGAGAGAGACTCCTAATTTCCCCAGCCTGTGTGTTCATAAAGTCGCCATCAAATGAAAAGCTTAAAGCATTTTAATGCTGCAACTGAGATGCAACACACGTACGCACGCACAAAGCCTAATAACCCAATCTTCAACCATTGCATCACTCTATTCCACTTTTATCAACGATTTATTATGATGCTTATGGATGTCACTGTTGCTTCATGCAATGCAGATTCAAATAAAGTTCTAAACGCAACACTGAGTGAAATGCATGTTTTATTAATATGCACAGTATGAAGTGCACACACACACACACACACACACACACAGAGTCTCTCTCTCTCTCTCTCTAGGTATTAACTTATGTATAATAGTTATTAATGTTCTACCTTCAGAGTGACTTATAGAGGATATGGACTTGATAAGTGGTTACTCAGTGTATATACTGTAAAGCAACAATGATTACAGTTGTCCTACTTGTGAAATAAAAATGTGTTCTACACAAAAACTATGCGTGAAATGTAATACGCAATGTGTCTAAAAAACACATCTGAGTTTCCTGGATTAATAATAATAATAATAATAATAATAATAATAATAATAATAATAATAATAATGTATTTATTTAACCTTTATTTAACCAGGTAAAGCTTACTGATATATAAAATCTCTTTTTCTTACCCCTCCCCCTTCCCCTCCCCCTTCCCCTTGGCCCTTCCCCTTGAAACTGAGCTACAAGGGATAGGGCTTGAAATTCAACCATTACGTATTGGGATAGCCCTTCAACGATCGCATACGTCATCGCGTACCTCCGTCAGCGTTTACGTTAGCAAAACGCGACCAAATGCGTCATTGGCTGCGACCAGCCGCTACAGTCAGAGCCAGAGGCAGAACCAGAAATCTCTGCTGGCAGGGTGTGATTTGTTAACTAACACCACTGAATGGGATATCTTTGGCGCTTCGTGCACCACATCCGACAGAATGAGGTGTCAGAACACTCATGTAAACAATAAAAGCGAGAATAACAGAACAAAACGTATGCAGTCAAGCAACCGAAAACAATACTCACTCCCAAAGCTTTTTAGCAGCAGCTTGGATTTCAGAAATCGCTGCTCATTCTCAGCTCGAAAGCGAATCAAGCGGCGTGTTTCCTCTGGATAACAACTTAAAACACGTAAATAATGGAGAAAATACATTTATGACAATCTTTCGCCGCGGGAACCGCCATCTTTCTGAAATCCGCATGAAATCTCGCTGAAATCCGCATGGCATTGTGGGAAATCACTCAAACCCCTTCGTTCGGAGTCAGCTCCAGGAAAATCTCCGTTTGGAGGGGTACAGAAGCCCTACCCCTTCCCCTACCCCTCCGCGTTAACTGGGATTGGGATACCCCTACCCCTTCACGTGAACACGCAAAATGGAGGGGAAGGGCCAAGGGGTTGGTTCAAGGGGGTGAAATGGGATTCGGCCTAATAGTAGTAGTAGTAGTCATAGATGTTAGCACACACCATCACATTGTATTTTGTTTTGCTGATAGGATATTTGCATGTAAAATTCATTCTGTTTATTGGTTTTACTCAAGAAATAAAAAGAGCATTTGATTCGTATTGTAATGTTCGGGTGGTGAAGAGGCAGGAAACAGTTGTGTGAGATGTGTGTATTTTAGTGAGGGAAGTCCAAATATCACAGTCAAAATTTACAGCATGGGTCAGATCACATTCAGGCAACACACACAGCACAGAAGCACACACCAGGTAGAGGAATTCGTAACAGAATCCTGAACCCCCTCCTCTTTATGGTACTGCTCCCAAAGTACACCAAAAGTGTCAAACCAGGGGGTCCTGGGCCCCTGGACAGAATGTCCACAAGTTACCAGGGTTCCCAAGGCAGGTGCTGCACAGAAATTGTGACAGCAGAGTGATGGAACAGGGTGGCAGGGCACTGACTTCAGCAGTGAAGGGTGGTGGTGTGATGACCTCGGTGAAGCAGAGCACTGGAGCAACGACCTCGCCAGAGTCAGCAAGCAGAGACAGCATGACATCAGTGAAGTAGAGAGGCGGGGCAACTACTTCCTTCCCAGAGTCAGGAGGCGAATGGAAAGGACATGAGGGGTATCGGGCCTGGGCTTGGGCCACGCTGAATATGATTAAAAATTAGGAAAATGATTTATTACACATCAACATTACTCAAAAAGTGTAGTGGAGATGTGGGTGTGGCTAAATTATTATGATACACAGTACATGCAGTGCAAATCGAGCAGTGAGTGCGGATTGGGTACCCACAGGGTGAAAGTATTACATGCATTAATTTTTTCTCAGATGCTGTTGAGATGAGAGCGTGTGTGTGTGTGTGTGTGTGTATGTGTGTGTGTGTGTGTGTGTGTGTTACTGTGCACATTGTTTAGTCATGAACATAGCTTTTATCAACCATAAACACACCACTGAGTGAATCATCTGAGTTATTAAACATGAATAAATGCAGGAATGTTATTTAACAGATACATGAACAATGTGAGCTAAAGTTGGAGAAAAATTATAATTTTATTATTTTTAAAGTATGTATTTATAGACCATGGCTTCAAAAATATCACCTTTTGTACACAAATGTAAGCTGTATTAATGTATTAATGTGTTTACTATTTAAGGGGTAAGAGATGGATCAGTCGTTATCTTCTAGATAAACTGTCGAGCTTGAGTAGAGGAAGTGGTGGGTTGAGTCGATGTGCGCAGATGTACAGGGGGGTGGGGGGGTAACCAGACTTAGATGGTTTAAAATCAAGCTATCCATCTCAACTCAACATCAAAAGCACATTTGATGTTTGAGAGAGAAGAGGTCAGATCTTCACACACTGCTGAGAACATGAAGATGAATCGTGTGGTTTTGGTCCTGGCCTTCGTCCTGATCATGGGGCTCTACTCAGATGCTCAGCGTGAGTTTAATACACACATTTTTTGTAGCAGTACATCATTAGCTGTATAATCTATGAAGTTGAAGTAAATATGTACAGTATAAATTACACACACGCACAAACACACACTTTTTATTTGGTATTAACTGATGTATAATACTTATTAATGTTCCACCTTCAGAGTGACTTATAGAGGATATGGACTTGATAAGTGGTTACTCAGTGTATATACTGTAAAGCAACAATGATTACAGTTGTCCTACCTGTGAAATAAAAATGTGTTCTACATGGGAACAATGCATAACATGTAACATGCAATGTGTCTTAAAAAACATATCTGAGTTTCCGGGATGAAAAAAAAGTATTATTATTATTATTATTATTATTATTATTATTATTATTATTATCAGTAGTAGTACTAAGATCACATTAAAACTTGTTCATTTACTAAAGATCAGAAAGATGGATTATTTTTAGATGACATTTATGCACATTTATTTTATTATGAGCTTCTATTTGACTAAAACACCTCATCTGTGTCTCACTCAGCTGGAGGTGTTGGCATTATCGCAGAGCCTACAGAATGCTGTTTTGAGTTTTTCACTGGCAAAATTCCTCCTGAAAAGATCCTGGAGGTTAACAAGACAGACTCACACTGTCCACAGCAAGGCTTCATGTGAGTATCTGACAATTACACATGGATTACTGTTTTATTCCATGATTTTAATTTTTAAAAAGTGAAATTAAATCCGTTTCTAAATGAGATGAGAGTAGATGAGATTGTACTGATGTGTGTGTTTATGTGTGTGTTTCAGTGTTGCTACTCATAAGTTCCCCAGACTGTGTGTTCATAAAGTCGCCATCAAATTAAAAGCTTAAAGCATCTTAATGCTGCAACTGAGATGCAACACACACCATTTATTATGATGCTTATGGATGTTACTGATGCTTAATGTGATTCAGATTCAAATAAAGTTATAATGCACCACTGAGTGAACTGCATGATTCATTAACAACAACATTACTGTGAGAAAATGTCTGAAAATAAACTCATGAATATTTCATCTGTGTGATACGCTGCCCTGTGATTCAGCATGAGCAGCTGTGGGTGTGTCTTGTGAAATGCATTGTGACCCAAACACACACACACACACACACACACACACACAGAATGCACACACAGATTCTCATAGTGAAAGTAATCTGACAAAAATGTTTCCAAGTCTGCAATTCTTTTATTGAACTCCTTAGTAAAAGGACATTAACTCACTTCATTCAGTCAGATAGACATGGCCTTGACTGGTTTGCTTTATTCCTATGAAGGTGGAGACATGGACATTTTCTCTTCTGATTGAGCTGTCACTTGAATTATTAATCGAATATTAAGCTGCATGTCTTTGGACTACAAACTGTCCAGGCCCTGAAACAGCAAATCAGCCTTGAACCATGATGCTCCCTCCACCATGTCCTCTCAGATTAGTTTGATCAGGGCCGGGTTCACACGGCAAGGTTCTGTCAGTCACCAGACTTTGTGTGTGTTTTATAGGACAGTGTCTGACTAGTTTTTGGCCTCTGGAGTCAGAGATTACATACATTTTTAAACCTTAACTGTGAGCATTTAAAGCAGACAAGTGTTTGTGTGTTATCAGTTAATTTGGAATGGATTCATCTCCTATTATGACTCAGAAGGAGATCATTTAAAAGATAACTATTTTCTTGCAGCTACAATATACTTGTATATGAAGTGGGTAATGAGGTAAAGGGGGGATGGTCGAGCATTAAGACGACACAACATCTGGGAAGGAGGAAGACATGTTGGTGAATGCACAAATATGAACACATTTATAAGTCTTTTAGCACTGGAGCATGTAGTATATGTTGGCACACACCAAGTGGGGGGAATTCATAACAGAATTGTGACCCCACCCCCCACCTCAAAGCTCCCAATGTGCTCCAAAAATGTCAAACCAGGGAGTCCTGGGCCCCTGGACAGAATGTCCATAAGGTGCCAGGGTTCCCAAGGCAGGTGTTGCACAGAAATTGTGACAGCAGAGTTAAGGAACAGGGCGGCAGGACACTAACTTCAGCAGTGAAGGGTGGTGGTGTGATGACCTCTGTGAAGCAGGGCATGGAGAGATTACCTCGCCAGAGTCAGGAAGCAGAGAGAGCATGACATCAGTGAAGTAGAGAGACGGGGCAACTACTTCCTTCCCAGAGTCAGGAGGCAACTGGACAGGACATGAGGGGTATCGGGCCTGGGCTGGGGCCACGCTGAATATGATTAAAAATTGGGAAAATGATTTATTACACATCAACATTATTCAAAAAGTGTAGTGGAGATGTGGGTGTGGTTAAATTATTATGGTACACAGTACATGCAGTGCAAATCGAGCAGTGAGTGCGGATTGGGTACCCACAGGGTGAAAGCATTACATGCATGAAGTTTTTGAGATACTGTTGAGATGGGAGCATATTATCTGTCTGTGTGTGTGTGTGTGTGTGTGTGTGTGTGTGTGTGTGTGTGTGTGTGTGTATTTCAATGCTACTATCCACACAGTTTCATCATGAACATAGCCTTTTGTCAACCATAAACATACCACTGAGTGAATCACCTGATTTATGAAACATAAATAAATGCAGGAATGTTATCCAACAGATACATGAGCAATGTGAGTTAAAGGTGGAGAAAATCCTCGTCTCGTCTCGTCTCGTCTCGTCTTCTTCCACTTTATCCGGGACCGGGTCGCGGAGGCAGCAGTCTAAGCATGGAAGCCCAAACTTCCCTCTCCCCAGACACCTTGGTCAGCTCCTCGGGAAGAACACCGAGGCGTTCCCAGGCCAGCCGAGAGACATAGTCCCTCCAGCATGTCCTGGGTCTTCCCCGGGGCCTCCTCCCGGGGGGACATGCCTGGAACACCTCCCCAGGGAGGTGTCCAGGAGGCATCCAAAAAAGATGCCCGAGCCACCTCAGCTGGTTCCTCTCGATGTGGAGGAGCAGCGGCTCTACTCCAAGCTCCTCCTGAGTGACTGTGCTTCTCACCCTATCTCTAAGGGAGCGCCCAGCCACCCTGCAAAGGAACCTCATTTTGGCCGCTTGTATCCGCGATCTTGTTCTTTCGGTCATTACCCAAAGCTCATGACCATAGGTGAGAGTTGGAACATAGATCGACCGGTAAATTGAGAGCTTTGCCTTTTGGCTCAGCTCCTTCTTCACCACGACGGACCGGTAAAGTGACCGCATCACTGCGGAGGTTGCACCGATCTGCCTGTCGATCTCACGCTCCATCCTTCCCTCACTCGTGAACAAGATCCCGAGATACTTAAACTCTTCCACTTGAGGCAGGACTTCTCCACCAACCTGGAGAGGGCAAGCCACCCTTTTCCGGTCGAGAACCATGGCCTCGGACTTGGAGGTGCTGATTCTCATCCCAGCCGCTTCACACTCGACTGCAAACTGCCCCAGTGCATGCTGGAGGTCCTGGTTTGAAGAAGCCAACAGGACAACATCATCCGCAAAAAGCAGAGATGAAATCCTGTGGTTCCCAAACAGGATTCCTTCCGGCCCCTGGCTGTGCCTAGAAATTCTGTCCATAAAAATTATGAACAGAACCGGTGACAAAGGGCAGCCCTGCCGGAGTCCAACATGCACTGGGAACAGGTCTGACTTACTGCCGGCAATGCGAACCAGACTCCTGCTCCATTTGTACAGGGACCGGACAGCCCTTAGCAAAGAGCCCCGAACCCCATACTCCCGAAGCACCCCCCACAGAATACCACAGGGGACACGGTCGAATGCCTTCTCCAGATCCACAAAGCACATGTGGACTGGTTGGGCAAACTCCCATGAACCCTCAAGCACCCTATGAAGGGTATAGAGCTGGTCCAGTGTTCCGTGACCAGGACGAAAACCGCATTGTTCCTCCTGGATCCAAGGTTCGACTATTGGTCGAATTCTCCTCTCCAGTACCGTAGAGTAAACTTTCCCCAGGAGGCTGAGAAGTGTGATTGGAGCACACTCTCCGGTCCCCTTTCTTAAAAAGAGGGACCACCACCCCAGTCTGCCACTCCAGAGGCACTGTCCCCGACCGCCACGCGATGTTGCAGAGGCGTGTCAACCAAGACAGCCCCACAACATCCAGAGACTTGAGATACTCAGGGCGGATCTCATCCACCCCCGGTGCCTTGCCACCGAGGAGCTTGCAAACCACCTCAGTGACTTCAGCTTGGGTAATGGATGAGTCCACCTCTGAGTCATCAGCCTCAGTCTCCTCAATGGAAGACATGACAGTGGGATTGAGGAGATCCTCAAAGTATTCCTTCCACCACCCGACAATGTCCCCAGTCGAGGTCAACAGCTCCCCACCCGCACTGTAAACATTGTTGGCAGAGTACTGCTTCCCCCTCCTGAGGCACCGGACGGTTTGCCAGAATTTCTTCGAGGCTGACTGATAGTCCTTCTCCACGGCCTCCCTGAACTCCTCCCAGTTCTGAGTTTTTGCCTCCGCAACTGCCCGAGCTGCAGCACACCTGGCCTGCCGATACATGTCAGCTGCCTCAGGGGTCCTGGAGGTCAACATGGCCCAATAGGACTCCTTCTTCAGCTTGATGGCATTCTGGTGTCCACCACCGGGTTCGGGTATTGCCGCCACGACAGGCACCGGAGACCTTGCGGCCACAGCTCCGAACAGCTGTGTCCACAATGGAGGTAGAGAACATGGTCCACTCAGACTCAATGTTCCCCGCCTCCCTCCGAAGCTGGGAAAAGCTCTCTCAGAGGTGGGAGTTAAAGACCTCTCCAACAGAGTGCTCGGCCAGACGTTCCCAGCAGACCCTCACCATACGTTTGGGCCTGCCAGGGCTGTCCAGCTTCCTCCTCCGCCAGCGGATCCAACTCACCACCAGATGGTGATCAGTTGACAGCTCAGCCCCTCTCTTCACCCGAGTGTCCAAGACATAGGACCGGAGATCAGATGAAAAGACAACAAAGTCTATCATTGACCGGCAACCTAAGGTGTCCTGGTGCCACGTGCACTTATGGACACCCCTATGCTCGAACATGGTGTTTGTTATGGACAAACCGTGACTAGCACAGAAGTCCAATAACAAAACACCACTCGGGTTCAGATCGGGGAGGCTGTTCCTCCCAACCACGCCCCTCCAGGTGTCACTGTCGTCGCCCACATGAGCATTGAAGTCCCCCAGTAGAACAATGGAGTCCCCAGTCTGAGCACCCCTCAGTACCTCTCCCAGGGACTCCAAGAAGGCCGGATACTCTATACTGCTATTCGGCCCGTAGGCACAAACAACAGCAAGAGCCCTCTCCCCAATCCGAAGGCGCAGAGAGGCAACCCTCTCGTTCACTGGGGTAAACTCCAACACATGGCGGCTGAGCTGGGGAGCTACAAGCAAGCCCACACCAGCCCGCCGCCACTCACCACGGGCGACTCCAGAGAAGTGGAGAGTCCAGCCCCTCTCGAGGAGCTGGGTTCCAGAGCCCAAGCTGTGCGTGGAGGTGAGCCCGACTATCTCTAGCCGGTACCTCTCAACCTCCCGCACAAGCTCAGGCTCTTTCCCCCCCAGCGAAGTGACATTCCATGTCCCAACAGCTAGCCGCTGTGTCTGGGGATCAGGTCGTCGAGGCCCCTGCCTTCGACTGCCACCCAATCCACACTGCACCAGTTCCCTACTGCTACCTCTGTGGGTGGTGAACTCACAGGAGGTCGGGCCCACATCACCTCTTCGGGCTGAGCCCGGCCGGGCCCCATGGGCAAAGGCTTGGCCGCCAAGCGCTTGCATACGAGCCCCAACCCCAGGCCTGGCTCCAGGGTGGGGCCCCGGCTGCGCCATACTGGGCGACGTCACGGTCCTTGATGGTTTCTCCATAAGGGTTTTGGTGAACTGCTCTTGGTCTGGCCTGTCACCTCGGACCTGTCTGCCTTGGGAAACCCTGACAGGGGCATAATGCCCCAGACAACATAGCTCCTAGGATCATTCAAGCACACAAACCCCTCCACCACAATAAGGTGGCAGTTCTATGAGGGGGAGAAAATCCTGAATTTTATTTTTTTAAAGTATGCATTTATATACCATGGCATCAGAAAGTATCACCTTTTATACTAAAATGTGAGCTGTATTAATGTATTCATGTGTTTAATATTTAAGGGTTAAAAGATGGATCAGTCGTTATCTTCTAGATAAACTGTAGAGCTTGAGTACAGGAAGTGGTGGGTTGAGTCGATGTGTGCAGATGTACAGGGGGTGGGGGGAACCGGACTTGGTTGGTATAAAATAAACTGATACATCTCAACATCAAAAGCAAATTTGATGTTCGAGAGAGAAAAGATCAGATCTTCACACACCTGCTGAGAACATGAAGATGAGTCATGTGTTTTTGGTTCTGGTCTTCATTCTGACCATGGGGCTCTACTCAAATGCTCAGCATGAGTTTAAAGAAAATACACAGAACCATGGCCTCACTTTTTGTTTGTAAATGCCTTGAGACTTCAAGAATAGCACAGGAATAGTTTTAAGCATTAACAATAAACCTAATATAGTAATTTTTATGATTAAATGATTCATATAGGTAGCGGTCTGAGAGAATGACCTTGGCATCTGTGACATCACAGCAGGAAGGCTATTGGTCTCATTGCCATTTCCACTATACTAAAGCACAGAGCTGACTGCAACTCCGATCCTCCATTTTGAGCTAATTTATCGCCATGCCATGTAGATGTGTTGCTGGTGGGTGCAGCAACATGACAGAAGGTAGATTAACATTGCATTCATTGCTCAAGAATGTTCAAACTGCAAAGATTTGGATTAGTTTTACGAGAAGTTCACGGGCACATTGAGCACCTACGAAGTGGTCTCTCCTCTGCTCTGCACATTTTACTGAAGACTCGTACGAAACCTCTGATCTGCTGAGGAGCATTGGCTATAAGCCTGAATTGAAAGAGGGTGCAGTACCAACAATTAAAGGAAAAGAAAACTACAAGAAAAGGAAAGTAAGTTCATTTGCACCAGTTCACCCGGAGTGTGAGCCGAGCAGTAATGGCGGAGTACTCAGTGTGGAGAAAATGGAGAATGAGTGAACCAGTCGTCAGATTTCTCTGCTGGATATGCTTTTTTTTCTCCACTGGATATGCTTGCCTCAGCAGCAATATCTCGCCCTTACATGGAAGAAACAAATGAATGAAGAACTAAAAGTCAGATTGTTTCAAAACAATCGGCCACAAGCTCTTCCTTCAAGAAGCGAGAACACAGACGGGTAAGCTCCAACTCTCATTTGTTTATTTGCATTTAGATTAATACATGTAACTTGTATTGTTTGTTTAAGTTACCGGTATAAGATTATTCAATTTGCTTCAGAATGTGATTGTCTCAGTTCATCTGACTATTAAATTAGCCTTTTACGTTTTATCAGTGAAAATGCATGCATGCATGTACATGTATGTTGCATAAGTTATAACACCTATCCTGTTTTAATGAGAGTCACATGAAACTGTCAGTTCAATTCCATCCAATTCTCTAGACGGCTTTGTTCTCTGGCTTTATTTCGTAAGCTGGGGGCCTCCGTGGCCGACGTGTTACTATCGGATTCACTTTCCGATGGTTTGAACTGATATGGTTCTATGTGTATAGCAGTAGCATGTACACACACTCCAATTTTAGGACTATCACAGTCGGATGTATTACTATCTGAGGAATCTGAAGAATCTCCAATAAATCCGAACGAAGAGGCCACAGCAACCACTCTCGCCTGCCGAGTCTGGCTTTGGTCTATAGCTGTCAAAGACCTCGGCCTTAAAACTGGTTCCTGCTGTGATGTCATGCACTCAGGGCTGGCTGGCTCAGCGGGGCAGCTCAAATCCCAACTTTGCGGGTGATTTTAACTCTCAAAAATACAACCCTGATTCCAAAAAAGTTGGGACAAAGTACAAATTCTAAATAAAAATGGAATGCAATGATGTGGAAGTTTCAAAATTCCATATTTTATTCAGAATAGAACATAGATGATATATAAAATGTTTAAACTGAGAAAATGTATAATTTAAAGAGAAAAATTAGGTGATTTTAAATTTCATGACAACAACACATCTCAAAAAAGTTGGGACAAGGCCATGTTTACCACTGTGAGACATCCCCTTTTCTCTTTACAACAGTCTGTAAACGTCTGGGGACTGAGGAGAAAAGTTGCTCAAGTTTAGGGATAGGAATGTTAACCCATTCTTGTCTAATGTAGAATTCTAGTTGTTCAACTGTCTTAGGTCTTTTTTGTCATATCTTCCGTTTTATGATGCACCAAATGTTTTCTATGGGTGAAAGATGTGGACTGCAGGCTGGCCAGTTCAGTACCTGGACCCTTCTTCTATGCAGCCATGATGCTGTAATTGATGCAGTATGTGGTTTGGCATTGTCATGTTGGAAAATGCAAGGTCTTCCCTGAAAGAGATGTCCTCTGGATGGGAGCATATGTTGCTCTAGAACCTGGATATACCTTTCAGCATTGATGGTGTCTTTCCAGATGTGTAAGCTGCCCATCCCACACACACTAATGCAACCCCATACCATCAGAGATGCAGGCTTCTGAACTGAGCGCTGATAACAACTTGGGTCGTCCTTCTCCTCTTTAGTCCAAATGACACGGCGTCCCTGATTTCCATAAAGAACTTCAAATTTTGATTCGTCTGACCACAGAACAGTTTTCCACTTTGCCACAGTCCATTTTAAATGATCCTTGGCCCAGAGAAGACGTCTGCGCTTCTGGATCATGTTTAGATACGGCTTCTTCTTTGAACTATAGAGTTTTAGCTGGCAAAGGCGGATGGCACAGTGAATCGTGTTCACAGATAATGTTCTCTGGAAATATTCCTGAGCTCATTTTGTGATTTCCAATACAGAAGCATGCCTGTATGTGATGCAGTGCCGTCTAAGGGCCTGAAGATCATGGGCACCCAGTATGGTTTTCTGGCCTTGACACTTATGCACAGAGATCCTTTCAGATTCTCTGAATCTTTTGATGATATTATGCACTGTAGATGATGATATGTTCAAACTCTTTGCAATTTTACACTGTCGAACTCCTTTCTGATATTGCTCCACTATTTGTCGGTGCAGAATTAGGGGGATTGGTGATCCTCTTCCCATCTTTACTTCTGAGAGCCGCTGCCACTCCAAGATGCTCTTTTTATACCCAGTCATGTTAATGACCTATTGCCAATTGACCTAATGAGTTGCAATTTGGTCCTCCAGCTGTTCCTTTTTTGTACCTTTAACTTTTCCAGCCTCTTATTGCCCCTGTCCCAACTTTTTTGAGATGTGTTGCTGTCATGAAATTTCAAATGAGCCAATATTTGGCATGAAATTTCAAAATGTCTCATTTTCGACATTTGATATGTTGTCTGTGTTCTCTTGTGAATACAATATCAGTTTTTGAGATTTGTAAATTATTGCATTCCGTTTTTATTTACAATTTGTACTTTGTCCCACCTTTTTTGGAATCGGGGTTGTATATATATTTTTATTCCTATTTATGCAGTATACAAGAGTCAAGGATGGAGATACTATCCACTCAGAAATGTATTTAAAATAAAGGTTCTGTATATCTCCTTTAATGCACACATATTATGTAGCTGTACAACATTAGTTGCAAATGAAGCATAAGTAAATATGTACAGTATAAACTACACACACACACACACACACACACACACACACACACACACACTTTATTAAGTATTAACTTATGTATAATACTTATTAATGTTCCACCTTCAGAGTGACTTATAGAGGATATGGACGTGATAAGTGGTTACTCAGTGTATATACTGTAAAGAAACAATGATTACAGTTGTCCTACCTGTGAAATAATGCAGATTTAGCTCTTGAACATCGCACACAGACTACAGACTGCTGTTCTGAGGTTTTCACACCTGAGTTTCCCTGATAATAATAATAATAATAATAATAATAATAATAATAATAATTATTATTATTATTAGTAGTAGTAGTAAGATCAAATCAAAGCATTTCATTAACTGTAGATCTGAAAGATTAATAATTTTTATATGACATTTATGCACATTTATTTTATTGTTAGTTTCTGTTTGACTAAAGCACCTCACCTGTGTCTGACTCAGCTCCAGTTGTTGAACATATTGGAGAGCCTACAGGCTGCTGTCTTGTGTTTTTCACTCGCAAATTCCTCCCAAAAAGATCGTGAAGGTTAAAAAGACAGGCCGACGCTGTCAACGGCAATGTTTCATGTGAGTATCACACTGATCTGGGAATCAGGTTAAAGATCTGGGGATCAGGACACTACAAGATAGATGGTGGTAGACGGATCGAAGTGCAGGGATCGAGATGCTGACCTCTTCTGCTCCTTGGACCTGCCTGATTCATCCTGGTGCCCTGTGTCTGTTTGGAGTCTCATCACATCGCTCCTGTGGAGGATGGCCCCATGAGGACAGTTGAAAGTCACACTTGGAAGAGACTCTGGACGCTTACAGTAATGCTTTTGTGGCTGAGGACTACAGTTAACTTGCTAACTTTAGGACTGCAGTTGTCATGAACAGTTTTGCACTCAAGTTTCCATCAATGAAGAGTTTATAACATCAATGAAACTTGCTTCATGTTAAAACTGTTAATGTTATAGTCATGTTGTCTGTTGTTGCCCAAATGAGGATGGGTTCCCTTTTGAGTCTGGTTCCTCTCGAGGTTTCTTCCTCATGTCGTCTGAGGGAGTTTTTCCTTGCCACTGTTGCCACAGGCTTGCTTATTGGGGATAGATTAGGGATAAAATTAGCTCATGTTTTTAGTCGTTCAAATTCTGTAAAGCTGCTTTGCAACAATGTTTATTGTCAAAAGCGCAATAAAAATAAACTTGACTTGACTTTTTTCAATCAAAGATATGTAATATTGGATCATAAATGACCGATAAATAAATGACCAAACGTTTGGTTGCAGTTATTGCTGCACAAGGGGGTCACACCAGATACTGAAAGAAAGGTTCACATACTTTTGCCACTCACAGATATGTAAGATTGGATAATTTTCCTCAATAAACAAATGACCAAGTATAATATTTTGTCTCATTTGTTTAACTGGGTTCTCTTTATCTACTTTTAGGACTTGTGTGAAAATCTGATGATGTTTTAGGTCACATTTATGCAGAAATATAGAAAATTCTAAAGGGTTCACAAACTTTCAAGCACCACTGTACATCACAATGAACACATTTCAGAGGGAACTAAATTTCATCAATTTTATGAAATCAAAAGGTCGTCTAGCTTTAAAAAACATCATAATAAATGACTAATACAAAGTGATGCTGTGAAGAAATGGGCAAAGCTTCGGGTGACCAGATTTCCCGAGTCTAAAACCGGGACACTTTGCGTGTGACCGTGATACTCGTGCACGCACACGCGTTTTGATGTAAATATGCGCCGGCTCAAACCATGGCTCAGACAGGTGCTTTTAACATTTTGTCGAAGCTCACTTTTATCAACATTTCAGAGAATAATCAAGTATTTTCTTGTTATCTACATGTACTTCTATCACAATTCAGTTAAAGTAAGAAAATCAGACAACAGATGTAATGATACGGAATAGGCCAATAGCCTAAATTTCAACTGCACTGCAAAAAATGATCTCTTGTTGAGAGAAAATATCTTTAATATGGGTGAATTTATCTATTATTTCTTATTAGAAGTTTACTAGAACTCAAATATAAGATTATTTAGCTTACTTTGAGATGCTTTTACTAATTTCAAGCCTTAAATTTTCTTATTCTATTGGCAGATAATTTTGCTTCTTTCTAGAATTGAATGCTTAAAATGAGCAAATTTATCTGCCAATAGAATAAGAAAATGTAAGGCTTGAAATTAGTAAAAGCATCTCAAAGTAAGCTAAATAATCTTATATTTGAGTTCTAGTAAACTTCTAATAAGAAATAATAGATAAATTCACCCATATTAAAGATATTTTCTCTCAACAAGAGATCATTTTTTGCAGTGTGATTTATTTCACCTTTGTGAAAACGCCAAGAAAATGCATTGCTTGCATATTAACATCAACATTTTATGTGATGAACTTTTTTTTTAAACAATAGGCTATGCATTGTAACAGGAACGAGTGCATGAGCCTAATCATTGTCACCTCCGAACCTTTACCCAAAATGCCTCTGGTTAATCTTAACCAGTGTAGGCTATTAACTCTTTTGAAAATGTGAACCCTGAGTTGAAAACAGCATCAAACAAATCAAGACAATCTGTGATACAGATTAAAGACAGATGAAACAGATGAAAGACAGCAGAAAATGTTTCAGAAACACAGCCACCCAGCCCACCCACCCTAAAGAAGATGCCATTTTATTGCATATTTACATGATGAGTGAATTTACTCCAGTAGCGCTTTATTGCCCGAGAGCCTGCTGTGAAACTGTGAGCAAGTATCGTCGAAATTGGCCCAGGTAATGAGCAAAGCTTTGAGAGTAGGCATGGTCATGTGATTCCTCTCGTCAGTCCAGGTGTTGCTCATGAGGTAAAATATTCGCTCAACTGGAGCATTGGTGCCAGGTAGGCACATGGCAAACTGGCAAAGCTGGCTGACATTGCTGTAAGGAATCTCCCTACTCTTGAAGTGTGTGAACATCTCTGCCCAGCACTCATCCATTCGGTATTGTCGCGTAGTAGTTGACAGCCGCTAGCGAAAAAAACGTTATAACGTGGCCTCTATATTGCAACATTGTACAAATAGATACATTGTAAGGTTGACTGCGCACACACGCATATTGATACTGAATTGCTAGAAGCTTTATTGACATCTCGTTGGCTATGTATGATCGCTGTAACCGGGACAGTTTGTTAGTGTTTGGTGTAAACCGGGACATTTCAGCGTTCCGACGGACCTTTGTCGGGACTTGGGACATGCAACTCAAAATCAGGACTGTCCCGGTCAAACCGGGACGTCTGGTCACGTTAGCAAAGCTTTATTGGGTGGTGTGTGTGTGTGTGTGTGTGTGTGTGTGTGTGTGTGTGTGTGTGTGTTTAGCTTGAGGAAAAAAGAGGGCATGCTCTTAAATTATGTTTTCATTTACAAATAAAGTTATATATGTTGTACCTCAGTGTAGGGTTTGGGACAACAACAGAAAATCCCTCCAGCCAGTGACATTTAAACAGAAAATTTAAAAAGGCTCACAAATGATGAGCATTACACTGCCAGTGCGCCCTCTGTTGGCATCCTTTATACTGCACGTTCCTGCAGCTCCTGCACCTTCACATGGCACAAGATTATATTACATTACAGGGATTTAGCAGCCACTCTTATCCAGAGTGACATACAACATACCCAGAGCAGCCTGGGGAGCAGTTGGGGGTTCGGTACCTTGCTCAAGGGCATTTCATCTCTAACAATTAAAAAAAAAAATTTGGAGATTGAAGAAGCAAAACAAACAGCAAAGAAATTAAATGTAATAACAGTATTGATTGACTGTATATCACTTTTAGAAAGGACTCTGTAAAGACACACCATTTTACTATTTTTATTACTGGTGATACTGGCAGTTTTAATATGTGACACTTTTCACTCTTACTTGAGTACATTTACAATTTAATAAATGTACTTATACTCTCTTACATTAGAAAACACACTGGTTGCTTCTTTTATTTAATTTGATGAATTATGTTCAGGGCGGCACAGTGGTGTAGTGGTTAGCGCTGTCACCTCACAGGAAGAAGGTCTGGGTTCGAGCCCCGGGGCCGGCGAGGGCCTTTCTGTGCGGAGTTTGCATGTTCTCCCCATGTCCGCGTGGGTTTCCTCCGGGTGCTCCGGTTTCCCCCACAGTCCAAAGACATGCAGGTTAGGTTAACTGGTGACTCTAAATTGACTGTAGGTGTGAGTGTGAATGTGTCTATGTGTCGGCCCTGTGATGACCTGGCGACTTGTCCAGGGTGTACCCCGCCTTTCGCCCGTAGTCAGCTGGGATAGGCTCCAGCTTGCCTGCGACCCTGTAGAACAGGATAAAGCGGCTACAGATAATGAGATGAGAAATTATTTTCATTCACATGTGCACAGATTCGACGATGTCAACTGCTTTGATACACAGAGTTTGAACACAAATGGGGAAAAAAGACCAGCACTGTGTTAAGTTTTAAGATATAAAACAGTGTTGTGACTTTGGTATTGGTTCAAAAAGATTTATGTTCAGAAAAAAAAGGAAGAGTAATATTATTTTATTCAACATTTGCGCGCAAGCACACACACACACACACACACACACACACATCATTGCATTGCTCAGCTCTTTCTCCCCTTCGTGTCTCTCTTCTTTATCTGGCGGCACGGTGGTGTAGTGGTTAGCACTGTCGCCTCACAGCAAGAAGGTTCTGGTATTTTTAAGTTCGTTTCTTAAGACAAGGATTTTTAAGATGTTACCTTGTTGACAGTTTCGGCGAGAATCTTCCGCCTTCTTCAAAACAGAAGACTGTTTTGAAGAAGGCGGAAGATTCTCGCCGAAACTGTCAACAAGGTAACATCTTAAAAATCCTTGTCTTAAGAAACGAACTTAAAACAGCTTTAATAGTTAGACATAATGAACTTCCACTATATAACAAGGTTCTGGGTTTGAGCCCAGGGGGCCTTTCTGTGTAGAGTTTGCATGTTCTCCCCGTGTCTGCATGGGTTTCTTCTGGGTGCTCCAGTTTCTCCCACAGTTCAAAGACATGCAGTTAGGTTAACATGGGGCGGCCTTGGGCTGAAGTGCCCTTAAGCGAGGTACCGAACCCCTAACTGCTCCCTGGGTGCTGTAATGTGGCTGCCCACTGCTCTGGGTGTGTGTGTGTGTGCATGCACTGTAAAAAAAAAAAGTTACGCCAACTTAAAAATTCAAGGCAACTTACTGCACAGGATTTTTGAGTTTATGTGACAACTAAGATTTTTAAGACTTGTAAGAAAGTTGTGCCAACTTATACTTTTGGTCTCAGATAACTGAGCCTTCATATTCACACAAACTTAATTTTTTTCAGTTTTACATGATAAGAATTCAACTTTAAGGCCACTAATCTTTCATCCAAGTAAAAACTTCAAAATTTTAGTTCAATTTACTTTTTATCCCACAATAAAACAAATAACATTCCCGTTCAAATAGCATGATGGTAGCAAAACTGCTATAAAACTGTAGTGGCAGTGCTTTTTTGTTAAGTCACACATTCACTTATTTTAAGCCTGAAGCTAATTTGACAAACGAAATGTGCAAACAATTCAGTACCAGCCAATTAAAATGCTACAAATGGCATACAATGGTGTATAATATGCATACAATGAACATAAAGAGTGAATCTATTAAAACACATACATATTCAAAAGGTTGACAAATTGCAAACTGCACGTCATTACGAACAATAGCACACAGCACAATTTGGCACAAATAATGCAGGCTGTTGGGTGCGTAAGTATGTTTGAACTAACTGTCGGTTAGGTCCTGGCTCAGACTGAGCTCACTCTTACCTTAAAAGCACTGCCACTACAGTTTTATAGCAGTTTTTCTACCATCATGTTAAAATAAACATGCTATTTGAACTGGATTGTTATTTGTTTTATTGTGGGATAAAAAGAAAATTGAACTAAAATTTTGAAGTTTTTACTTGGATGAAAGATTAGTGGCCTTAAAGTTGAATTCTTATCATGTAAAACTGAAAAAATTAAGTTTGTGTGAATATGAAGGCTAAGTTCAGGGATGAGAATGAAAAATATTAAAAAAGTCTGAAAAAAGCCGGGGGTTTGGGGGCCACAGGCACCCAGCGGGGCCCAGGGGCAGAGCCCCGGTGGGGGCCCAGGGGGCGGGAGCTAATGATTTTTGGCTATTTTTTTTTTTACCCCAAAACCATTAATTTTATCAGCAAAAAGTTTCAATTTATTTGGAAATAAATTCCCCTTCTTGGTGGACTACCAGGTGAAAATGATTAATAAGGTACAAGAGACTTGTTTTTAATCAATTCACATTTGATGATTTCAAAAAATCAATGCACTTTTTAATATAAACGAGCTCTACAGTATTATATTTCTGCATTTTTGCTATTCATGTCTTTGAATACTCAAATCCTTTAAAATGAAGTGCAAACCAGAAAAAAAGTTCTATCATATAATTCTCTTAAGCTTTCTTCTGATGTTATCATGGTAGCAGGAGGTCTTGCATATTAAGCAGGCAACATTCAACATCAATTATCACTTCCCTTTCAACTGTTGTGTGTACTAACTAGGTTTTATCTGGACAGGATGTTGTGTAATGTAATACATATACCATATGGTCAATTTGAAGATCAAGATAGTGATTTTGAATTAAAGAACAAGCATGTACAATTGGCATTACATATTGGAATTTTTTTTTAAATCAAAAACTATAAGTTCATCTTGGCCTAAACCATTTGGGCAGACGCTCCCGCGCAGCACATGCCAGCAATTCCACCCCCCGAAATGAGCAATAAGTAGGAGAATTATACATGGTATCATACCTAAAATTTTATCAGAAATATAGATATGATACTATGATTCTCCCCAACATGCTACATTAGATAAGCTAACCCCATTTATAAAAGATAAACACTTATATATGACATGTATTTATAAACACACACACACACCATGGCACTGATTCGTGCGATATACATTATAAATATAATGAATCATTGAACAGGCAAAATAATTTTCTACCTACCTTTGTGTTTTTTGGTGTATATGTGAAGTTCGATAGTCCTTGCCCCTCTACTAGCATAGCTTATCATGTCAGAACACAATGAGCAAAGTACTTTTACTGGGACGTCTATTTTCCGGATGTGATCACCGAGCTTCGTTGTGACAGTCTGCTTGTCGATCTCGACATTCAGTGTTCTTTCTAACCAAGCCCATCGAAAACAGTTCTTTATTCCTGCACCTTTATCAATCTCCCTCACTTGATCCTCTTCTTTCTTATCTAGGGCTTTTGCCATTGTCGATATGCTAAAATATCCCGCCTGAATACGTGTCTTTCCGATGTTACCAGTGCGTATCGTCAAACAGCATGTACGGTCAGTGAACGGCGATTGCAAGCCGCGCGTGGAGAGCATGTGTACTTGTGTTTATACACTGCACGTGATGGGATTTCCCGAAAATTCTACCGCGAATAAGTCGAACATTGTCGCAAAAGTGAATGTTAATTACGACATGTCGAAAGACTCAAGTGTGTTTATCCGGAGCCCACCAAAAATCAGGATGTTATTAGGTGACCACAGATTGTTAACCATACCCCCCCCCCCCCCCCCCCGAAAAATTCTCAATGGATTTACATCGATCTCAAAAACGATCATTTTGGTCTGAAAAAGTCGGAAATCCACCGATTGGCAGAAAATTCTCATCCCTGAAAGTTATCTGAGACCAAAAGTATAAGTTGGCACAACTTTCTTCAAAACTTAAAAATCTTAGTTGTCACATCAACTCAAAAATCCTGTGCAGTAAGTTGCCTTGAATTTTTACAGTGTACTTTAAAAATAATAAAATTACAATTTTTCTCCAACTTTAGCTAACATTGTTCATGTATCTGTAAAATAACATTCCTGCATGGTTCAGGGCTGATTTGCTGTTTCAGGGCCGGGACAATTTGTGATCACTGAGGGAGTGAAATTCAATTCAGATTACATCAAGAACGTTAACAGGGAAATGTGTGTGTCGCGCTCCATCACTTTCATGATTGTGTGTGATGTACCAAGACATAGAACCAAAAAAAAGAGAGAGAGATGAACAACAAAATGGTTGAAAAAGAAGAAAATGTATTTTTATAATCACCAAGTCAGAATCCAGTCTGAACCAGTTTTAGATGCTGAACTGAAAAAGCCCTGCTGTAGAAACTAATGGTCCAAAATTCCTCCACACTGTGCAAGTCTGCACAAAACACTTGGAGGTTGTTACTGTGATTATAATACATGGGGCCAAATTACTCAATTCTGATTGATCAATTAAGGAGGGCTTGTTTCCTTAACACGTGGCCATATTTCTGAAATGCTATTGGCTCGTTCATTGCTTTGTTACGATTACAAAAATTAGCGAATTTTGTCAGCAAAATGGCTGACTCTGCTGACTCAGCAATGCCGCATTTCGCTATATTTGATGAAGAAATGATGAACCAATTGAAAGCTGCAAGCGAAAATGAAAATACCAAAAAAGTGAGAATTTTTGGCTTTCCGTGTTTAAGAAATGGGCTGCAGAAAGACAAATAAACGACTCTCTAGTGGCATATGAATGCTGTGAGTTAGACAAGGTGTTATTGTAGCAAGGTTGATTCTTCCCACTTGCCATTGGCAGCAAAATCCTTGAGCTGGCTTTGGTATTGGGCATATCATTTGTTCTGTTAGAGCTCCCTCTATGGGACTGTTGTGGCTATGCCCTGCATTTCTGCATCCTCTCCTCAGTCTGCATTTACCCTGGCTGGGAGAGGTACCGTATGTATCCAGAGCAGTTGGATCATAATCTACACTTTAATGATCTATAACCTGAGTCTAAGTGCACATAGCAGTGTCTTCATATGTTATATGATAAGTGCACAAGAATAGTGCCGCTCAGTGTTGGTCACTACATTTGTAAAGAGTATTTTGAGAGCTTATGATTGCTAGCTTTGCTAACCATGTGGTTTTGTTGTACATGTTAGCTAGTGGTATCTTCACATGAAAAGCTTGCTTCTGCTTGTCTCTTTCTTGTGTTAGGCTGCCTTTGTGAAGATTCATGATCATCTTTTGCTCTTTGTGATAAATGTTAACAGGTATGTAGCTGTAGTGCGTATTGAGTGTGGGTGGAGCACAGAGGATGGCAGGACAACGTTTGGAGGCAGACAAGGCGATTTATTTTTACAACTTTTCAGTAATCTCGTTCATTCATTCACACGCACACACTTGTCTGGTCCCGGGTTGCGCTCCCTCTCCTCTCTCTCTGCCTCCTTAAATAGGGAGCGGTTACTGGGAAAACACACACACAAACACAGGTTAATTATCCTCAGGTGTCGTGATTCTGCCACTCACCTTCCCTGGCTCCACCCTCCTGTCACAGACCGGTGCTTGACCACGCCCCCGCTGCCAAATACCCCCACCGCCCGACTCAGGCCGGGCGCTCGTCCGGCCCGCAGCCGACTCCCCCCCCCCCTTGACGGGAGAGGAAGTCCGCCACGACCATCTGCGCCCCCGGCCTGTGGACCACCTTGAAGTTGAAGGGTTGGAGTGCCAGATACCAACGGGTGATCCGCGCGTTGGCATCCTTCATGCGGTGGAGCCACTGGAGGGGTGCGTGGTCCGAACAGAGAGTGAAAGAGCGCCCCAGCAGGTAGTAACGGAGGGCGAGGACCGCCCACTTAATCGCCAGGCACTCTTTTTCAATTGTGCTGTAGCACCCCTCACGCACCGACAGCTTCCGGCTGATGTACAGGACCGGGCGGTCCTCCCCCTCCACCTGCTGGGACAAAACGGCCCCCAGCCCTCTGTCCGACGCATCGGTCTGCAACACAAAAGGGAGAGAGAAGTCAGGGGAGTGTAAAAGTGGCCCCCCACACAGTGCAGCCTTTACCTCAGAGAAAGCCCGCTGGCACTGCTCCGTCCACTGGACCGGATCTGGCGCCCCCTTTTTAGTGAGGTCAGTCAGCGGGCTGGTGACGTCCGAATAATTAGGTATAAACCTACGATAGTAGCCAGCCAGCCCCAGGAACTGCCTCACCCCTTTTTGGTCTTGGGCCTCGGGCAGGCCGCAATCGCTGCCGTCTTATTAATTTGGGGACGCACCTGCCCATTGCCCAAGTGGAAGCCCAGATACCGTACTTCCACCCGCCCAATCGCACACTTCTTCGGGTTGGCAGTGAGTCCCGCCCGCCTCAGCGACCTAAGGACGGCCCTCAGGTGTTGTAGGTGCCGCTGCCAATCATTACTATAAATGATGATATCATCTAGGTAAGCGGCGGCATAGGTGGCGTGGGGCCGGAGGACCCGGTCCATCAGCCGCTGAAATGTAGCGGGCACCCCAAACAGCCCAAAAGGAAGTGTGACGAACTGGTGTAAGCCGAACGGTGTGGAAAAGGCCGTTTTTTCCCGGGATAATGGAGTCAAGGGGATCTGCCAATATCCCTTCGTCAAATCCAGTGTCGAGTAAAAGCGAGCCGTGCCTAGTCGATCGAGCAGCTCATCAATACGAGGCATTGGGTACACATCAAATTTAGACACCGCGTTGACTTTTCTATAGTCCACACAGAACCGGACTGAGCCGTCGGCCTTGGGAACCAAGACCACCGGGCTGCTCCAGTCACTGTGGGACTCCTCGATGATGCCCATTTCGAGCATGGCCTGAAGTTCTTCCCGAACCACCTTTTTTTTGTGTTCGGGTCATCTATAAGGACGGCTCCGCACTACCACCCCCGGGGGCGTCTCTATGTGGTGTTCTATGAGGTTAGTGCGACCGGGCAGGGGCGAGAACACATCCGAGAACTCGGCCTGCAACTGGGCGACCTCCGTGAGTTGGGTCGGGGAGAGGTGGTCTCCACAGGGGACCGGAGAGGTACGTGATGCCAATGACCCTTTTTGGACCTCCGGCCCCAGCTCCGCCTTCTCCGGAACTACCGACACCAACGCCACGGGGACCTCCTCGTTCCAGAGTTTCAGCAGATTGAGGTGGTAGATCTGTAGCGCCCCCTCCCTGTCCGTTCGCCTAACCTCATAGTCGACGTCCCCGACTCGCCGTGTGACCTCAAAGGGTCCTTGCCACTTGGCGATTAATTTGGAGCTCGACGTGGGCAACAGGACGAGTACCTTATCTCCCGGAGTGAACTCTCTAAGGCGCGTGCCCTTGTTGTACAGGCGGGCTTGCCGTTCCTGGGCCTGCCGCAAATTCTCCTGAGTTAGGTGGGTGAGCGTGTGGAGTTTTGCGCGCAGATCCATAACGTACTGAATTTCATTTTTGCTCGGTGAAGGTCCCTCCTCCCAATTTTCCCGCAGTACATCTAAGATGCCACGCGGCTTGCGCCCATATAATAATTCAAACGGGGAGAACCCCGTGGAGGCTTGGGGGACCTCTCGCACTGCAAACAACAAGGGTTCGAGCCACTTATCCCAGTTACGTGCGTCCTCACTTACGAATTTTTTGATAATATTCTTGAGGGTGCGGTTGAACCATTCAACTAAACCGTCTGTCTGTGGGTGATAAACGCTGGTGCGGATCGGCTTAATACCCAGTAGCCCATACAGTTCGCTTAGTGTTCGTGACATAAACGAGGTGCCTTGGTCAGTCAGAATCTCTTTCGGGATTCCAACCTGGGAGATGACGTGGAAGAGGGCCTCCGCAATACTGCGTGCTGAGATATTGCGAAGAGGCACCGCTTCCGAGTATCGCGTTGCATAGTCCACCAGAACCAATATAAAGCGGTACCCTCGTGTTGACCGATCTAATGGCCCGACGAGATCCATCCCAATTCTTTCGAACGGGGTCTCGATTAATGGTAGGGGGCGCAAGGGCGCTTTTGGAATGGCCGCTGGATTTACTAACTGGCATTCGCGGCACGCCGTACACCACTTACGGACGTCGCCGCGAATCCCCGGCCAGTAGAATCGGGCCATTATCCGGGTGAGTGTCTTATCCTGCCCGAGGTGTCCAGCCATGGGATTAAAGTGAGCCGCCTGAAATACCAATTCCCAGCGGCTCTTTGGAATTAGCAATTGGGTGACTTGCTCTTTCGTCTGAGTGTCCTGCGTCACTCGGTATAACCTATCCTTCAAAATGGAAAAATAGGGGAAGGACGGGGTGGCGCCCGGCGGGAGTGTCTGACCATCGATTACTCTCACTTGGTCAAACGCGTGTCGCAGAGTCTCGTCTCGCGATTGTTCCAGTGGGAAATCCGCGAAGGATTCCCCAATAGAAAGAGGAGGGGCCGGTGGCTCCTCACTCTGTCGCGGAGATCAATCAATCAATCAACCTTTATTTGTCCCCCAGTGGGGCAATTCGTTTCACAACAATGGGGAGCACCAAACATACTATAAAAGCACAAAAAAACACATAACAAATAAATACATAAATACATAAATAGGCCATATCATGAATAATGAAAGAGAGCTATATGTTCCTCTTAGAATTAAGAAGAGAAATGGCAGCAGGAACAAAGGAGTGTTTAAATCTGTTTGTTTTGACCAGGGGAAATCTAAGTAATGTACCAGATGGTAGAAATTGAAACTGTTCATGTAGAGAGTGTGAGTAGTCAGACAAGATAGCATTTGCTTTCCTAAGAAGCTGTTTATTGTAAAGATCTTGTAAGGTTTCTTGTGCAGACCCAATTACTTTACTACTAATACTGACAACCTTATTCAATAGGCTTCTCTCTTTCACCTTCAAGGATTGGAACCAGCAAATAAAAGAAAACGTAATCACAGACTCTATAAAAGAACGATAAAACATACTCAACAGTGCAGGATCCACTTGAAATTTAGCTAATTTTCTAAGACAATACAGACGCTGTTGACTCTTCTTATAGATTAAGTCAGTATTATTCTGAAAAGTCAGCTTATTATCAAGACACATACCTAAGTATTTATAAGATTCAACAAGACCAACTTCCTGACCTTCTATCACTATAGCATCTGGAGTGGGCTGCACACGCCTAAAATCTATACACATATCCTTTGTCTTTAGAACATTCAAAACTAAAAATGAGTCCTTACACCAGTTTAGAAAATAATCAACCACAGGACCGTGCAAGGATTCAGTACTATTTAACAGGCTAACTATGACCGTGTCGTCTGCAAACTTCAATATATGATGATTTTCGAAGTTACTACGACAATCATTTGTGTGTAATATATATAACAAAGGAGAAAGAACACACCCTTGGGGTGATCCCGTAGATGTTACAGATATTTCAGACAATTTACCATTCACTCTGACTCTTTGAGTTCTACATGTTAGAAAATCCAAAATCCAACCCACAATACTGCCGTGTAGACCAAAGTTATTCATCAATCGCTGTATCAATAAATGAGGCTGAATAGTGTTGAAGGCAGATGAAAAATCAACAAACAACAATCTAACATGGTTGTTAGGAGTCTCAAGGTGTCTATAGATATAATTCAACAGAGTTATGGTGGCGTCCTCAACCCCCCTCTTGGTCCTATATGCAAACTGCAGTGGATCAAGAAGGTGTTCTGTACGTTTCAACAATTCAGCTTTAATCAATTTTTCAAATGACTTCATGACTAATGAAGTCAATGCTATAGGCCTAAAATCATTTAGACATTTGGGATGTTTGGATTTAGCAGCTGGAACTATTGTAGACATTTTCCACACATCAGGCACCTTCTGGTGAGACAGAGATAAATTAAAAATATAATAAAAAAATAGGGCCTAACTGTGCAGCACAGCTAGACAATAATTGACTTCTAATATTATCTGGGCCGGGACTTGTTCTCCTTTTGCAATATTTAAAGGTGTTAACAACAGACTGAACATCAAAGAAAGAAGGGGTGTGTATAGAATATTGTATTCTATCTCTTAACTCCAATATATCATTCCTAAAATCATGTACATCGAATCTAGAATAAAATTTGTTTAACTCTTCTGCCAGAACAGTATCAGAGGTAAACCTATCTAATGAGATACTTTTCTTGGCATTATCATTTAGGCCAACCATAGTCCTAATACAGTCCCATGCTGAACCCATATTGTTATTGCTAAACTTATTTTCTAGTTTACGCTTATAGGATAATTTAGCTTTCCTTATTTCCCGTTTGATTTCCCTTTGAACAGACACAAGCTCCATAGAATTACCCTGTTTAAAAGCCTGCTTCTTTTTGTTTATCAGAACTTTAAGATGACTATTTACCCAGGGTTTACTATTTGAGTATGATTTAACAGTCTTTACAGGAATAATAATGTCCTCGCAATAAGTTAACCATGAACCGACTACATCAGTGAGTTCGTTGATATCGGAAGAGGATTCAATGAACTCCTCCCAGACTGTACTATCTAGACAGCTCTGGAGAGTCAACGTGGCCTCTTCCGACCACACTTTGATGTTTCTGGTTGTCACCTTGGCCCTCTGCAAACATGTCTTATATGATGGCACCAAATACACACAGTTGTGGTCCGCTAAACCAAGGGGGGGTAATGGAATTGATTTATATGCATTTTTAATGGAACCATAACACTTATCCAAAATCTTGTCCTTTCTAGTGGGGCAAGAAACATACTGATAAAAATTCCTTAAGGATTTGTCCAATAAGCAATGATTAAAATCTCCGAGCACAAAGTTCGGGGCATCAGGAGATATTGACTGCAAATTATGCACGCACTGTGAGATGAGCTCTAAGGCATTTTTTTCATTAGCCTTTGGGTGAACATAGGAGACCGTAACAAAGATCTGAGGGAATTCTCAAGGCAGGTACATTGGGCGCATAGACAAAGAGAGCAACTCCACATCCTTCGTGCAGAGTCTCTCTCTCACTAGAACATTTTTTCACCAGCGGTCATTTATGTACGCACATACCCCGCCACCGCATGATTTCCCAGTGGTCACAAACAACCTGTCGGAGCGAAACGGAACTCCGAACCCATCTATAGCCAACTCCACGTCAGCGTCCCTATCTCCGAGCCAAGTCTCAGAGAAAGCTAGGATGCAGGCGTCTCTAAATGAGATGACGTAGACGGCTCTGCGACCGCAGCTCCAGCCAAAGCAACACCGGGACCCTCCCCTGTTAACCGGCAGGACCCACTCTTTATTAGGCGTGCCATTAAACCCCGAAATCCCGGCCAATCAGTCCCCAAAATCAAAGAGTGGGTAAGGCGAGGATTAACCGCCGCCTTCACTATCGATTTCTCCCCTCTGAAATGTATGTGGACCGACACCAACGGGTAGCTGTGAATATCCCCATGCACACACAACACCTTCACCACTTGTGCTCCCCCCAATGCCTCGCCTTGCACCAGGCTTTGGCGGATTGAGGTCTGATTCCTGAACCTGAATCCACCAACGCCTGATATGTAGCCCCTTGTACACTTACCGGTATGCGATATGCTCCGGCCCGATCGAGGGCAGCCTCTGGCGCGTCGGGGATCCGCACCACCGCCCCCACTTCCATCGCTACACACTGTTGCTGCAGGTGGCCCGGTTCCCCGCAGCGCCAGCAAACCGGCCCGGGCCTTCCCTCTGCAGCTGTGTTCTGGGGCTCACTCACCTGAGGGGGGTGAGAGACAGACACAGAAGGGAGAAACGGGAGGGCACCACGGGTGCGGCGGGCCGGCTGGGGTGGAGCCGGCCCCCGCCTCCGCGGTGGGGGAATGGGGCAAGGACGGGACACGGGAGGAGGGGGGGAGAAAGAGAGAGAGGAGAGGAGAAAGAAGATGCTGTCGTCTGCTGTCCTGCTGCCGGAACAGCCGCCAAATGATCCTCCGCCAGTCCCATGGCCTGATCCAGCGACGCCGGGCGGTGGCACTGGACCCACTCCGCGGTTCCAGCTGGTAAGCGGGCGATGAACTGTTCCAGCGCCACCTGGTCGATGATTCCCTCGGCGTCGCGATCTTCGGCCCTCAGCCACCGCCAGCAGGCGTCCCGGAGCTGCTGGCCGAACGCGAACGGGCTGCCGACTTCCTCCATCCACAGCGCGCGGAAGCGCTGGCGCTGCTGCTCCGGCATGCGCCCCACGCGCTGGAGGACAGCCCGGCAAAGGTCGGTGTAGGCCAGCCTGCGGTCGGCGGGGAGCTGTAGTGCGGCCAGCTGCGCCTCTCCCGTCAGGAGGGGGAGGAGGCGCGCCGCGCGCTGTTCCATCGGCCACCCCGAGGCTTCGGCGACCTGCTCGAACAATGTGATGAACGCCTCGGGGTCGTCCTGCGGGCCCATCTTGGTCACGGTGAGGGGAGACGGGCCCGCGGCCGGGGCGCTGGTGGACCCCGCCGACGCGAGGAGACGCCGGAACGCCTCTCGATCTTCCTGCTGGGCCAGCACCAGGGCTTCAAAGCAGCGCTCCTGCTCCTTTCGGAGCATGACGAGTGCCTGGTGCTGGCTCTGCTGAGCCGTGGCGAGGGCGTGGACCAAGTCCGCGAACGGGGAGGATTCCATGGGGCTGCTGTGTTGGTGCTCCACCTTGTCCCGGGTTTCGGCACCACTGTAGCGCGTATCGAGTGTGGGTGGAGCACAGAGGATGGCAGGACAACGTTTGGAGGCAGACAAGGCGATTTATTTTGACACTTTTCAGTAATCCCATTCATTCGTTCACACGCACACACTTGTCTGGTCCCGGGTTGCGCTCCCTCTCCTCTCTCTCTGCCTCCTTAAATAGGGAGCGGTTACTGGGAAAACACACACAAACACAGGTTAATTATCCTCAGGTGTCGTGATTCTGCCACTCACCTTCCCCGGCTCCACCCTCCTGTCACAGACCGGCGCTTGACCACGCCCCCGCTGCCACAGTAGCCAACTCCCATTACCATGTTAAGCGAGTAGTTTGTTGATTGGAAACTTATTTTTTCTATTCAATGTTACTGGATAGCACTGGTTAGCCAGATCAGTGGCCATGCATTCATGCATTCACTAACCCAATAAGGGAAAAAATTCAGATTCATTTCATGTTGCATGATCTTGATGTAATATACAGTATTTTCCGGACTATAAGTGGCACTTTTTTTCATAGTTTGGCCGGGGGTGCGACTTATACTCCAGAGCGACTTATATGTGAAATTATCAACACATTATTATATAATTTCACATGTTCGTTATTTTCACACTGACAACCGCAAGAGGGCGCTCTAGACTTGTGTACCTGTACCTGCTACTTCTGTACCACTGAAAATGTAAAATTTCAACATTACCGGTAACTTATAAAGACAACTGAGAAGGGCTGAAAAAAAATGCCATCAAAAAGAAAATCATATTCTGCAGATTACAAGCTGCAAGTAGTGAAGTATGCAGCTGTGGCAGCGGGGGCGTGGTCAAGCGCCGGTCTGTGACAGGAGGGTGGAGCCGGGGAAGGTGAGTGGCAGAATCGCGACACCTGAGGATAATTAACCTGTGATTGTGTGTGTGTTTTCCCAGAAACCGCTCCCTATTTAAGGAGGCAGAGAGAGAGGAGAGGAAGCGCAACCCGGGACCAGACAAGTGTGTGCGTGTGAATGAATGAATGCGATTATACTGAAAAGTGGTAAAAATAAATTGCCTGTCTGCCTCCAAACGCTGTAGACCTTCGCCGGGCTGTCCTCCAGCGCGTGGGGCGCACGCCGGAGCAGCAGCACCAGCGCTTCCGCGCGCTGTGGATGGAGGAAGTCGGCAGCCCGTTCGCGTTCGGCCAGCAGCTCCGGGACGCCTGCTGGTGGTGGCTGAGGGCCGAAGATCGCGACGCCGAGGGAATCATTGACCAGGTGGCGCTGGAACAGTTCATCGCCTGCTTACCAGCTGGAACCGCGGAGTGGGTCCAGTGCCACCGCCCGGCGTCACTGGATCAGGCCATGGGACTGGCGGAGGATCATCTGGCGGCTGTTCCGGCAGCAGGACAGCAGACGGCAGCATCTTCTTTCTCCTCTCCTCTCTCTCTTTCTCCCCCCCCTCCTCCCGTGTCCCGTCCTTGAACCATTCCCCCACCGCGGAGGCAGGGGCCGGCTCCACCCCAGCCGGCCCGCCGCACCCGTGGTGCCCTCCCGTTTCTCCCTTCTGTGTCTGTCTCTCCCCCCCCTCAGGTGAGTGAGCCCCAGAGCACAGCTGCAGAGGGAAGGCCCGGGTCGGTTTGCTGGCGCTGCGGGGAACCGGGCCACCTGCAGCAACAGTGTGTAGCGATGGAAGTGGGGGCGGTGGTGCGGATCCCCGACGCGCCAGAGGCTGCCCTCGATCGGGCCGGAGCGTATCGCATACCGGTGAGTATCCAAGGGGCTACATATCAGGCGTTGGTGGATTCTGGTTGTAATCAGACCTCAATTCGCCAAAGCCTGGTTCAAAACGAGGCATTGGGGGGAGCACAAGGGGTGAAGGTGTTATGTGTGCACGGGGATGTTCACAGCTACCCTTTGGTGTCGGTCCACATTATTTTCAGAGGGGAAAAATTTATAGTGAAGGCGGCGGTTAATCCTCGCCTTACCCACTCGTTAATTTTGGGGACTGATTGGCCGGGATTTCGGGGTTTAATGACACGCCTAGTAGAGAGTGGGTCCTGCCATTTGACAGGGGGAGGTCCCGGTGTCGCTTTGGCGGGAGCAGCTGTCACAGAGCCGTCTACGTCATCTCCGCGTCAGAGTGAGGAGCCGCCGGCTCCTCCTCTCTCTATTGGGGAATCCCTCGTGGATTTCCCATTAGAGCAGTCGCGAGACGAGACTCTGCGGCATGCGTTTGACCAAGTGAGAGTAATCGATGGTCAAACGCTCCCGCCGAACGCCACCCCGTCCTTCCCCTACTTCGCGATTATGAAGGATAGATTATACCGAGTGACGCAGGACACTCAAACTAAAGAGCGAGTCACGCAGCTTTTAATTCCGAAAAGCCGCCGGGAATTGGTATTCCAGGCGGCTCACTTTAATCCCATGGCTGGACACTTGGGGCAGGATAAGACACTAGCCCGAATAATGGCCCAATTCTATTGGCCGGGGATTCGCGGCGATGTCCGTAGGTGGTGTATGGCATGCCGCGAATGCCAGTTAGTAAACCCAGCGGCCATTCCAAAAGCGCCTTTGCGCCCTCTACCGTTAATCGAGACCCCGGTTGAGAGAATTGGGATGGATCTCGTCGGGCCATTAGATCGGTCAGCACGAGAGTACCGCTTTATATTAGTTCTGGTGGACTATGCAACGCGATACCCGGAAGCCGTGCCTCTGCGCAATATCTCAGCATGCAGTATTGCAGAGGTGCTCTTCCGCGTCATCTCCCGAGTTGGAATCCTGAAAGAGATTCTGACTGATCAAGGCACTACGTTTATGTCACGAACACTGCGCGAACTGTACGGGTTATTGGGGATTAAGCCGATCCGCACCAGCGTGTATCACCCACAAACGGACGGTTTGGTAGAACGATTCAACCGCACCCTCAAAAATATTATTAAAAAATTCGTAAGTGAGGACGCACGTAATTGGGATAAGTGGCTCGAACCCTTGCTGTTCTCAGTGCAAGAGGTCCCCCAAGCCTCCACGGGGTTCTCCCCGTTCGAATTATTATATGGGCGTAAGCCACGCGGCATCCTGGACGTGCTGCGGGAAAATTGGGAGGAGGGACCTTCACAAAGTAAGAATGAAATTCAGTACGTTATGGACCTGCGCGCAAAACTCCACACGCTCACCCACCTAACTCAGGAGAATTTGCGGCAGGCCCAGGAACGGCAAGCCCGCCTGTACAACAAGGGTACGCGCCATAGAGAGTTCACTCCGGGAGATAAGGTACTCGTACTGTTGCCCACATCGAGCTCCAAATTGATCGCCAAGTGGCAAGGACCCTTTGAGGTCACACGGCGAGTCGGGGATGTCGACTATGAGGTGAGGCGAACGGACAGGGGTGGGGCGCTACAGATTTACCACCTCAATCTGCTTAAACTCTGGAACGAAGAGGTCCCCGTGGCGTTGGTGTCGGTAGTTCCGGAGAAGGCGGAGCTGGGGCCGGAGGTTCAAAAAGGAACATTGGCATCACGTACCTCTCCGGTCCCCTGTGGAGACCACCTCTCCCCGACCCAACTCACGGAGGTCGCCCAGTTGCAGACCGAGTTTTCGGATGTGTTCTCACCCCTGCCCGGTCGCACTAACCTCATAGAGCACCACATAGAGACACCCCCGGGGGTGGTAGTGCATAGCCGCCCTTACAGGCTACCTGAACACAAAAAAAGGTGATTCGGGAAGAACTTCAGGCCATGCTCGAAATGGGCATCGTCGAGGAGTCCCACAGTGACTGGAGCAGCCCGGTGGTCTTGGTTCCCAAGGCCGACGGCTCAGTCCGGTTCTGTGTGGACTATAGAAAAGTCAACGCGGTGTCTAAATTTGATGTGTACCCAATGCCTCGTATTGATGAGCTGCTCGATCGACTAGGCACGGCTCGCTTTTACTCAACACTGGATTTGACGAAGGGATATTGGCAGATCCCCTTGACTCCATTATCCCGGGAAAAAACGGCCTTTTCCACACCGTTCGGCTTACACCAGTTCGTCACACTTCCTTTTGGGCTGTTTGGGGCGCCCGCTACGTTTCAGCGGCTGATGGACCGGGTCCTCCGGCCCCACACCACCTATGCCGCCGCTTACCTAGATGATATCATCATTTATAGTAATGATTGGCAGCGGCACCTACAACACCTGAGGGCCGTCCTTAGGTCGCTGAGGCAGGCGGGACTCACTGCCAACCCGAAGAAGTGTGCGATTGGGCAGGTGGAAGTACGGTATCTGGGCTTCCACTTGGGCAACGGGCAGGTGCGTCCCCAAATTAATAAGACGGCAGCGATTGCGGCCTGCCCGAGGCCCAAGACCAAAAAGTTGTGAGGCAGTTCCTGGGGCTGGCTGGCTACTATCGTAGGTTTATACCTAATTATTCGGACGTCACCAGCCCGCTGACTGACCTCACTAAAAAGGGGGCACCAGATCCGGTCCAGTGGACGGAGCAGTGCCAGCGGGCTTTCTCTGAGGTAAAGGCTGCACTGTGTGGGGGGCCACTTTTACACTCCCCTGACTTCTCTCTCCCTTTTGTGTTGCAGACCGATGCGTCGGACAGAGGGCTGGGGGCCGTTTTGTCCCAGCAGGTGGAGGGGGAGGACCGCCCGGTCCTGTATATCAGCCGGAAGCTGTCGGTGCGTGAGGGGCGCTACAGCACCATTGAAAAAGAGTGCCTGGCGATTAAGTGGGCGGTCCTCGCCCTCCGTTACTACCTGCTGGGGCGCTCTTTCACCCTCTGTTCGGACCACGCGCCCCTCCAGTGGCTCCACCGCATGAAGGATGCCAACGCGCGGATCACCCGTTGGTATCTGGCACTCCAACCCTTCAACTTCAAGGTGGTCCACAGGCCGGGGGCGCAGATGGTCGTGGCGGACTTCCTCTCCCGTCAAGGGGGGGGGGGGAGTCGGCTGCGGGCCGGACGAGCGCCCGGCCTGAGTCGGGCGGTGGGGGTATGTGGCAGCGGGGGCGTGGTCAAGCGCCGGTCTGTGACAGGAGGGTGGAGCCGGGGAAGGTGAGTGGCAGAATCGCGACACCTGAGGATAATTAACCTGTGTTTGTGTGTGTGTTTTCCCAGTAACCGCTCCCTATTTAAGGAGGCAGAGAGAGAGGAGAGGGAGCGCAACCCGGGACCAGACAAGTGTGTGCGTGTGAATGAATGAATGCGATTATACTGAAAAGTGGTAAAAATAAATCGCCTTTCTGCTTCCAAACGCTGTCCTGCCGTCCTCTGTGCTCCACCCACACTCGATACGCGCTACAGCAGCCAACAATGGTAATCGAGCAGCAGAAAGAAAGTTTGGAGTGAGCGAGAAACTTGTGAGGGACTGGCGTAAAGCGGAGGTTACTCTTACTGCAATGAAGAAAACAAAAAAAGGTAATCACGGGCTAAAAGCTAGGTGGCCACAGCTAGAGGAACGAGTTCGCACATGGGTGCTTGAACAACGTGCTGCCAGGAGAGGCTTGTCAACAGTGCAGTTGCATCTCCACGCCCAGGTAGTTGCCAAGGAGATGAATATAAATGACTTTGCGGGAGGACCTTCTTGGTGTTACCGCTTCATGTAACGCAACCGCCTCTCTATCAGAGCAAGGACAACGATGTCCCAAAAGTGCCAGCAGACTTCCAAGCCAAGGTCGATAGTTTCTGTGAGTTCATTGAAAAGCATGTAACTGAGCACAACGTGACACCGGATCATATTATTAACATGGATGAGGTCCCCCTCACGTTTGACATTCCCATGGGCCAAAGTGTCGCAGGGAAAGGGCTAAAGAGTGTGAATATAGTAACAACTGGTCATGAGAAATCACACTTCACAGTGGTGCTGGCATGTTGTAGAGATGGATCAAAATTGCCACCAATGGTCATTTTCAAATGAAAAACCATGCCAAAAATCCAGTCCCCCTCAGTTGCTGTTGCCGTGAATGAGAAAGGGTGGATGGGTCAAGAAATGATGAACTTATGGCTTACGAAGTGCTACACTAAGCATCCGGATGACTTCTTTAGAACACGCAAAGTTCTGCTTGTGATGGACAGCATGCGAGCGCACATCATGCCACAGTTCAAAGATAAATTAAAAGTTTTCAACTCCATACCTGCCATCATCCCTGGAGGCTTAACCAAAATACTCCAGCCACTTGACATCTCTGTGAACCGGAGCTTTCAGGCAGTCTTGCATAACCTGTGGGAGCAGTGGATGATGGATGGAGAGCACAACTTCACGGCAACCGGGAGAATGCGCCACGCAACTTTCCTGGAAGTCATTGGATGGATTGACAAAGCATGGGCTTCAGTGACAACCAAAACCATCCTGTCGGGATTCAGAAAGGCCGGAATAATTGGAACTGCAACTGACGACGAGTCTGACGAAAGAGACGCAGAAGAGGAAGCGATGCTTCGTCTACCTCCGGAGTTGGCGGATTTGTTTAGCATTGACGCAGAGGATGAAGAATTCAATGGATTTAGTGATTTGGAGTGAGATTGATGGTTTGGTAAACTTGTTAGCATGTTCTTTATGCTATAGTTATCTGAATAACTGTTAATATGTTACGTTAACATACCAGACACGTACTCAGTTCATTGTCTATGCGTCATGTAGCTGAATGTGTTACGTTAGCATACCGTTACCCTATTTGGCCTGTTGTTCTCTAATCCATTATTATTTTAAATTGCCTTTCAAGATGAAATGTCTGTTCTTGGTCTTGGATTTTATCAAATAAATTTTCCCCAAAAATGCGACTTATAGTCCAGTGCGACTTAGATATGTTTTTTTCTTCTTTATTATGCATTTTTTGGCTGGGGTGACTTATACTCCGGAGCGACTTATAGTCCGAAAAATACGGTAAGCAATACAGGCCTAATGCGATATATTTATTTCCTATGATAATTCTTTTGTATTTTATTTTCTCATTATTGAAATGCGGTTAAATGGTGAGTCTGCATTTACCCTGGCTAGGAGAGGCTGCCTTTGTGAAGATTCATGATTATCTTTTGCTCTTTGTTATAAATGTTAACGAAATAAATGGTTGGGTGCCAAAAGCATCATCGGTGTGTCATCAATCACAACACAACGACTAAAGAACCGCTAACTATCGCAGTTTTATGCAGAAGTGAGGAAAGAAAATGGGGAAAACTATGAACCAGACTCTCTTAAAGTAATGCAGGCAGCATTGGATCGGCATCTGAGACCAGAGAAATATCCGGGATCAATGCTGAAAGATGTTACTCTTCAAGCATCACGAAAAGTCCTCGAGGGAAAAGCAAGAGATTTGCGAAAACAAGGAATGCTTTAGAAACTGATTCAAATGTGCAAGATAGTCTTGCACCCTGATTGGTTCAGAAAACATGAATGACAAATGTTGTCAACTTGAATGGCTTCCGAAGTATGAATTTGGCCCTATATATTATGAACAAGTAATCATCTGGTCCTCGTAAAATTAAGGATCAGTTTCACTCGTGATTTCAAAGTCATGAAATTGTCCTCGTTGCTTCGCAACTCAGGCAATTTTAAAAACTTCGAAATCACTCATGAAATTAATCCTTAATTTTACTCGGCCCCATACGATTACCTATACGTTAAGGATTTACTAGTTCTACTAAAAAAGGGTTCTGATCATTTTCTCAAACTTCACTTAATAGCTTTTTGTGTTATTCGTTTAGCCAGAATGAGTGCATTATTATGACTTGAACTTGAATGAAGTTCCGATCACATTTTATGACTAATCAATGCAGAAATCCAGGTGATTCTGAAGGTCAGGATATTTTTGCAAATGTATGTTCCTGGACAGAGATATTTTCAGGCTGAACTCTGCTCCAGTGGCTGCGTTTACATGCAGCTTAATATTCCATTAATAATCCAAGTGACAGTTCAACCAGAATAGACAATGTCCATGTCTCCACCTTCATTCAAATAAAGCAAACCAGTCAAGGCCATGTCTATCTGACTGAATGAAGTGGGGTAAGCTTTTCATTCAATGGCGACTTTATGAACACACAGTCTGGGGAACTTCAGAGTAGTAACACTGAAACACACACATAAACACACACATCAATACAATCTCATCTACTCTCAGCTCATTTAGAAATGGATTTAATTTCACTTTTTTCATTAAAAAATAAATTTTGATTAATTAATTTTTTTTCGGATACTCACATGAAGCCTTGCTGTGTACAGCGTGGGTCTGTGTTTTTAAACTTCAGGATCTTTTCAGGAGGAATTTTGCCAGTGAAAAACGCTAAACAGCAGTCTGTAGGCTCTCCGATATGTTCAACACTTAAAGGTCCAGATTCATATTTTGCAGTAGGTTCAAGAGCTGGAGCTGAATGAGATACAGATGATATGTTTTTGTCAAATAGAAACTAATAATAAAATAAATGAAAATGTCATAAGAAAATTGTCCCTCTTTAAGGTCTTCACTTAATGAAATATATTTTGATATCCTAGAGCGGCGGCTGCAGTTATTGACAGTCCATAATTATTGACACCTTTTCAGATTTACCAATAAAAAACAATTTTACAAAGGTGAGTTTCAGTTACAACAGTTATTATTGGTTAATTAATCAACCAGAAGACCCGCCTCACCCTTTGATCTTGTTGTCTGATGACACAGCTCATTACCTGATATGGAATTTTTTTCCACACAATCAGCAATTTGAGGAAAATCCGGACGTTATCCTCGCAGGTAAGCATGGTGGAAAGATCATGGACATGTTTTTACTGATCAAATTCACCGATATTTCATGATCTCCTTGTCAAACCTATTTTTTTTTCTTACTCTTTCATTTGACAGCCACCATTTTGTAGCTAAACATGCGTTTGATTAGTCACGTGAGATGCTGATAATAGTGATCACTTTCACTGGTGTCCACCATTGTCGACACCCTGTGGAATTAAGGGACATTTACAACTGTTATGGATCGATCTTTGTGTAAAAATTAAATAAATTAAAAAGTGCTGTGATTTATAATTTTTTTTTCCTGATTCATAACGGAATGGAATGTTTATAGAGTATTTGGAATCTTATTGCAGTAAACAGAATTAGAGCAGAATTAAATTCCTAGCATATAAAAACGAGCATGCTTGAAATATTCAGATTTTTCTATTCCATTCAGAATTTTTTTTTCAATTTGTTGTAAATATGTACCACATACTACAATATCAGTAGCCATTTTATAGATTTAGATGTAAATTTAAAATCGCCCCCAAAAAAAACCAACCTTTGACCTGGATGTTCATGTGTTTATAATGTCAATCACCTGTTGATATTTACTGGTAAACTACAAAACTAGAAATTAATACAAACAACAACGAATGATTAACAAAATGTGATCTACAAAAATACTGAGAAAGTGGAACAAAAAGATTTTCTGACGCAGGTTAAACATTATCAGTTCATTTGTTTACAAACATTAGAATTACTTCCTCATTTACGTAAACACCGACATCGACATATTTATGTAAAATATATTTTGTACTAAATATAAGTCTATGTAAAACAAATTTTAAATAAAAACTATGTTTTCTTAATACCACATAACGATGATTTTTAAAAGAAATAATAATCTGGATGTCAATAATTGTGGAACGGTGTCGATAACTGTGGACAAAGGTGTCAATTCTTGTGAAACGGTGTCATATGATCTGATATGCTAAGTTATCGGGAATCAACTCTTTTTTTTTTTTCCTGTGGAAGTTTGAGTAATTATTTATATACAATTTACATTTTGAAAGTCTTTTCTGCTTTTGCAATGGCCAAAAGATCGTTAAGGTGTCGATAATTGTAGCCACCGCTCTACTACTAATAATAATAATAAGGGGAGGAAGAAGACTCATTATTATTAGTCCAGGAAACTCAGATATGTTTTTTAGACACATTGCACATTACGTGTTACGCATTGTTCCCGTGTAGAACACATTTTTATTTCACAGGTAGGACAACTGTAATCATTGTTGCTTTACAGTATATACACTGAGTAACCACTTATCAAGTCCATATCCTCTATAAGTCACTCTGAAGGTGGAACATTAATAACTATTATACATAAGTTAATACCAAATAAAGTGTGTGTGTGTGTGTGTGTGTGTGTGTGTGTGTGTAGTTTATACTGTACATGTTTACTTATACTTTTATATCTAACTATTGTTGCACAGTGTGACGACTCTCAGCGCTGCTGCTGTGATCGCTTGTAGGCGTGGCTGGGGAGCTCGTTATGGCAAACCCTGTGCTCTCCCTTTTAAAGGAGGAGCCTTTGGAAAATGGCGGCTGCTCGTGGGCTCGGCGCTGCACGTCTGCCGTTTTGTTTATGTTTTGGTTTGGTTATTTGTAATGGGTTCATTTTGTATTTGTTTTTTCTTTCATGTAATCACTCTTCACTACACTATCATCACATGCTTGCACTGTCTAACACTACTGATTAACTGCCTTACTCACACCATACATTTATTTTATAAATATTTCTATTTTCTTTAAGTAAATTAAGATCTTCAATCTCTGTCCTTGTCCTTCTTCCTTTGTTGCGATTTGTGAATCAGTCGTAACATACAGCTCCATCAAATGTGTGTATTAAACTCACGTTCCTGAACTTCATGAACACACAGGCAGGGGATCTTAGGAGTAGCAACACTGAAACACACACATAAACACACACATCAACACAATCTCATCTACTCTCATCTCATTTAGAAATGGATTTAATTTCAATTTTTAAAAAAATTAAAATCATGGAATTAAACAGTAATCCTTGTGTAATTGTCAGATACTCACAGGAAGCCTTGCTGTGGACAGCGTGGGTCTGTCTTTTTCACCTTCAGGATGTCTTGGGGAGGAATTTTGCCAGTGAAAAACTCAGAACAACAACCTGGAGGCTGTGCACTTGGATCAACACCTAAAACTGAGCGAAAAACAGATGAGGTGTTTTAGTCAAATAGAAACTAATAATAAAATAAATGTGCAGAAAATGTCAGATAAAAATTATCCATCTTTCAGATCTGCAGTTAATGAAATGTTCTGATGTGATCTTACTACTACTACTAATAATAATAATAATAATACAGCTTGAGGCGGCACGGTGGTGTAGTGGTTAGCGCTGTCGCCTCACAGCAAGAAGGTCCAGGTTCGAGCCCCGTGGCCAACGAGGGCCTTTCTGTGCGGAGTTTGCATGTTCTCCCCGTGTCCGCGTGGGTTTCCTCTGGGTGCTCCGGTTTCCCCCACAGTCCAAAGACATGCAGGTTAGGTTAACTGGTGACTCTAAATTGACCGTAGGTGTGAATGTGAGTGTGAATGGTTGTCTGTGTCTATGTGTCAACCCTGTGATGACCTGGCGACTTGTCCAGGGTGTACCCCGCCTTTCACCCGTAGTCAGCTGGGATAGGCTCCAGCTTGCCTGCGACCCTGTAGAACAGGATAAAGCGGCAAGAGATAATGAGATGAGATGAGATAATACAACTTATTATCATTATTATTCATCCAGGAAACTGATTTTTTTAGATACATCGCATGTTGCATTTTACACATTCTTCCCATGTTGGACAAATTTTTATTTCACAGGTAGGACAACTGTAATCATTGTTGCTTTACAGTATACACACTGAGTAACTACTTATCAAGTCCATATCCTCTATAAGTCACTCTGTTGGCTGCTGTCATTCTCGTGAGACCATGGTTTGTGTCCAGAAAGCCTATTCATTTGGTGCTGGAACAGCACCTTGAGTGGCTGTATAAACCCACACATGAGTGGCAGTCTCCGCTGCAGTGGGCACACTTGAAGGAAGTGTCAGCGCCGGCTGTCGCCAAATCACTGGTCTTCCTCCGGGCATGCTTCTCCTCCACTACCTGTCTCAGTTTGGCCTTCTCTCTCTGGAGGCCTCTGCCCAGCTCTTGCCTCCACTGATCATGGTAACTGGTGAGTTCCTCCCACCTTTCAACGTTCATGTTGAGCACTTTCATGTCATGCTTGCAGACGTATTTAAAGCAGCGGTGGGGGCATCCTTGTGCATGCGTTCTGGTGCCCAATTTGCCATACAGCAGGTCCTTGGGGATCCTCCCTTCCTGCATGCAGTGGACATGGCCGACCCAGTGAAGGTGACACTGCTGGAGCATCATGAAGATATTTGGGATGCTGGCACGAGCAAGGACCTCGTTGTTTGTGATTCAGTCTGTCCCAACAATGCTAAGAATGTGCCGCAAAATCCACAGGTGGAAAGAGTTCAACATTCTTTCCTGTCAAGAGTATAGGATCCAAGACTCACTGCTGTACAGCAAGGTGGAGAGTACGCAGGATCTGTAGACTGCTACCTTGGTGTGGACAGTCAGTTTGCTGTTCTACCAGACACACTTGGACAGTTTGGTGGATATTCCTGCATCAAATATTTCTGTGCATATTCCTGCCCCAAGTCCTGGCACACATCCCTGTGCCTGTACGTACCTCCAGTACATAAAGATGTTGAAGCAGAATGCCCTTTCTACACTTGATGACCTCTGGTGGAATTACATCCAGTCCTGCTGCTTTTTGTGTGGGTAGACTGATCCGTCTGTTGCAGTGGCGGCTGGTAGTCTTTCAAACAGGGGAGGCTGGTCGGTTACAATATTTCCAGATTTTAAAAGAAAAACACATCAATTTTGCCCATACTCTTGCCTCTGATCTGGCTGATTGTTGGCAGGGTCACAAACTGTGAAATAACAGGTTCTTTTGGCCCATTAGCCTACTGTCCAATATACATGATGGTGGTGTTGGGGGGGGGAGTATATTTTAACATTTTATATTTTAAAATTGTGGCATGTTGTTTAAAAATTGATCATTATTGAAAGCAGCTCTTTGTCAGGAACCTCAGCAGTAACAGCAGAGTGTTCTGGAATAGGCACAAGCACTGACCTTGGGGAGCCAAACATAGAGCTGGGTGTCACACATTTCATTCAATGACACTTTCCCTATATTTTACTTATTTTGACTGAGAAATGTTTTATTGACAATTTTGATAACCCTTCACTTTTAATCCAGGTCTGTAGTGTGAAATGTTCTCGGCTGTGTTTTTGTTTAAAAATATTTTCCAAATTGTAGCTGTGTTTAATTCATATCCAGAGAAATATATATTCCAATATAATATACTCAGCATAAGCATTTTAAATAGATTCTATATTTTTGGTCCATCCATGACATATTACTAAAGTAGCCTATTTACTGTTGTTGATGTGGGTCACTTGCTGTTAGCCAATTCACTTTCTCGTACCAGGAGAGCTGAAAGGAACGAGTATTATTCCCTACCTTTTTCACCAAGTCAATTTGAGGCGTTGGTCTACCCTGCTCTTTAATTTTAATTTTTTCCTCGAAAAGAAGACTGGCAAATGGCTTCGCCAAAATTAAATCAGCAATGCTTGGCATCCGTCCGCAGCTTTCTTGCTAGCTGACTATCCCCCTCAAGTTCAAGTTCAGTCACTCAAATAAACAAAATTTCTGGAACTAAGATAGGAAACTTGACAACACTATATTTACACTTTATTTACAATGAAAATATATACAAACTAAAAAAGCTGGTAGGAACCATATGTAATGAATGAAATCGAAATGTAAGCTGATCTCTTACAATACACCACAGCACTTGCGATTCCGCATGGGACTGAACTGAAATGCACTGCTGCCTGTCTATAGTTGAAACGAGCTGTCAATCAAAGAAAATATCTGGCCGCTTTCACCAATCACCAGTCTCCTCGTGGAAACTGCCATGTCCCTCCCACTGTGAGGCTGGGAGTCCGTGGGCGGGCATTTTCGCAGTATTTGTCCAATAACCGTCTTGCATTTTGAGATTGACAAGCGCATAGCTCCCAAATGCCGTTGAAGTCCACTGAGGCTGGGAGTCCGTGAGACTCCGTGGGCGGGCATTTTCACAGTATTTGTCCAATAACCGTCTTGCATTTTGAGATTGACAAGCGCATAGCTCCCAAATGCCATTGAAGTCCACTGAGGCTGGGCTGCATCGCGCTGTCACGAGGGGGAAAAACTCACGCACACATTAGGCGAACTGGGGAAAGTTATAACGGAATGATTTCGCACTGTAGTTGGGTTCAGCACATATACTATTTCTATGATTCTGGATCTGAAATAGCAATATTATAAGGTCGGCTATAACATAAGCCTAGCACAATTCATCCTACATGATGTTCGTCATTTTTAGAGGAGGCTGAGCCTCCCTTGTTGTCTTAGAGCAATCGCCCGTGGTCTGTTGAGCTCAGCATCCATAGAGATGTTGTCAGATCGTGTGGAGCCAAGAGAGATGAATTCATGTATCACCTCTAGTATGTAGTCATTGATGGTGATTGTTGATGGGTCTCCAATGCTTTGGCCCATCACTTTTGTTTTCTTCAGGCTGATGGTCAGGCTGAAGTCCTGACAGGCATGAGCAAAGCTGTCCATGAGGTGCTATAACTTTTTTTGCTTGTGTGCCACCAGAGCTGCATCATCAGCAAACAGCAAGTCTCTAATCAGGACCTTGCAAACTTCAGTCTTTGCTTTCAGCCAGGACAGACTGTACAGCTTGCCATTGAATCTGGTGTGAAGATAGATCACATCAGTTGATGTGCCAAAGGTAGGTTTCAGAATGACAGCAAAGAAGATGCCAAACAATGTAAGGGCAAGAATTCAACCCTGCTTTACACCACCCCTGATGTCAAAAGCCTGTGAGGATGAGTTGTTGAACTGAATGACACCTTTCATGCCCATGGGGAATGACTGGATTAGGAGCCTGGAAGGACATTCAATCCTTGAGAGGACTTTGAAGAGGCCTTCATGGCTGACAAGGTCAAAAGCCTTGGTCAGGACTATGAAGGTGATGTACAGAGGCTGCCTCTGCTCTCTGCATTTCTCCTGAAGCTGTCACAGGGAGAAGAGCATGTTGATCATGGAGTTTTATGACCTGAACCCGCACTGTGATTCAGGGCAAACCTGATCGACTAGTTTCTGCAGTCTCTTGAGAATCACACAAGTGAAGATCTTGCTGACAATGCTCAGGGGTGAGATCCACTTGTAGTTATTGCAGTCACTTTGGTTCCCCTTATTCTTGTGCAGAGTGACTATGTTGCAATCCCTCATGGCTTGGGGTACTTCTCCTTGCTCCCAGCACTGACAAAGTAAATCATACAGATGTTGAAGCAGGACACCCTTTCCACACTTGATGACCTCTGGTGGAATTCCATCCAATCCTGGTGCTTTCTGTGTGGGTAGACTGTCGACTGCTTTACTCAGCTCCTCAATGGTGTCCTTCTCATCCAGCTCTTCCATGATGGGCAGGTGTTCAATGGCCTCCAATGCAGCATTAGAGATACTGCTGGCTCTGCCATACAACTGTGAGTAGTGTTCCACCTGTCTCTCCATCTGCTTTTCTGTGTCTGTGATGACTTCTGCAGATGCAGGTTTGATTGGTGCCATCTTGCTCTGGGTTGGCCCGAGGGCTTTCTTAATTCCGTCATACATGCCGCAAATGTTGCAGGCATCAGCTGCAGACTGGATACAGAGTTGTCACCAGAAGTCATTTGCACCGCACCTGGTAGTTTTCTTAACTGTGCTTCTGGCTGACCTTAGTGCTTGCAGAGTTAACTGGGGTGGATGTCACTTGTACTCCATCAGTGTGGCATGCTTCTTCTCATTCACAGTAGTGAGCTCCTCTGAGTTGGTTTCAAACCAGTGTTGCATTTTCCCTGCTTTCTTGCCAAAGACAGAGAAGGTGGTGCTGTGGATCTTATCTCTCAGGGGAGTTCCATCTCTGCTGGGAGGCTCCCTCTGGAGGGTCTGCTAGGAGAACATCTTCCAGAGTCCTGGTGAACTCCTCTACCTTTTCTTGGTGTTAAGTCTTGCTGGTGTCTGTACGCAGTTTCTCTGGTGGCCTGGTGTAGGTGTAATTAATGATTTTGTGTATTTAGGATTGGATAAGTGATCAATCTTTAATAATTACATGAAATCAGTCTCATTAAATTTGAAGGTTAATGATTAAAATGAATCAATCCTATTGAATTGTTTAATTTGACTCATTTGAATTGAATCATACCATAGAATCAGTCTCATTTGAATCATTTGAAGTGAATCATTCAGTGAATCAAATCAGTGAATCGAATCAGTGAATCATTTAGTGAATCAGTGAATCATACCATTAATCCTGGTACTTAACAATAAATTACCAGACAGCTAAAATGGTATCTTCCAAATTATTATTGATCACTTACCATATTACATAAATCGTCTACACCTTTGAATTCTTTGCGATTGGGCAACTTCAAAATATCGAAACAGCAGATGAATACACACAGCTTTGATAATAAATGAATTTATTATACAAAGATCAAAAATGGATAATCAGTTGGAATATATACAGTAAGGTGTGTGTATATGAATATGTGTGTGTGGGTGTGGGTGTGTGTGAAAGAGAGGGAGAGAGAGAGAGACACCTTGGGTCTCTCTTGAGAGGGTTGGCTCTTGTGGCTGTGGAATGTTATCTGCAATCTTGGGGGAGGTGAATCCTCATGATTTAGTGAGCACGTGTTTTCTAAGTAACAAAGGAATTCCACACTCATAACATTATCAAACTCACTGAAATCTTACCAAGGTCAAAATGTATAATAAGAATGAAATTGAGGATTTTAGTAAGGAATAAGAGAGAGAGAGAGAGAGAGAGAGATGCACAAACTTATGGATTAACCAATTTTAAATCAACAAACAAATGATAGAGAACCAAAATTCAGTGTATACACTTCATTTAACTTCATATAACTTCACATTAAGTGAATAACTAATTCCTAAGACTTAAACTTTTGTTTGCCCAATGCCTGTTCTTACTGCAAAAAGTCTCGTCTTCTGTAGAGTAGGCAGGCTGGAGAAGTTTGCGCTTCGGTGAGAGAGAGAGAAGTGAGAGCGGTTGCTCTGAAGTTTTCTTTGAAGAACTTTGTAGCTCGTGAGAAGAAAGTTCTGATCAGACAGAGTTAGGACGGTCCAGCCGCTCCCAACACCAATAAAACTGCCTATTTGGTTGCAGTCTAATACGTACTAAAAAAATAACTGAAAAAAACAGTTTATAACTCACTTGAGTTAAAGTGCGCGCGTTTCCGGAGTCCACCGTGATCAAGGGTGGATAGAAGGAGGAGAACGTTCTAAAACGTGTCTCTTGCAGGAAAGAGTCATGGTTTCGGACGGTTCGATGGTGAGTGTCCCTCTATGGTCTGCTCTTCGCTGAGTTCAGACACCAGAGACAAAGAAAAATGGAGTTTCCAAGTCTCTTATGTGAACCCTGAGGAATGTGATGTATGTGATCCCGCCCAGGCGTGATGTAGTCAACGCGGAAGTTGGCTGGGAGTTGTAGTTCTTAGACACAAGATGGCGCATGGTACCTACACTGGCATGAAGTATCTTCTTCGGCTGGAGCCTGAACTTGCTGTAGACCAGTGGTCAGTGTTGCAGTCAGTGCTCTGATAGGAACATGGAATGAATACATTCCTCAGGTGGCAGCATCTCGTGATGATCAGATCCAGCTGGTGCAAATGCTTAGACAGAGGATGCCACCAAGAAACCTTGTGCTGTGGTTTGGTCTTGAAGTAGGAAATAGTAATGCACAGCTCTTGTAACATGCACAGCTCAAACAGGTGTTGCCCATTTTCATTTATGCTGCCAATTCCAAACTGGTCAAAATAACTAGGCAGAGAGGTGTGGTTGCTTCCAACTTTAGCATTGAAGTTGCCAAGTAACCGCAGGTGTTCCAGTCTTGGGAGTCCCTGGATGACTGACTGTAGGTGGTCATAAAACTCATCCTTGACCTCTGGTGACAAGCATATTCACTCTGAAGGTGCAACATTAATAAGTGTGATACATAAGTTAATACCTAATAAATTTTGTGTGTGTGTGTGTGTGTGTGTGTGTGTGTGTGTCATACTGTACCTATGACTTATACTTCATATACAGTACAACTATTGATGTGCAGCGACATCAAATTTGTGTATTAATCAGAATCAGAATCACTTTTATTGCCAGGTATGTGGACACACACGAGGAATTTGACTCCGGTTTCACTTAGCTGTCATGGTACAAAACAGATAAAAAGCGTATACACAAAACAAACAAACAAACAAACAAACAAACAAACAAACAGAAAGAAAGAAAGAAAGGAAAAAAATGGTGCAATAGGTGCATAGTGCAAAGTAATCCAAGTAAGTCAAGTATGGAATAGATAAATATATAAAGTATACAGTGTGCACAGAATTACGGTATAAGTGTGCAGATATTTTACAAGTGATATTACTGATATGAGTCTGGATTTTAGCTGTTCATCACAGAAAGGATTTTCCCTTTTGGTGCAATATGGTGCATAGTGCAAAGATGAAATAGCAAATATAAATAAGTATAAGTATAAATATGAGTAACAGTGAGCACAGAATGACAGTATGAGTGTGCAGATATATTGCAAGTGATATTACTGATATATGAATCTGGATTTTAGCTGTTCATCACAGAGACAGCCTGAGGGAAAAAAAAAAAAAACTATTCTTGTGTCTGGTTGTTTTTGCATACAGTGATCTATATCGCCTCCCTGAGGGGAGAAGATTAAACAGATTGTGACCAGTTTGTGATGGGTCCGCAGAGATGTTACCTGCCTGTTTCCTGACTCTGGACAGGTATAGGTCTTGGATGGAGGGCAGGTTGACACCAATAATTTTCTCTGCAGACCTTATTGTCCATTGCAGTCTGTTCTTCTCCTGTTTGGTGACCGATCCAAACCAAACAGTGATGGAAGAGCAAAGAACAGACTGAATGATGGCAGTGTAGAATTGTGTCAGCAGCTCCTTAGGCAGGTTGAGCTTCCTGAGCTGGCGTGGAAAGTACAACCTCTGCTGAGCCTTTTTGATGATAGTGACTGTGTTGGTCTCCCACTTCAAGTCCTGAGAGATTGTGGAACCCAGAAACCTGAAGCTTTCAACAGCAGTCACAGTGTTGTTGGTGATGGTGATGGGCAGCAGAGTGGGGGGACTCCTCCTAAAGTCCACTGTCATCTCCACAGTTTTGAGCGTGTTCAGTTCCAGATTGTTCTGACCGCACCACCAGACCAGCCGTTCAACCTCCCATCTGTATGCAGACTCGTCACCATCTCGGATGAGGCTGATGACTGTTGTATCATCCGCAAATTTCAGGAGTTTAACAGACGGGTCTCTTGAGGTGCAGTTGTTGGTATAAAGGGAGAAGAGCAGTGGGGAGAGCACACACCCTTGGGGGGCGCCAGTGCTGATAGACCGAGTGCTGGATAAGATGCTCCCCATCCTCACCTGCTGCTTCCTGTCAGTCAGGAAGTTTGTAATCCACTGACAGGTGGAGGAGGGCACAGTGAGCTGGGTGAGCTTGGTGTGGAGGATGTCTGGAACAATGGTGTTGAATGCCGAACTGAAGTCCATGAACAGGATCCTGGCATACGTCCCTGCAGTGTCAAGGTGTTGCAGGATGTAGTGTAGACCCATATTTATTGCATCATCCACTGACCTGTTTGCCCAGTAGGCAAACTGCAGGGGGTCCAGCAGGGGGTCTGTGATGTCCTTCAGGTATGACAACACCAGTCTCTCGAAGGACTTCATGACTACAGATGTGAGGGCAACAGGCCTGTAGTCATTCAGTCCTGTGATATTGGTTTTCTTAGGAACCGGAATTATTGTGGAGCATTTGAAGCATGAGGGGACTTCACACAGCTCCAGGGATCTATTAAAGATCTGGGTGAAGATGGGAGCCAGCTGGTCAGCACAGACCTTCAGACAAGAGGGTGACACACCATCTGGGCCAGGTGCCTTCCTGATCTTCTGTCTGAGGAAAAGCTGACAGACATCCTCTTCACAGATCCTGAGTGCTGGTGGGGGGTCAGAGGTGGGGGGTGGCAGAATGGCAGGGGGTGTAAATGGGTCTTTAATGACTGAAGGGGGGAGAGGTGTGAATGTGTCGAATCTGCAGTAAAACACATTCAGCTCGTCAGCCAGTTGATGGTTCACTGCAGTGTTGGTGGATGGTCTCTTATAGTTAGTAATGTTCTGCAGGCCTATCCACACTCACTACGTTTACATGCACATCCAAATCGAGCTGCTGTCGGTAATCGAGCTGAAGGTCCCAGCAGGGTGCCAGAGAAATCCAATCCTACATGCACACAAATGAAATCGGGCTATTGTGAGGTGCATTGTGCACCCGAGCCACAGGTGGCGCAACACGCCCCATCGTGTTGGTACACTTCTGGTTGTCGTCATGAAGAAGAGCTATTCAAGAGTGTAAACAAAGTTATCAGTTCCGTGTTCTCCATTGCGCGTTTTTCTCCCGTCCATGAATTTTAATATATTCAACTCCTTAAGCTGAATGAGCATGAACTCTGTCTCCTGCTCCAGAAGTGCACGTTTCTGCTTGCCTGTGGCAGTGGGGGCGTGGTCAAGCGCCGGTCTGTGACAGGAGGGCGGAGCCAGGGAAGGTGAGTGGCAGAATCACTTCACCTGACGGTAATTAACCTGTGTTTGTGTGTCTTCCCAGTAACCGCGCCCTATTTAAGGAGGCAGAGGGAGAGCAGAGGGGACAGCTCATCCCGGGACTAGAACACAGCGCGCGCGTGTGTGTGTGTGTGTGTGTTTCTCTCAAGAATAAAAGTAGGCTGTTAAACTGAAAAGTCTGACAATAAAAAGCCTATTAGTACCAGAAGCTTTGTCCTGCCGTCCTCTGTGCTCCACCCACACTTCAGAGAGCTCTACATCCACATTTTCTCTTCTTCGTTTGTTCCTCCTATCCTCTTCTGCTGCTCGCTACTACTGTTGTCATGCCGACCGAGGCTGTTGTGTTTCCCGCTTGTGGTCTCGTCACTCGTCACTTCCGGAAGTAGCTCGACAACTAGCTCGATAGGGTATACATGCACAAAGTAGCTCGGCAGAAATCACATAAACTAGGTCGTGTAGCTCGATTCCGAGAAATCAAGTTCGGTTCAATTTCAGCCGAATTAAGGTGTATACATGGCATTTTGAACTTCGATTTCAGTCGAGCAACGGCAGAAATTCGATTCTCTCTATGTGCATGTAAACGTAGTCACTGATGTTGGATCGTTTGCTGAAAGGCTGTTTTTAATCTTATCAGCATAGCTTCTCTTAGCTGCTTTCACCTCCATTATCAGTGTGTTTCTGGTCTGATTATACAGAACTCTGTCTCCACTTTTGTAGGCCTCTTCTTTGTTCTGGCGAAGTTGCCTGAGTTTTGCAGTGAACCACGGTTTATTGTTATTGTATATGCAGAAGGTTTTGGTAGGCACACACATATCCTCACAAAAACTGATGTAAGATGTCACAGTATCAGTCAGTTCATGCAGGTCTGAGGCTGCAGCCTCAAAAACACTCCAATCAGTGCAGTCAAAGCAGGCTTGTAGTTCCACTTTGGCCTCATCGGACCATCTCCTCACCATCTTAACTACAGGCTTAGCAGATTTCAGCTTCTGCCTGTAGGATGGGATAAGATGAACCATACAGTGATCAGATAGTCCCAAGGCTACACGGGGGACAGAGTGGTATGAGTCCTTTAAAACAGTGTAACAGTGGTCCAGACTGTTAGAGTCCCTGGTGGGACACTTAATGTGCTGTTTATATTTTGGCAGTTCATGGCTGAGGTTTGCTCTGTTAAAGTCCCCCAAAACAATGAGTAAAGAGTCCAGGTGGTTTTTCTCCACATTGTTTATCTGGTCAGCCAGGTGTTGTAACGCCTCATTAATACACGCCTGAGGATGTAGACTCCAACCAGAATAAACGAGGAAAACTCTCACGGAGCATAAAACGGTTTGCAGTTTATGAATAATGACTCCAGATGAAGACTGTATGATTTGTTTAGAACTGTGACATCAGTACACCAACCTTCGTTAATGTAAAAGCAGACTCCGCTTCCCCTCGTTTTCCCCGTGAACTCCGTTTCGCGGTCCGCTCGGTGCAGGTGAAATCCAGGCAGGTGGACAGAAGAGTCTGGGATGTGCTCACCGAGCCAGGTTTCAGTGAAGCACAAGGCAGCAGATCTGTTAAAATCCATGTTAATTGAGTTGAGGAGCAGCAGTTCGTCCATCTTATTGGCCAGAGCGTGGACATTAGCCAGGTAAATAGACGGTAGCACAGTGAGAAACCCCCACTGCCTCAGTCTGACGAGTGCACCAGTTCGCTTCCCCCGGTGTCTCCGGTGTCCTCGGCGTAATCCATAGAGAGCTGCTGCTCCTCCAACAAGTAGCTCTGGAAAACTTTCCGGATCAATGATAACCGATGAAAAAACTTTACTGGTGGTTATTCCAATGTTTATAAGTTCTTCTCTGGAGTATGTGACCAGCGAAGGAGCGCAAAAAACACAACAAATACAAAAAAACATAGAAAGTACGAGAGAGCGAAGTACAGAGGCAACCGTCCGCAGCGCCATCTTGGATATCGTGATATTAATAATAATCTTATTGGCCAGAGCGCGGACATTAGCCAGGTAAATAGACGGGAGCACAGTGAGAAACCCCCACTGTCTCAGTCTGACGAGTGCACCAGCTCGCTTCCCCCGGTGTCTCCGGTGTCCTCGGCGTAATCCATAGAGAGCTGCTGCTCCTCCAACAAGTAGCTCTGGAAAACTTTCCGGATCAATGAAAACCAATGAAAAAACTTTACTGGTGGTTATTCCAATGTTTATAAGTTCTTCTCTGGAGTATGTGACCAGCGAAGGAGTGCAAAAAACACAACAAATACACAAAAACATAGAAAGTACGAGAGAGCGAAGTACAGAGGCAACCGTCCGCAGCGCCATCTTGGATATCGTGATATTAATAATAATCTTGGCTATCAACATTCCTGAACTTTATGAACACACAGTCTGGGGAACTTAGGAGTAGTAACACTGAAACACACACATAAACACACATCTCAGTACAATCTCATCTACTCTTATCTCATTTTGAAATGGATTTAATTTCACTTTTTTAAAAATTTAAATCATGGAATAAAACAGTAATCCATGTGTAATTGTCAGATACTCATATGAAGTCTTGCTGTGGACAGCGTGGGTCTGTATTTGTAACCTCCAGGATCTTTTCGGTTGGAATTTTGCCAGTGAAAAACTCGAAACAGCAGTTTGTAGGCCCTCTGCTATGTTCAAAAACTAAAGCTGGGTGAGACAGATGACGTGTTTTAGTCAAATAGAAAATAATAAAATAAATGTTAATAAAATGCCGTATAAAGATTATTCACCTTTCAGATCTTCAGTTAATGAAACAAGTTTTGATGTGACTTTACGACGACTACTACTAAAAACAATAATAATAATAATTATTATTATTATTATTATTATTACAGGAAACCCAGATGTGTTTTAGACACATCGCATGTTACATTTTAAGTGTTTATGCATATTATGTTTTAGTCAAATAGAAAATAATAATAAAATAAATGTTAATAGAATGTCATATAAAGATTATAAACCTTTCAGATCTTCAGTTAATGAACCAAGTTTTGATGTGATCTTACTACTACTACTACTAATAATAATAATAATAGATATTATTCTTATTCTTATTCTTATTATTATTATTATTATTATTATTATTCCAGGATACTCTGATCTGTTTTTAGACACATTGCATGTTACGTGTTACTGTCCACATTGTTCACGTGTAGAACACATTTTTATTTCACAGGTAGGACAACTGTAATCATTGTTGCTTTACAGTATATACACTGAGTAACCACTTATCAAGTCCATATCCTCTATAAGTCACTCTGAAGGTGGAACATTAATAAGTATTATACATCAGTTAATACCAAATAAAAAGTGTGTGTGTGTGTGTGTGTGTGTGTGTGTGTGTGTGTGTGTGTGTGTGTGTGTGTGTAGTTTATACTGTACATATTTACTTCTACTTCATCTCCAGCTAATGTTGACCAGCTACATAAAATGTGTGTATTAAACTCATGGAAAGCATCTGAGTAGAGCCCCATGATCAGGATGAAGACCAGGACCAAAAACACATGACGCATCTTCATGTTCTCAGCAGGTGTGTGAAGATCTGATCTCTTCTCTCTTGAACATCAAATTTGCTTCTGATGGTGAGTTGAGTTGTACTGGTTTATTTTAAACCAACCATGTGTGTGTCCTCCCCCCGTACATCTACACACATCACCTCAACTCACCACTTCCTCTACTCAAACTCCACAGATTATCTAGAAGATAACGACTGAGCCATCTCTTACCCCTTAAATATTAAACATATTAATACATTAATACAGCTTACATTTCAGTGCAAAAGTTGACATTTTCTGATACCATGGTATGTAAACATATGTGTTTATATACATAAACAGTCTCTTCAACCTGCTGCCGTCTGGGAGGAGACGGCGGAATCTCCGGGCCAAAACCAGCAGGCTCAAGGACAGTTTCTTTCACCAGGCGGTCAGGAGGTTCAACTCCCTCCCTGTTCTGACCCTCCTCCCCCCTCTGCCACAGTTTCTGCCAGCACACCCCCCTGCCCCCTCTTCAGCATCTGACATCATGTCACCCTCACAGTGCTGCTCTGATGGTCCGAGACAATTTGGCCCTCACTGCTCTTAGGGCCGCTCTGTCACTGGCTCTGAAGGCAGCATCTCAGGTCCTCAGTAGAGCACACACCTCTGCAGTAATCCACTGCATCTGGTTGGGGTGAGTGGTGATGGTCTTAGAGACAGAAACATCATCAATGCACTTGTTGATGTAGCTGGTCACTGATGCTGTGTACTCCAGTAAGTTAATGCAGTCGCCATTGGTTGCAGCCTCCCTAAACATGTCCCAGTCAGTTCTCTCAACACAGTCCTGGAGAGCAGAGATGGCTCCTTCTGGCCAGGTTTTCACCTGCCTTAGAACTGCTTTGGAGAGTCTGATGAGGAGTCTGCATGCTGGAATTAGCATAACAGAGATATGGTCTGAGTAGCTGAAGTGGGGGTGGGGGGAGTTGCCCTGGGAATGTTTGTATGTTTGTGTAAACAAGATCCAGTGTGTTTGCCCCTCTCATTACAAAGTCCACATATTGATGAAATTTAGGGAGCACTGACCTGAGATTCGCATGGTTGAAATCTCCAGTGATAATAAACAGTCCATCAGGGCGAGCATTCTACAGTTCACTGATCGCACCATACAGTACACAGAGTGTTTCTTTAGCATTAGCGCTGGGGGGAATGTAAACTTTGGTTACGAATGTGGAAGTGAATTCCTATGGTGAATATTATCGTCTACATCTAACAGTCACAAACTCCACTAGCGATGAGCAATAACCAGAGACTAGCACTGAATTCCTGCACCATTCTGTGTTGATGTAAATACACAAGCCACCTCCGCGAGTCTTACCGCACAGAGCTGCATCTCTGTCAGCTCGGAATGAAGCTAGCCCATCCAGCTGAATGGTGGTGACCGGAGCTCAGTTGCTGAGCCATGTCTCCATGAAAACAAGGATGCAGCAGTCTCTAAACTCACACTGGGTGTCCGATGGAGCTGGATATAGTCCAGTTTATTTTCCAGGGAGCAAACTTTGGAGAGTAAAATGGATGGGAGAGTCAGCTGGCTAGGGTTAGCTGTTAGCCTCGCATGGACACCCACATGCTTGCCGCATTTCTGTCTCCTTGCACACTGCTTCCGATGACTCCTCCCCATGTCAGTGGCCTCAGGCAAGGCCGAGGACTGGAGGCCTGTTCCTCGCAGCAGGGCAAGATCGCATAGCTTCTCCAGCAGATCATGTTTTATGATGTTTTCTGCATGGTATCTGTATTGAAGGAGTTTCTGGCAATGGTGGACATGAACACCAGTTGATCTGATGTCCTTGTGCTGTTCAGGGTCGAGCAGAGGAACAAAATGACACAAAAAAAAGCACCATTTTGGATCAGGAGAGGGCGATGCATGCTACTGGCATGCCACCAGCTTGGACACAACAACACTACTACTACTATTACTATTAATACAAATATCATAATAATAATACAGGGCAGCACGGTGGTGTAGTGGTTAGCGCTGTCGCCTCACAGCAAGAAGGTCCGGGTTCGAGCCCTGTGGCCAGCGAGGGCCTTTCTGTGCAGAGTTTGCATGTTCTCCCCGTGTCTGCGTGGGTTTCCTCTGGGTGCTCCGGTTTCCCACACAGTCCAAAGACATGCAGGTTAGGTTAAATGGTGACTCTAAATTGACCGTAGGTGTGAATGTGAGTGTGAATGGTTGTCTGTGTCTATGTGTCGGCCCTGTGATGACCTGGCGACTTGTCCAGAGCGTCCCCTGCCTTTCACCCATAGTCAGCTGGGATAGGCTCCAGCTCGCCTGCAACCCTGTAGAGCAGGATAAAGCGGCTATAGATAATGAGATGAGAATAATAATACAACTTATTATTATTCATCCAGGAAACTCAGATGTTTTTTTTTTTTTTTCCTGAGACACATTACGTTATGTGCTACTCTCCACATTGTTCCCATGTAGAACACATTTTTATTTCACAGGTAGGACAACTGTAATCATTGTTGCTTTACAGTATATACACTGAGTAACCACTTATCAAGTCCATATCCTCTATAAGTCACTCTGAAGGTAGAACGTAAATAACTATTATACATAAGTTAATACCTTATAAAGGGTGTGCGTGTGTGTAGTCTATACTTGACATATTTACTTATACATCATGTACAATTAATTTTGTGCAGCAACATAAAATGTGTGTATTAAACTCATGCTCCTGAACTTCATGAACACACAGTCTGCTCCTTTCTATAGTCCACACAGAACCAGACCGACCCATCGTTCACCATCAGTTAATACTTAATAAAGTGTGTGCATGTGTGTGTATTTTATACTGTGCATATTAATGAATCATGCAGTTCACTCAGTGGTGCGTGATACATTTATTTGAGTCTGCATTACATTAAGCATCAGTAACATCCATAAGCATCATAATAAATGGTGTGTGTTGCATCTCAGTTGCAGCATTAAGATGCTTTAAGCTTTTCATTCGATGGCGACTTCATGAACACACAGTCTGGGGATCTTAGGAGTAGTAACACTGAAACACACACATCAACACACACATCAATACAATCTCAATCTACTCTCATCTCATTTAGAAATGGATTTAATTCCCATTTTTAAATTAAAATCCTGGAATTAAACAATAATCCTTGTGTAATCGTCAGATACTCACACGTAGCCTTGCTGTGGACAGCGTGAGTCTGTCTTTGTAACCTTCAGGATCTTTTCAGGAGGAATTTTGCCAGTGAAAAACTCAAAACAGCATTCTATAGTCTGTTTACTACGTTCAGCTGAGTGAGACACAGATGAGGTGATTTAGTCAAATAGAAACTCATAATAAAATAAATGTGCATAAATGTCATATAAAATTATTCATCTTTCAGATCTTCAGTTAATGAAATGTTTTGATATGATTTCACTACTACTACTACTACTACTACTAATAATAATAATAATAATAATAATAATAATAATAATCCAGGAAGCTCTGATCTGTTTTTAGACACATTGCACATTACGTGTTACGCATTGTTCCCGTGTAGAACACATTTTTATTTCACAGGTAGGACAACTGTAATCATTGTTGCTTTACAGTATATACACTGAGTAACCACTTATCAAGTCCATATCCTCTATAAGTCACTCTGAAGGTGGAACATTAATAAGTTTTATACATCAGTTAATAACAAATAAAAAGTGTGTGGGTGTGTTTCTGCATGTGTGTGTGTGTGTGGTTTATATGTACATATTTACTTCTACTTCACACACAACTATTGTTGTACAGCTACATAAACTGTGTGTATTAAACTCACATTGAGCGTCTGAGTAGAGCCCCATGATCAGGACGAAGCCCAGGACCAAAACCACACGATTCATCTTCATGTTCTCAGCAGGTGCGAAGATCTGTGGTGAGTTTCCCGATAATGTTGCATGTTAAGGCTAAAGGGCGAGTTTAAACACACACTTCAGTAATGAACCTTGTCTCTGTATTAGTCCGGGAGCCAAAGGCCCAAATTTGGCTGAACCTGGCTTCGTCGGTTAAAGTTTTTTTTTTTGCTGTTTGTTGTTGTCCAAGGTCTACTCATTAAGATAAGAGAGGGTGCCCGGTGATATCCCTTGGGCAATTCCGGATATTGGCCTTTTATTGTTGGATGTGCTGCAGTCATAGCCTAAATTCTGACATTTTGACATTCTTCACTTTATGTTCACCAAAGTCTATATATCATACTTATTTTTGTGTTTGTTAACATAATAGGATGAGTTTAAGGCCTGGGGGTGGGGTTCCAGCCATGGTTGGGGGTGTGGCCATGCATTTGGGGGCGGGGCTTATCCCAAAAAGCCCTTTATTACTCTATTACTTTGGTTGTTAATGCGAGCCTTAAATTATTAGGCATACACTCCATTGTCATCCTTGTGTTTACTTCTGCAGGGGCATATGAGGGACACAATTAGCTAATTCAAGCCAACTTGTGTAGCTATCTTGCTAACTCTGTCAATCACACTGCCCCCAAAAGATCACAGCACGCATAAGCTAAGCAGAGAAACTATTTGACTGTAATCATGAAAGAGCAGTGACATGTACTCACTGCTCACCAGTGAACTAGACCCATAGTTTCACAACACTGGCTAGCACACCCAACTCTCACCTAGTAAATGCTAGTCACTGATTTTTTTAAGCTAATACATTAAGCTAATAGATTGCTTATTTTAACGATATTGACTGTTGAAATAGTAATGTCCCTGGTTCCCTAGTAAAATTCAGGGCATTGTCCCCAATTATCATCTCAAAAGTCTGTTAACCTTACCCTCACCCCCACTCCAAACCACACTGCTTGTGGACTGAGAGTCATGTGCACTAGCCAGTCCACTGACTAGCACGACTTTTAAAACGTTGGGCAGTAAGGTTTCCTTAAGCTAATACATTAAGCTAATAGATTGCTTATTTTTACGATATTGACTGTTGAAATAGTAATGTTCCTGGTTCCCTAGTAAAATTCAGGGCATTGTCCCCGATTCACCCCCACTCCAAACCACACTGCTCTTACACTGACTAGCATGACTTTTAAAACGTTGGGGAGTAAGGTTTACTTAACATTCTCCTCTGTACTAGCTGGCATCCAGTACATAAGCATATTTTTACAGACACTAAGCAATGGCAAAGGGTTTAGAGGGTTTTTTTTTCATCTGAACTCTTAGTTCTTTCCTTAAATAGTTTTTGTGTTTTGTGTGTGTGTTTGCATACTGTATGTAATTATTTTACATAATTATTGCTCATTAGTGTGTGTGCATGTGTATGTGTGTGTGTGTGCATGCATGCATGCACGTACATGCTTTATGTACTGTAGTTCTTGTATCAAAATTGTTAATTTTGCAAATTTATGAAAGGGTCAATTACACGTTTGACTAATTTGAATGACAGTAAAGCGTGAATACTGTACAGCCAATTTGGTTAATTGAAAATCAGTATCTTTTGCTATTCTTGTGTGTGTGTGCGCATGCTGTATATGCCATTTTGCATGCTTGATATATTGCATACTGTAGTTTTACATAGTGGATCACTGGTGTGAGTATATGCATGCTGTATATAGTTCTATTGCATGCTGTATATAGTTCTTTTACATAGTGGATCACTGGTGTGAATGTATATGCATGCTGTATATATTTCTATTTCATGCTGTATATACAGTAGTTCTTTTACATAGTGGATCACTGGTGTGAGTGTATGCATGCTGTATATAGTTCTATTGCATGCTGTAGTTCTTTTACATAGTGGATCACTGGTGTGAGTGTATGCATGCTGTATATAGTTCTATTGCATGCTGTAGTTCTTTTACATAGTGGATCATTGGTGTGAGTGTATGCATGCTGTATATAGTTCTTTTACATAGTTATTGGTCATTAGTGCGTGTGTGTGCATGCTGTATATAGTTCTTTTGCATGCTGTATAGTTCTTACATAGATATTGATCATTATTTTGTATTAACTGTAGAGTTTATGTAATACTTGTATAAAAATCGCTAATTTGGAAAAGTTATGAAAGGGTTAATTAATCCACATTTGATGTATTTGAATGACAAATATAGAGAAAAATGTGAATACCTATCAGATACAGCCAACTTGGTGCATTTAATATCAGTATTTACACTGATATTATTTTTTTTGTATTTTCTTCCATTATTTGGGCATATAGGGCATTAAAGGGTTAATATATTAAATTGCCCAAGGGATATCACCGGGCACCCTCTTAAATCTTGAAGAGCTACCTCAAATCCATAAGATAAAGCAAAAAAAAAAAACTTTAACCAAAAATTCCGGGTCCGACCCCATCCCCGATAGCAGAGGGTCGTTGAAACAACGTAGAGTTTTGGTCAGAATGGTCGGTTTCCGTCGTACGTCAGAAAATCAACGTTGAAACGGCGCCGTGAAACGTCGATTTCTCCGCCATCTGAGAGGGTCGATTTATCACCGTTGAATCAACGTGGGTAAAGGTTGATCTGTCGACCGTCAGAGAAGGTTGAATATACGACGTTGAACCATCGTCACTTTTGCCGGCCAGTTTTCAACATTGGTAGGATTGCTCATAAATTGCCACTAGTGTGTGTCTGTCTGTCTTATGCTGCTTACACATAGAAACGAGTAAATTATATAAGTAGGCCTATATAGGCTAAGTGATAATGGCAAGTAAACGATAAGTAAATGATGAAAAAAGGAATAAAACCAATTTAGGTCTACTGTCTGAACTCAGCAATATTTGACCTTCTATGAAAGTTTTTTTTTTTTTTTACAGTTTGTTGATTTCAAGGCATGATTTAAAAAGAAGGGCAGGCCTATTGCGATGTCGTTGGATGACCCATGCTATCCCATAATGCACCGTTGTTTACTGCATGACGTCATTTGCGTTACTGTATACTGGCTGCAGGTTAACTTCAACACTAGTTGGAACGCGACTCTCTTGTGGATCGGCCTGCTGATAGACGCTACTTTTTCATTCATCCCTGGACATCTGGTACATACCATTATTCAGTCGCTATTAGTAAAGGGAATTTTAAATACAATTTCAAGCAGTTTAAGAAGATGAACTTCAGTCATATCGCCTACGCCATAGGCCTAGGTTGCATGTCGTTGTGAGCCGACCTGTTATTTTGTGTAGCGGCTTTGTGTTTGGGTCACGGCCATGAACTTTAAACATTATCCAGGCTACCAACGCTTTTGTAGTGACCTTTCTTTGAGGTACCACGACCAACTTTGCTTATATTCCCTCAATTCATACAATAAACATGCAGATGCATTGTTTAGCCGAAAACTGGTCATAGTTGTGGTCTTGGAAAAAAAAGCATTTCAATCGAGTATACAGGCCGCGGTTATAACCGGTAGCTAGCCTACACCTAGCTTGTGGGGGCTGGGCTTTGTAACACTGTAGGCCTATGGGTCGCAGCCATTACAACATGAATCCAGGCATTAAAACATTGTTGGTGTTAAAAGAGAACTTTCTATAAAACAATTGTTTGATCTGTGTGTGTGTGTGTGTGTGTGTGTGTGTAAGGTTATTTCAAATGTAATGGCGTAAATGTGTGTGTGCGTGCGTGTGTCCACTTGAAACAAACATGCAGATGCATTGTTTCTGCATGTTTCTTGTATGAGTTGAGGGAATATAAGCAATTTCGTTCGTGGTACCTCAAACAAAGTGGTCACTACAGAAGTAGCCTGGATAATCTTTGAAGTTCATGGCCGCCATGGCTACACAAACGAACAGGTCAGCTCAAAACAACATGCAACCTAGGCCTACATGCTAGATTTAAACTCTAAGTTTTGTAACACTGTAGGCCGATGGGTCGCAGCCATTACAACATTAATCCAAGCATTAAAACATTGTTGGTGTTAAAACAGAACTTTCTGTAAAACAATTGTTTGACCTGTGTGTGTGTGTGTGTGTGTAAGGTTATTTCAAATGTAAAGACGTAAATGTTGTCTTTGTCCCCCCCTATGTTTACCTCAATGGAACCTGAAGACCATATGGCTCCCGGACTATATGTGGTTTTCCCGAACTCACTCAGAAGAAGGATTCTGAAGAGAAACTTTGATTAGAGCGTCTTTGCAGTGTGCAGCCTTGATTTCAGCATTAGTAGTTGCAAAAGGCATTAAGAGTTGTGAAATCCAGTCGATGAGGTCACACGGGGTTCATTTTTAACCAAAAATCTATGAAATATAGTGTTAAAATGTTAATATATCATTTCGTTGTTAAGCATTACATAGATAATGTGGTAATTAATAATTGAAAGTATTTTACACTTTTGTACAATAATATTTTTATACCAAGCATGTTTTTTAATTAAATAAACAACTGTTCACAATAAAGATTGAGAAAATAATAAGCTCAATAATTTACTAAATGTTTTCCCTGTGCTCGCTCATTTCACAGTAACCTAAACATACAGTCAGGATTTATTTATTTATTTTTGGCTTTTTCAGTCCCTATATATTTTTATATATAAACCAAAAAACACAGACCGAAACATCTACCAGATTTCAGCAGGCACCTCGCGTATTGTTTTGTGGATCACTTTAAGACGGAGAGCAGAGATGTTCTAGAACAGTTTTTCTCAACCACTGCGCGGCGACCCATTAGTGGGCCATGAAGCGCCATCTAGTGGGCTGCAAATTTTTTGTTCAAGTTGAAGCTAATTTTTACTGATAGTACGGTACATTTGCTGGGTTGCATCCGACCTCACATCCACCTCATTAAGCAACGGTCACACTACAGCTCGCGGTGCTCTGCGATGGGTTGTTGATGAAAATGAGGCATTTTGGTGGCGATGCATGGCGATATACACATGAGCTAAAAGTTGTGGTTACATAGCACGTGAACACTTGACTGTCCCGGTTTTGCGCACTTGAGTGTTGCGCAGCTCGAGTGGCCGCGCTTGTTCACAGAGAGCATTGTGCGCACGCTTGGGACCCGTTCTTCATTGGAAACACCTAATACTGATTTGAGCGCAATCAGCACGAGCAGATACAGATGCTGTTTTCACAGAAGCTTTGCAAAGTATTATCATTATCACATTTGTTTCTATCCATGTTTTTACCGCTGTTTAAATACTCTGCTTTATGATTCCGCTTTCTGTTTTGCTTTCGTTTTGTTAAATAACACGCCTGCTAAAAAACACTCTTTGTGCACTTACAGTAGATCCGTCTACTGCCATCTATCTTGTAGTGTCCTGATTCCCAGATCTTTAACCCAGCCACATATAAAAAGTTGTATGCCTCTATGCTCTTCCAGGTTTTCATCTGTGTGTACAGCACCAGGTAGTTTGAGATGTCGGGGAACTCAACAGATGGATCATTTTCCAACTCGTAGGAAAAATTCTTCTTTGTTAGCGTGTAAGGATCTAATCCCATTGAGTGGTTTCTTTATCCACATTTTGGTTTTAATAACTTGCTTGTTTGCTGAACACAAACATGGCAATACATTCTTGTGTGAATGGACCAGACTCCACTTTTGGATCATTAATCCCTTTTGGCTGAGAATGCCCTGCATGCATGGTTTGGCTTCTGGCACATCTATACAGTTTTAAATACAATACCTACAATTAAACACAGTTTGTTTGTTTAATTGCACTTATTTAATTCCTGGGATCCCATCTGTAACAGGGAGTGATGTTGCATCCCATTAATACACTTTACAGTAGGTTATGAGGTTCTAATAGAATACATGAGCCAAAATAATTGGGGATCTTTTTTAATGGGCCCCAACTCTTTAAAAGTATTAATAAGTGGGCCTTACAGTAGAAAAGCTTGAGAACCCCTGCTCTAGAACACCTCTGGCAGTAGCCATTCCAGTATTTGATTGGTGGAGCCGAGGAACAACTTTTTAGTGGAGCGCTAGAATCTTTGCCTAAACTAAAGTCATTCATTCAGCTTTGACAGAGCGCTTCATCCGCTCCTGGACAGGTGAACCATCGTCTTTTTTTGTAGGCCTAAGTGACTGTAATGTGTCCCTGTTACCGTGGGCACTGAAACACAGGCAGGCAGGATCAAGTTCACTTTCGGTTTTTATTTCGAAACCAGGAATCAAACAAAACACGCTCTTCAGCAGACTTCACGGATTTTCAGTGTCCCAGCACACCGGCGTGATTTCAGCCAAGGGAAGCGATCGCCATTTTCTGCTCCTCTCCCCTTTTATCTGCTCCCTCTCACTGCACACAAACACACACAAACAGCATATTGATTCACAACATGTGCTTCCACTTTGCCACTCGCCTTCCCCGGCTTCACTCTCCATTCACAAACCTGTGCTTGACCACGCCCCCACTGCCACGTAGACATCGTTTGTCATCTATGTTATTTAGCCTTGAAATGTGTAAGCTACATTTTGTGTTGTTGTGTAGGGCATAACAATTGAAATGTAGCAGTTGATCGAACAAACCGTAGCCTACTGCGGCCAACACTAGCAGGAGAAGCTCAGTGCGGCGCCAGTCAGTCCGCTGAAGTTGTTGCTAGATGTAGCGTTGCTGTAACAGAAATCACACTGAGGTTAAATTGTAACAGTTCGACGGCATTAGCGAACTCACACACAGATTGGTGTGTTATCCCACAGAGTTGCTGGCTATGGAAAGCCATAGGCTTATGGTAATGTTACCAAAGTGTCAGTAATTTGTGTAGCAGACTACACATTTTAATTGAGGCTACTCATTTAGGCGAGGTCATCAATTCAGCTATGGCTACAATTTAGGCTATGGGAGATCGGGAATCATTTGTATCCTCAATGGATTTAAAAAGGATACCAGGGAGGTTATAAGGATCAGATAATTGTAATCTTACGTTTTGTTAGAATATAGATCAATTCCGTCAGTGGGAAGTATATTCAAATGGTATAGGCTGTATCTGGCGCTGTTCATGGCACCATTTTCGCAGTAGTTTTTCCTGCCAGTGGGTTAAAATTCTATTTTTTGTAACGTAACCAATATAACTCAATTTGCTATAACATTAGAAATGTTTGTCAGTGATGGCTATGATCTCTAGCATGACCTTCTCGAATGTTCATTAAGTTGTTTCCTGAAAGCCATGTAAATCCTTAAATGTATCCCTTGCCTATTCCAAAAAATACCACTGTTCCTGAAAAATTAATATTCTCATCAATGTTTTGAGATAAATTTGAACAAACAAAATTCAAGCAAGCAATAGGAATAAGTATTTTATCTAATAGTGTACAATTTATTGTTAAAGATTGGACAGGGAGGAGAAGAGAGTGAGAAATTAAGGGAGTAAAAGGAGTGATGGGACAAAAGAGAAAGAAGACAAGTGACATATATGGTAAATAATTTAATTTACTTTTTCGCAGTCCAGTTTCCATCAAATCCTGCGCTCTGATTGGCTGGCGAGCGGGTCCGTATCCTACGACACGGACCCCAGTTATGGACCTCGGTTACAGACCTCGGTTATGGACCTCTGGCAACTCGCTCGTTCTCAACAACAACAAACATAGTAGCAATTTTTGTCAACATTTATTTTCACATTTCTCAGGGGAATAGCATTAATTTTACATCATGGACAGCGATAACGACAATCTTCACAGCGAAAGCGAGTTTTACTACCCTGAGGAAGAAGAAATAAAATAAAACATTCCAGGAGAAAGCTAAAAACCTGTAACTGTTGCTAACGCCGAGCAAAAACATGGCTGAATCCTGAATGACTCAATTTTGTATAAATAGGGGACTACATACGTGGCAAAATGTAGTTTTTTTCCTGCCATGGAAGTGCACTTGTATACCGAGGAGGAAGCCATTTGCATTACAGCTGTGAATGAGGATTCAAAATGGTGGCTCGGCTTGGTTTTCCCTTTCGGGCGCTCTCGTTTTATTAGAATTTGGTAAAGAAAAAAATAAATATATTATTTACCAGCTTAAGGTCGGTCCGTATGGTGAAATACCATGACTTCGGCCTTGAATACTGATCTCGGCCCAGAGGGCCTCGCTCAGTACTTTCAAGACCTCGATCACGGTATTTCACAATATGGACCTCCCAGCTGGTAAATAACATATATATATATTTGCTTTCATGGGTCTCAAACATGTTTCGGATAGCCTACAATTTAAGAGTCTATAAATCTAAACTATGGACCCATACCAGAGATTTTCAGATTTTCTTTAATTAATGTGAACCTAAAGCAGTTGCAGAATCGGCCTACAGTGCACGCAGTGAGGGAAATCACACTTTTTATGCAATGCATGATCACAATACATGAAAAACAGAAATGCCCACCCTTTTTTATCACAAAGATGAAAACAAATCAGGCGATTCACTCAGTGGTGTGTTTATGGTTGAGAAAAGCAATGACTAAACAGTGTCCATAGTAATACTGAAACACACACACACACACACACACACACACACACACACACACACACACACACAGAATGTGCTCTCATCTCAACAGCTTCTCAGAAAAATTCATGCATGAAGTGCCTTCACCCTGTGGGTACCCAATCTGCACTCACTGCCCAATTTGTGCTGCACGTACTGTGTACCATAATAAGTTAACCACACCCACATCTCCACTACACTTTTTAAATAATGTTGGTGTGTAATAAATCCATCCATTATCTATAGCCACTTATCCTGTGCAGGGTCATGGGTGAGCTGGAGCCTATCCCAGCTAACTATGGGCAAGAAGTGGGGTCCACCTCTCACCCATATCATTGCAGGGCTGACACACAGAGACTAACAATCATTCACACCTACAGTCAATTGAGAGCCACCAATTATCCTAACCTGCATGTCTTTGGACTATGGGGGAAACCAGAGCACCCAGAGGAAACCCACGCAGACACAGGGAGAACATGCAAACTCCACACAGAGAAGCCCCTGTTGGCTACTGGGCTTGAACTCAGAACCTTCTTGCTGTGAGGCAATAGTGCTAACCACTACACCACCGTGCCACCTGTGTAATAAATCCTTTACCTAATTTTTAATCATATTAAGTGTGGGGCAAGTGTGGCCCCGCCATCCAGCAACTAAAACATGGGCCATAGTTAAAATTAAATTATCAGATTTAGACATGTAAAAACCAACAACACCACCAAGGAATTAGCACAGCCTCGGTCACTGGAAAGGCTTACAGGTTCTTAAAACAATCAGGGGAGCAGAGTCAAAAACCAACCCAATTTCAAATTCAGTTTATTCCACAAGAAAACATAACCCAGGATTGAATCTTTAAATTAATACCACCAACAGACTCCAAAAAAAAAAAAAAAATTAAATGGTAAGCAGACCTGCTAAAAAACACTAAAAAATGACTGGTTTACAGGAGAGTTAAAACCCCATTAAAAGTTCAAGTCCATTTCAACAGCTCCTCCCATGTCCATGCTTCTTCTTTCAGTCACTCAATGTCCTCCTTGCACGCCTCTCACGCAGATCTGAAGCCGTCAGATGCTTTTCCTGGGCGGCAGATATCTCGCTGCTGACCCAGGCCTGAGTGAAACAGCGTTGGTGGACACTGGCTGCTGCACGTCTCCTCACTGCAACTTCTCACAGTTCGGTGCTGGCTACTAACTCCTGGGAGGACCGCTTCTCCAAAGACTGTTCTCTCCAGCGTCTGCTGCGGCCACATGCGCCTCTGTTCTCTCCTTTTCTGTCCCAATAAAAATCCATCTAGACTGTGTGGCGCATCCCTGCACCTGTCGCTCGTCAGGTAATTAAGTCGATGCACAGGCTGTGGGTGTGGCACTTCCAGGGTCATCACAGTTCATTTCAACTGTTTAAAAATGCACTTCACAACACTCTAAAAACATCAAGCAATTAAAATAAAAAGGGATGACTAAAACCACAGCAAACCAGGTAAAATTATTTAAAAAAGCATGCAAGTCAAACAATAACACAACACTCAAATAAAAAAAATGCAATAAATATAAAACAGAAAACCAAAATATAACATGCACATGCATTTTTGACCCTGTCACACCAGCCCAGGCCCGATACGCCTCATGTCCTGTCCAGTCGCCTCCTGACTCTGGGAAGGAAGTAGTTGCCCAGCCTCTCTACTTTACTGATGTCATGCTCTTTGTGCCTCCTGACTCTGGAGAGGTCATCGCTCTAGTGCTCTACTTCACAGAGGTCATCACACCACCACCCTTCACTGCTGAAGTCAGTGCCCTGCCGCCCTGTTCCATCACTCTGCTGTCACAATTTCTATGCAGTACCTGCCCTGGGAACCCTCGAAACTTAGGGACAATCTGTCCAGGGGCCCAGGACCCACTGTTTTGACAATTTTGGACTATTTTGGGAGGAGCACCATTAACGGGGAGTTGAGGATCCAGGACCCCCGGACCCCCTGGTTTGACACTTTTGGAGCACATTGGGAGCTTTGGGCTGGGGGGGAGGGTGGGGGGTTCACAATTCTGTTATGATTTCCCCCACTTGGTGTGTGCCAACATATACTGCATGCTCCAGTGATAAAAGACTTGTTCATATTTGTGCCTTCACCAGCATGTCTTCCCCCTTCCCAGATGTTGTGTCATCTTAATGCTCGATGCTCTACCATCCCCTCCTCACCTCGTTACCCACTTCACATCCAAATATACTGTAGTTGCAAAAGAAAAGTTATCTTTTAAATCATCTTCATCTGAGTCATAATAGGAGATGAACCCATTCCAGATTAACTGATAACACACAAACACTTGCCTGCTTTAAATGTTTATAATGAAGTTTTAAAAATGTATGTAAACTTCTGTGCAAACAGTTTGAGTCCAGGGGCCAAAAACTCATCAGACACTGTCCTATAAAACACACACAAAGTCTGGTTTCTCACAGAATCTGCTCTTCTGAAGAAAGACCTGTTCATATGAACCTTGCTGTGTGAACCGGGCCCTGATCAAACTAATCTGAGAGGACATGGTGGAAGGAGCATCATGGTTCAGGGCTGATTTCATGCTGAGCATCTGAGTAGAGCCCCATGATCAGGATGAAGCCCAGGACCAAAACCACATGACTCGTCTTCATGTTCTCAGCAGATGTGTGAAGATCTGATCTCTTCTCTCTTGAACATCAAATTTGTTTTTGATGTTGTTTCGTGGTATAGCTTGATTTTAAACCATCTAATTCTCGTCAACCCCCCCCAGCTACACACATCTAATCAACTCACCACTTCCTCTACTCAAGCTCTGCAGTTTATCTAGAAGATAACGACTGATTCATTTCTTACCCCTTAAATATTAAACATTATTACACTAACCCAGCTTGCATTTGAGTGCAAAAGTTTATCTTTTCTGATGCCATGGTATATAAATACTTTAAATAATAAATTTCAGGATTTTCTCCAACTTTAACTCACATTATTCATATATCTGCTCAATAACATTCCTGCATTTATTCATGTTTAATAAATCAGGTGATTCATTCAGTTGTGTGTTTATGGTTGATAAAAAGTGATGTTCATGACTAAACAGTGTTCATAGTAACACAAAAAGTCACACACACACACACACACACACACACACACACACACACACACACACACACAGAAACACTCAAATAATATGCTCTCATCTCAACAGCATCTCAAAAACTTCATGCATGTAATACTTTCACCCTGTGGGTACCCAATCCGCACTCACTGTTTGATTTGCGCTGCATGTACTGTGTACCATAATAATTTAACCACACCCACATCTCCACTACACTTTTTAAATAATGTTAATGAGTAATAAATAATTTACCTAATTTTTAATCATATTCAGCGTGGCCCAAGCCCAGGCCCGATACCCCTCATGTCCTGTCCAGTTGCCTCCTGACTCAGGGACGGAAGTAGTTGCCCCGCCTCTCTACTTCACTGATGTCATGCTCTCTCCACTTCCTGACTCTGGTGAGGTCATCACTCCAGTGCTCTGCTTCACCGAGGTCATCACACCACCACCCTTCACTGCTGAAGTCAGTGCCCTGCTGCCCTGTTCCATCACTCTGCTGTCACAATTTCTGTGCAACACCTGCCCTGGGAACCCTGGTAACTTATGGACATTCTGTCCAGGGGCCCAGGACCCCCAGACCCCCTGGTTTGACACTTTTGGAGCACATTAGGAGCTTTGGGCTGGGGGTAAGGTTTTTTTTTTCACAATTCTGTTATGATTTCCCCCACTTGGTGTGTGCCAACATATACTGCATGCTCCAGTGATAAAAGACTTGTTCATATTTGTGCCTTCACCAGCATGTCTTCCCCCTTCCCAGATGTTGTGTCATCTTAATGCTCGATGCTCTACCATCCCCTCCTCACCTCGTTACCCACTTCACATCCAAATATACTGTAGTTGCAAAAGAAACGTTATCTTTGAAATCATCTTCATCTGAGTCATAATAGGAGATGAATCCATTCCAGATTAACTGATAACACACAAACACTTGCCTGCTTTAAATGTTTATAATGAAGTTTTAAAAATGCATGTAAACTTCTGTGCGAACAATTTGAGTCCAGGGGCCAAAAACTCATCAGACACTGTCCTATAAAACACACACAAAGTCTGGTTTCTCACAGAATCTGCTCTTCTGAAGAAAGACCTGTTCACGTAAACCTTGCTGTGTGAACCGGGCCCTGATCAAACTAATCTGAGAGGACATGGTGGAGGGAGCATCATGGTTCAGGGCTGATTTGCTGTTTCAGGGCCTGGACAGTTTGTGATCATTGAGGGAGTGAAATTCAATTCAAATGGCATCAAACTTTAACAGGAATCAGTCAGTTTGGGGAAGGCCTTTTCCTGTTTCAGCACATTCCTCCCTGCAGGAACCAAGATCCATTTGAGTTTGATGTGGAAGAATTTTACTGGACAGAGATATTTTCAGGCTGAACTCTGCTCCAGTGGCTGCGTTTACATGCAGCTTAATATTCCATTATTAATCCAAGTGACAGGTCAATCAGAAGAGAAAATGTCCATGTCTCTACCGTAATAGGAATAAAGCAAACCAGTCAAGGCCATGTCTATCTGACTGAATGAAGTGGTGTGTGTGTGTGTGTGTGTGTGTGTGTGTGTGTGTGTGTTTGGGTCATAATGCATTTCACAAGCCACAGTTCATGTTATGCTGAAGTGCTACGTCTGAGACACGGGAAACCAGCCAACCACAGCTGCTCATGCTGAATCACAGGGCAGCGTATCACACTGATCAAATATTCACAAGTTTATTTTCAGACATTTTCTCACAGTAATGTTTTTGTTAATAAATCATTCAGTTCACTCAGTGGTGCGTTATAACTTTATTTGAATCTGAATCACATTAAGCATCAGTAACATCCATAAGCATCATAATAAATGGTGTGTGTTGCATCTCAGTTGCAGCATTATGGTGCATTAAACTTTCTTTTGACGGCGTCTTCATGAACACACAGTCTGGGGAACTTAGGAGTACAAGCTATGGAGTCCATATCCTCCATAAGTCACTCCGAAGGTGGAACATTTATATGTATTATACACAACTGAATACCAAATAAAAAAGTATATGTGTGTGTGTGTACTTTATACTGTACATATTTACTTCGACTTCATATGCAACTATTGTTGTACAGCTACATAAAGTGTGTGTATTAAACTCACGCTGAGTGTCTGAGTAGAGCCCCATGATCAGGATGAAGCCCAGGACCAAAACCACACGATTCATCTTCATGTTATCAGCAGGTGTGATCTGATCTCTTCTCTCTTGAACATCAAATTTGTTTTTGATGTTGAGTTTAGTGGTATAGCTTGATTTTAAACCATCTAAGTCCGGTCCCCCCCCCACACACACACACACACACACACACACTTCCTCTACTCAAGCTCTACAGTTTATCTAGAAGATAACATCTGATCCATCTCTTACCCCTTAAATATTAAACACATTAATTCATTCATACAGCTTACATTTATGTACAAATGGTGATACTTTCTGAAGCCATGGTACAGTATATAAATACATACACTGCAAAAAAAAAAAGTTACGCCAACTTAAAAATTCAAGGCAACTTACTGCACAGGATTTTTGAGTTTATGTGACAACTAAGATTTTTAAGACTTGTAAGAAAGTTGTGCCAACTTATACTTTTGGTCTCAGATAACTTAGCCTTCATATTCACACAAACTTAATTTTTTTCAGTTTTACATGATAAGAATTCAACTTTAAGGCCACTAATCTTTCATCCAAGTAAAAACTTCAAAATTTTAGTTCAATTTACTTTTTATCCCACAATAAAACAAATAACAATCCAGTTCAAATAACATGATGGTAGCAAAACTGCTATAAAACTGTAGTGGCAGTGCTTTTTTGTTAAGTCACACATTCACTTATTTTAAGCCTGAAGCTAATTTGACAAATGAAATGTGCAAACAATTCAGTACCAGCCAATTAAAATGCTACAAATGGCATACAATGGTGTATAATATGCATACAATGAACATAAAGAGTGAATCTATTAAAACACATACATATTCAAAAGGTTGACAAATTGCAAACTGCACATCATTACGAACAATAGCACACAGCACAATTTGGCACAAATGATGCAGGCTGTTGGGTGCGTAAGTATGTTTGAACTAACTGTCGGTTAGGTCCTGGCTCAGACTGAGCTCACTCTTACCTTAAAAGCACTGCCACTACAGTTTTATAGCAGTTTTTCTACCATCATGTTAAAATAAACATGCTATTTGAACTGGATTGTTATTTGTTTTATTGTGGGATAAAAAGAAAATTGAACTAAAATTTTGAAGTTTTTACTTGGATGAAAGATTAGTGGCCTTAAAGTTGAATTCTTATCATGTAAAACTGAAAAAATAAGTTTGTGTGAATATGAAGACTAAGTTCAGGGATGAGAATGAAAAATATTAAAAAAGTCTGAAAAAAGCTGGGGGTTTGGGGGCCACAGGCACCCAGCGGGGCCCAGGGGCAGAGCCCCGGTGGGGGCCCAGGGGGCGGGAGCTAATGATTTTTGGCTATTTTTTTTTTTTTACCCCAAAACCATTAATTTTATAAGCAAAAAGTTTCAATTTATTTGGAAATAAATTCCCCTTCTTGGTGGACTACCAGGTGAAAATGATTAATAAGGTACAAGAGACTTGTTTTTAATCAATTCACATTTGATGATTTAAAAAAATCAATGCACCTTTTAATATAAACGAGCTCTACAGTATTATATTTCTGCATTTTTGCTATTCATGTCTTTGAATACTCTAATCCTTTAAAATGAAGTGCAAACCAGAAAAAAGTTCTATCATATAATTCTCTTAAGCTTTCCTCTGATGTTATCATGGTAGCAGGAGGTCTTGCATATTAAGCAGGCAACATTCAACATCACTTATCACTTCCCTTTCAACTGTTGTGTGTACTAACTAGGTTTTATCTGGACAGGATGTTGTGTAATGTAATACATATACCATATGGTCAATTTGAAGATCAAGATAGTGATTTTGAATTAAAGAACAGGCATGTACAATTGGCATTACATATTGGAAATTTTTTAAAAATCAAAAACTATAAGTTCATCTTGGCCTAAACAATTTGGGCAGACGCTCCCGCGCAGCACATGCCAGCAATCCCCCCCCCCCTCCCCCCCATGAAATGAGCAATAAGTAGGAGAGTTATACATGATATCATACCTAAAATTTTATCAGAAATATAGATATGATACTATGATTCTCCCCAACATGCTACATTAGATAAGCTAACCCCATTTATAAAAGATACACACTTATATATGACATGTATTTATACACACACACACACCATGGCACTGATTCGTGCGATATACATTATAAATATAATGAATCATTGAACAGGCAAAATAATTTTCTACCTACCTTTGTGTTTTTTGGTGTATATGTGAAGTTCGATAGTCCTTGCCCCTCTACTAGCGTAGTTTATCATGCCAGAACACAATGAGCAAAGTACTTTTACTGGGACGTCTATTTTCCGTATGTGATCACCGAGCTACGTTGTGACAGTCTGTTTGTCGATCTCGACATTCAGTGTTCTTTCTAACCAAGCCCATCGAAAACAGTTCTTTATTCCTGCACCTTTATCAATCTCACTCGCTCGAGCCTCTTCTTTCTTAACTAGGGCTTTAGCCATTGTCGATATGCTAAAATATCCCGCCTGAATACATGTGTCTTTCCGATGTTACCAATGCGTATCGTCAAACAGCATGTACGGTCGGTGAACGGCAATTGCAAGCCACGTGTGGAGAGCATGTGTACTTGTGTTCATACACTGCACGTGATGGGATTTCCCGAAAATTCTACCGCAAATAAGTCGAACATTGTGGCAAAAGTGAATGTTAATTACGACATGTCAAAAGACTCGAGTGTGTTAACCCGGAGCCCACCAGATCATTAACCATACCCCCCCCCGAAAAAAAAAAAAATTCTCAAAGCATTTACATCGATCTCAAAAACGATCATTTTGGTCTGAAAAAGTCGGAAATCCGCAGATCGGCAGAAAATTCTCATCCCTCAAAGTTATCTGAGACCAAAAGTATAAGTTGGCACAACTTTCTTCAAAACTTAAAAATCTTAGTTGTCACATCAACTCAAAAATCCTGTGCAGTAAGTTGCCTTGAATTTTTAAGTTGGCGTAACTTTTTTTTTTACAGTGTACTTTAAAAATAATAAAATTACAATTTTTCTCCAACTTTAGCTAACATTGTTCATGTATCTGTAAAATAACATTCCTGCATGGTTCAGGGCTGATTTGCTGTTTCAGGGCCGGGACAATTTGTGATCACTGAGGGAGTGAAATTCAATTCAGATTACATCAAGAACGTTAACAGGGAAATGTGTGTGTCGCGCTCCATCACTTTCATGATTGTGTGTGATGTACCAAGACATAGAACCAAAAAAAAGAGAGAGAGAGATGAACAACAAAATGGTTGAAAAAGAAGAAAATGTATTTTTATAATCACCAAGTCAGAATCCAGTCTGAACCAGTTTTAGATGCTGAACTGAAAAAGCGCTGCTGTAGAAACTAATGGTCCAAAATTCCTCCACACTGTGCAAGTCTGCATAAAACACTTGGAGGTTGTTACTGTGATTATAATACATGGGGCCAAATTACTCAATTCTGATTGCTCAATCAAGGAGGGCTTGTTTCCTTAACACGTGGCCGTATTTCTGAAATGCTATTGGCTCGTTCATTGCTTTGTTACAATTACAAAAATTAGCGAATTTTGTTAGCAAAATGGCTGACTCTGCTGACTCAGCAATGCCGCATTTCGCTATATTTGATGAAGAAATGATGAACCAATTGAAAGCTGCAAGCGAAAATGAAAATACCAAAAAAGTACGAATTTTTGGCTTTCCGTGTTTAAGAAATGGGCTGCAGAAAGAGAAATAAACGACTCTCTAGTGGCGTATGAATGCTGTGAGTTAGACAAGGTGTTATTGTAGCAAGGTTGATTCTTCCCACTTGCCATTGGCAGCAAAATCCTTGAGCTAGCTTTGGTATTGGGAGGATCATTTGTTCTGTTAGAGCTCCCTCTATGGGACTGTTGTGGCTATGCCCTACATTTCTGCATCCTCTCCTCAGTCTGCATTTACCCTGGCTGGGAGAGGTACCGTATGTATCCAGAGCAGTTGGATCATAATCTACACTTTAATGATCTATAACCTGAGTCTAAGTGCACATAGCAGTGTCTTCATATGTTATATGATAAGTGCACAAGAATAGTGTCGCTCAGTGTTGGTCACTACATTTGTAAAGAGTATTTTGAGAGCTTATGATTGCTAGCTTTGCTAACCATGTGGTTTTGTTGTACATGTTAGCTAGTGGTATCTTCACATGAAAAGCTTGCTTCTGCTTGTCTCTTTCTTGTGTTAGGCTGCCTTTGTGAAGATTCATGATCATCTTTTGCTCTTTGTGATAAATGTTAACAGGTATGTAGCCAACTCCCATTACCATGTTAAGCGAGTAGTTTGTTGATTGGAAACTTATTTTTTCTATTCAATGTTACTGGATAGCACTGGTTAGCCAGATCAGTGGCCATGCATTCATGCATTCACTAACCCAATAAGGGAAAAAATTCAGATTCATTTCATGTTGCATGATCTTGATGTAATATACAGTATTTTCCGGACTATAAGTGGGACTTTTTTTCATAGTTTGGCCGGGGGTGCGACTTATACTCCAGAGCGACTTATATGTGAAATTATCAACACATTATTATATCATTTCACATGTTCGTTATTTTCACACTGACAACCGCAAGAGGGCGCTCTAGACTTGTGTACCTGTACCTGCTACTTCTGTACCACTGAAAATGTAAAATTTCAACATTACCGGTAACTTATAAAGACAACTGAGAAGGGCTGAAAAAAATGCCATCAAAAAGAAAATCATATTCTGCAGATTACAAGCTGCAAGTAGTGAAATATGCAGCCAAAAACGGTAATCGAGCAGCAGAAAGAAAGTTTGGAGTGAGCGAGAAACTTGTGAGGGACTGGCGAAAAGCGGAGGTTACTCTTACTGCAATGAAGAAAACAAAAAAAGCTAATCACGGGCTAAAAGCTAGGTGGCCACAGCTAGAGGAACGAGTTCGCACATGGGTGCTTGAACAACGTGCTGCCGGGAGAGGCTTGTCAACAGTGCAGTTGCGTCTCCACGCCCAGGTAGTTGCCAAGGAGATGAATATAAATGACTTTGCGGGAGGACCTTCTTGGTGTTACCGCTTCATGTAACGCAACCGCCTCTCTATCAGAGCAAGGACAACGATGTCCCAAAAACTGCCAGCAGACTTCCAAGCCAAGGTCGACAGTTTCCGTGAGTTCATTGAAAAGCATGTAACTGAGCACAACGTGACACCGGATCATATTATTAACATGGACGAGGTCCCCCTCACGTTTGACATTCCCATGGGCCAAAGTGTCGCAGGGAAAGGGCTAAAGACTGTGAATATAGTAACAACTGGTCATGAGAAATCACACTTCACAGTGGTGCTGGCATATTGTGGAGATGGATCAAAATTGCCACCAATGGTCATTTTCAAACAAAAAACCATGCCAAAAATCCAATCCCCCTCAGTTGCCGTTAATGAGAAAGGGTGGATGGATCAAGAAATTATGAACTTATGGCTTACGAAGTGCTACACTAAGCGTCCGGATGGCTTCTTTAGAACACGCAAAGCCCTGCTTGTGACGGACAGCATGCGAGCGCACATCACGCCACAGTTCAAAGATAAATTAAAAGTTTTCAACTCCATACCTGCCATCATCCCTGGAGGCTTAACCAAAATACTCCAGCCACTTGACATCTCTGTGAACCGGAGCTTTAAGCCAGTCTTGCATAACCTGTGGGAGCAGTGGATGATGGATGGAGAGCACAACTTCACGGCAACCGGGAGAATGCGCCACGCAACTTTCCTGGAAGTCATTGGATGGATTGACAAAGCATGGGCTTCAGTGACAACCAAAACCATCCTGTTGGGATTCAGAAAGGCTGGAATAATTGGAACTGCAACTGACGACGAGTCTGACGAAAGCGACGCAGAAGAGGAAGCGATGCTTCGTCTACCTCCGGAGTTGGCGGATTTGTTTAGCATTGACACAGAGGATGAAGAATTCAATGGATTTAGTGATTTGGAGTGAGATTGATGGTTTGGTAAACTTGTTAGCATGTTCTTTATGCTATAGTTATCTGAATAACTGTTAATATGTTACGTTAACATACCAGACACGTACTCAGTTCGTTGTCTATGCGTCATGTAGCTGAATGTGTTACGTTAGCATACCATTACCCTATTCAGCCTGTTGTTCTCTAACCCATTATTATTTTAAATTGCCTTTCAAGATAAAATGTCTGTTCTTGGTCTTGGATTTTATCAAATAAATTTCCCCCAAAAATGCGACTTATAGTCCAGTGCGACTTATATATGTTTTTTTTCTTCTTTATTATGCATTTTTTGGCTGGTGCGACTTATACTCCAGAGCGACTTATAGTCTGAAAAATACAGTAAGCAATACAGGCCTAATGCGATATATTTATTTCCTATAATAATTATTTTGTATTTTATTTTCTCATTATTGAAATGCGGTTAAATGGTGAGTCTGCATTTACCCTGGCTAGGAGAGGCTGCCTTTGAGTGGTCATACTCTTGACCTCGTCATCACAAAGGGTCTTACTGTTTCTAATACTGTTGTTGACCTGGCCTTATCCGATCATTTCTGTGTTTTCTTTGATGTTTCTATGTCTCCTCACATTCAGAACAGCTCAATGACTATAGGTAGGAGAGTCATAAAAGACAACACATGTGCTCTCTTTGAGCAAGCTCTCTCTCAGAACTCCACCAAAATGTCAGACTCTGTAGATGATTTACTGGAATTTTTTAATTTAAATATGACCCAAATTATGGATGATATTGCTCCATTCAAAATCAAAACAGTCAATGATAAGCAGAAAGTACCATGGAAGCAGTACTGGCTGTTAAACTGCTAAAGAGAGAATGTAGAAAGACTGAAAGAAAATGGCGCAAATCTAAACTTCACATTCATTATCAAATCCATAAAGAGATGCTTTGTAATTCTAATTATGAAATTCGTAAAGCAAGACAGTCTTTCTTCTCCAACATCATCAGCAGGAATATGAACAATGCCCGTGTGCTATTTCCAACAGTAGAGAAGCTAACTAATCCCCCACCACAATTAGCACCTGAACTTCTCTCAGTTAATAAATGCAATGAGTTTGCATCCTTTTTCAAAGGTAAAATTGATAAAATACAGCAGAATATTCCTCATAATATATCTCAGTTGCAAAAAATTGAAAAACTGCAATCACCAATGACACAGATAGATAACTTCAACACAATGTCAGAATTTTGTTTAATTAATTATGAGACTCTTGAAAAAACTGTACAAAATCTCAGTTCCTCAACATCTGAATTGGACATTCTGCCCACCAACTTTTTTAAGACTGTTCTTCATCTTATAATTACAGATGTGCTTCAAATTATAAATACATCCCTGGAGACTGGCGTTGTTCCTGTGTCCCTAAAAAAAGCTGTTGTAAAGCCCCTTCTTAAAAAAAATAATCTGGATCCTTCAGTATTAAATAACTACAGGCCAATATCAAATTTACCATTCATTGGGAAAATCCTTGAAAAAATTGTCTTCAATCAATTAACTGCCTTCTTGATAGCAAACAGCCGTTTTGATAATTTTCAGTCAGGATTTCGTGCCAATCATAGCACTGAAACAGCGCTGATTAAAGTTATAAATGACATACGTCTTAATACTGATGCAGGCAAAACATCGGTCCTGGTATTACTGGACCTCAGTGCAGCTTTTGATACTGTTGATCACAACATACTGCTATATCGACTTGAACACTGGGTTGGATTGACTGGTAAAGTTATCAATTGGTTAAATTCATACTTAAAAGATAGAAGCTTCTCTGTTACCCTGGGAAATTGTTCCTCAACGTCAATGTCCTTGACCTGTGGTGTCCCCCAGGGGTCGATTCTTGGACCATTACTTTTCAACGTTTATATGCTCCCACTTGGGCAAATTATCAATAAAAATTCAATTTTGTATCACTGCTATGCAGATGACACCCAAATTTATTTTGCTCTATCACCTAATGATTATGCCCCCCTTGAATGTCTCTACCAGTGTATCGATCAAATCAATAGCTGGATGTCACAAAATTTTCTTCAGCTGAACACAGATAAAACAGAAGTAATTCTATTTGGAAAAAAAGATGAAAGACTCAGGATTACCACTATTCTTGACACAAAAGGGATTAAAACTAAAGAAATGGTTAAAAATCTTGGTGTTTTCATTGACAGCGAGCTAAACTTTGACAGTCACATGAAAGCAATCACTAAAATGGCATTTTATCACCTAAAAAACATTTCCAAACTAAGAGGACTTATGTCAAAAAATGATCTGGAAAAACTAATACATGCCTTCATCTCTAGTAGGGTTGATTACTGCAATGGCCTTTTCACAGGCCTGCCAAAAAAGACCATCAAACGACTTCAGCTGGTTCAAAATGCAGCGGCGAGGGTTCTCACACGAACAAAAAGAACAGAGCACATTACTCCAATTCTAAGGTCCCTTCACTGGCTTCCAGTAAGCTACAGAATTGACTTTAAAGTATTGCTGCTGGTGTACAAATCTCTAAATGGTACAGGGCCCAATTACCTCTCTGATATGTTGCAGCGGCCTAACCCAATCAGATCTACCAGATCGCAGCAGCAAAATTTACTATCAAAACCAGTTGTTAAAACAAAGTGTGGTGAAGCAGCTTTTAGCTACTATGCAGTACAGCTATGGAACCAACTGCCAGAGGACATTAAAAATGCTCCTGCTGTTGGCAGCTTCAAATCTAGGTTAAAGACCAAGCTGTTTTCAGATGCTTTCTGTTAAATAATTAATATTGTCTTCTTTACATTTTTTTATAATCTTTACTTTCTCTGCATGTTTTAAATTTACTTTAATTTTAACTTTATTCTATTTTATTCTTTATTCTATTCTGCTGGTTTCTTTTTTTCTCCTCCTATATGAACTTCTACTTCATTTTATTATTTTATTTCTACTATTGTTTAATTCTTATTATTTTCTTTTAATTCTTTTAATTCTTTTAATTAATTGTTTTAGAATAAAAATAAAATTATTTTATGTAATTTTATTTCTCTATTGTTTACTGTTTTTGTTTTTACTTCTGTAAAGCACATTGAACTGCCATTGTGTATGAAATGTGCTATATAAATAAACTTGCCTTGCCTTGTGAAGATTCATGATCATCTTTTGCTCTTTGTTATAAATGTTAACAGAATAAACGGTTGGGTGCCAAAAGCATCATCGGTGTGTCATCAATCACAACACACCGAGTAAAGAACCGCTACACTATCGCAGTTTTATGCAGAAGTGAGGAAAGAAAATGGGGAAAACTACGAACCAGACTCTCTTAAAGTAATGCAGGCAGCATTGGATCGGCATCTGAGAACAGAGAAATATCCGGGATCAATGCTGAAAGATGTTACTCTTCAAGAATCACGAAAAGTCCTCGAGGGAAAAGCGAGAGATTTGCGAAAACAAGGAATGCTTTACAAACTGATTCAAACGTGCAAGATAGTCTTGCACCCTGATTGGTTCAGAAAACATGAATGACAAATGTTGTCAACTTGAATGGCTTCCGAAGTATGAATTTGGCCCTATATATTATAAACAAGTAATCGTATAGTTCCTCGTAAAATTAAGGATCAATTTCTCTCGTGATTTCAAAGTCTTGAAATTGCCCTCGTTGCTTCGCGACTCGGGCAATTTTCAAAACTTCCAAATCACTCATGAAATCGTATGGGGCCTTAATTTTACTCGGCCCCATACGATTACCTATACGTAAAGGATTTACTAGTTCTACTAAAAAAGGGTTTTGATCATTTTCTCAAACTTCACTTAATAGCTTTTTGTGTTATTCGTTTAGCCAGAATGAGTGCATTATTATGACTTGAACTTGAATAAAGTTCCGATCACATTTCATGACTAATCAATGCAGAAATCCAGGTGATTCTGAAGGTCAGGATATTTTTGCAAATGTATGTTCCTGGACAGAGATATTTTCAGGCTGAACTCTGCTCCAGTGGCTGTGTTTACATGCAGCTTAATATTCCATTAATAATCCAAGTGACAGTTCAACCAGAATAGATAACGTCCATGTCTCCACCTTCATTCAAATAAAGCAAACCAGTCAAGGCCATGTCTATCTGACTGAATGAAGTGGGGTAAGCTTTTCATTCAATGGCGACTTTATGAACACACAGTCTGGGGAACTTCGGAGTAGTAACACTGAAACACACACATAAACACACACATCAATACAATCTCATCTACTCTCAGCTCATTTAGAAATGGATTTAATTTCACTTTTTAAAAATTAAAATCATGGAATTTATCTTTAAGGTCTTCACTTAATGAAATATATTTTGATATCCTAGAGCGGTGGCTGCAGTTATAATTATTGACACCTTTTCAGATTTACCAATAAAAAACAATTTTACAAAGGTGAGTTTCAGTTACAACAGTTATTATTGGTTAATTAATCAACCAGAAGACCCGCCTCACCCTTTGATCTTGTTGTCTGATGACACAGCTCATTACCTGATATGGAAGTTTTTTCCGCACAATCCGCAATTTGAGGAAAATCCGGACGTTATCCTCGCAGTGAAGCATGGTGGAAAGATCATGGACATGTTTTTACTGATCAAATTCACCGATATTTTATGATCTCCTTGTCAAGCCTATTTTTTTTCTTACTCTTTCATTTGACAGCCACCATTTTGTAGCTAAACACGCGTTTGATTAGTCACGTGAGATGCTGATAATAGTGATCACTTTCACTGGTGTCCACCATTATCGACACCCTGTGGAATTAAGGGACATTTACAACTGTTATGGATCAATCTTTGTGTAAAAATTAAATAAATTAAAAAGTGCTGTGATTTATTATTTTTTTTCCTGATTCATAACAGAATGGAATGTTTATAGAGTATTTGGAATCTTATTGCAGTAAACAGAATTAGAGCAGAATTAAATTCCTAGCATATAAAAACGAGCATGCTTGAAATATTCAGATTTTTCTATTCCATTCAGAAAATATTTTTTTGCAGTTTGTTGTAAATATGTACCACATACTACAATATCAGTAGCCATTTTATAGATTTAGATGTAAATTTAAAATCGCCAAAAAAAAAACAACCTTTGACCTGGATGTTCATGTGGTTATAATGTCAATCACCTGTTGGTAAACTACAAAACTAGAAATTAATACAAACAACAACAAATGATTAACAAAATGTGATCTACAAAAATACTTAGAAAGTGGAACAAAAAGATTTTCTGACGCAGGTTAAACATTATCAGTTCATTTGTTTACAAACATTAGAATTACTTCCTCATTTACGTAAACACCGGCATCTCATCTCATTATCTCTAGCCGCTTTATCCTGTTCTACAGGGTCGCAGGCGAGCTGGATCCTATCCCAGCTGACTACGGGCGAAAGGCGGGGTTCACCCTGGACAAGTCGCCAGGTCATCACAGGGCTGACACATAGACACAGACAACCATTCACACTCACATTCACACCTACGCTCAATTTAGAGTCACCAGTTAACCTAACCTGCATGTCTTTGGGGGAAACCGGAGCACCCGGAGGAAACCCACACAGACAGAACATGCAAACTCCGCACAAAAACCCTCGTCGGCCACAGGGCTCGAACCCGGACCTTCTTGCTGTGAGGCGACAGCACTAACCACTACACCACCGTGCCGCCCTGACCTGGCGACCAGATAAAGATGATTTTTAAAAATAAATTATTGTTGAATCATGCAAAATTATACTGATATTATATCTCTTTTGAAGACAGCAACAGTATTTTACCTTTATTCATAGATACTTTTGAATATTTTGTTTTCTCATTCTAAGCTACACTAATACATGTTTTGTGTACATGTTCTATTTTTTTTTTTACTAGTGCTGTGTTGTCTGTGGTGCAGACGAGCACAAAGTAAAACAGTTGCCCTGTAAGACAAAGCTCATAGGTTCAGTTCTGTAGCTCTCAGGAGTTCTGTAGCTCTCAGTTGTGCCATGATTAGTTTGTAGCCAGTTCTCTGTTGTTAGTTTAGAGCAGTGAAGCCCCTGCAGTCGTTCTCAGTTCAGTTCATGACCTTGCACTTTAGAAGCCAGGCAAACACAATGAACCCAAACATCTTTCCATTTGACAGTTGGGTTTTATTCCTTAATGGCATCAATTCTTTGCATCATCGTAAGATGTAACAGAGTGTAGAATTGAAACCTTGCTTGTTGCAGATGCAAACACTGTGAATGAAGTACATTTTGGGTAACAATCCATTGTTCAAGCTAGAAACTTAATCTTGACAAAATGTAACATGACGTGTAACATGAAAATGAATGTTTTGTTTCTTGAAGAACAGTTGTGTTCTATTTTTATTGTGGTGATGCCTTTATTAGTGTGTTGTGTGGAAGGATAATGTGTGGGTGTGATAACTAGTACATTTATGAATTAGTTGGTATACTTCAAGTTGTAGTAGCCCGTAGTGTCAGGGCGAGGGGGATGAAAGACCTGTGGAGGTATGTGGAGAGGGTCCACACCTTCCGGTTTCTCGGTGTCCTCATCTCCGCCGACATCTCCTGGTCAGCAAACGTTACAGCAGTCATTAAGAAGGCTCAGCAGCAGCTACACTTCCTGAGAGTCCTCAGGAAGTACAACTTAAGCTCCAACCTGCTGCTGACCTTCTACCGCTCATCTATCGAGAGCCTGCTGACGTACTGTATTACAGTATGGTACGGCAACTGCACTGCTGTAGACAGGGAGAGGCTCCAGAGGGTAGTTAAGGCAGCACAGAAGATCATTGGCTGCCCTCTCCCCTCCCTGATGGACATTTACACCTCCCGCTGCCTTAGTAGAGCTAAGAACATTATCAAGGACAGCTCTCACCCTGGCTTTGATCTGTTCGACCTGTTGCCCCCAGGGAGGCGCTACAGGTGCATCAGGACAAAGACAAATCGATTAAAAAACAGCTTCTTTCCAAAAGCCATAACCGCCCTGAACTCGGATATGCTCTGACTTTATAGTCTATTTTATTTTACTATTTTACTAATTTATAATGTGCAGTACTTTATAAGGTGACTCTCTATGCAATACCTTCATAATGTGCAATACCACACTCCATAATGTGAAACGCAATCACATTCACCTCAGGACTGTGCACCTTACAACACATACACCTCAAGTCTGTGCACCTTACCTTACAATACTTCATAATGTGTAATATTTTATCTTATAATGTGACTCTCTCGTGCAATAATTTATAATGTGACTCTCTCTGGGCAATACTTTATATGTGCAATACATCACTCCATAATGTGTAACACAACACAGACACCTCAGACTGTGCACCTTACCCCCCCGTTTTTTTCTCCTCCCCCCCTTTCTCTCTCTCTCTCTACACGCTGTTTGCACTGTTATTGGAGATGCTTTAAGTCTCATTGTACATGTGTATAGTGACAATAAAGGCATTCTATTCTATTCTAACTTTGCTGCAGAGAAGGATCTGTGAAGACTAAAATTAAAACTAGAGTGAGAGAATAAAGAATTACAGTAATGCTATGAGTTGTAAAGCTAGATATGATGTAAATATAGGCATTATTAGGTTGAGAAGGGTGTAGTATGGAGGCTTGTGTATTTGCAGAAAATATTTCCAAATTGCAGAACAAAATTTTGACATGGAAAAAAGTATTTCGACCACTGAAGTGGGTTAATGTCCTTTTACTAAGGAGTTCAATGAAAGAATTGCAGCTTTGGAAACATTTATGTCAGATTACTTTCACTATGAGAATCTGTGTGTGTGTATGTGTGTGTGTGTGTGTGTGCGCTACGTCTGAGACATGAGAAACCAGCCAACCACAGCTGCTCATGCTGAATCACAGGGCAGCGTATCACACTGATGAAATATTCACAAGTTTATTTTCAGATATTTTCTTACATTTATGTTTTTGTTAATGAATCATGCAGTTCACTCAGGGGTGCGTTATAACTTTATTTGAATCTGAATCACATTAAGCATCAGTAACATCCATAAGCATCATAATAAATGGTGTGTGTTGCATCTCAGTTGCAGCATTAAGATGCTTTAAGCTTTTCATTCGATGGCGACTTTAAGAGCACACAGTCTGGAGTGCTTAGGAGTAGTAACACTGAAACACACATAAATACACACATCAACACAATCTCATCTACTCTCATCTCATTTAGAAATGGATTTAATTTCACTTTTTAAAAATTGAAATCATGGAATAAAACAGTAATCCATGTGTGATTGTCAGATACTCACATGAAGCCTTGATGTGTACAGCGTGGGTCTGTCTTTTTAACATTCAGGATCTTTTCAGGAGGAATTTTGCCAGTGAAAAACTCAAAACAGCATTCTGGAGGCTCTGCGAGATGTTTAACACTTTCAGCTGAGTGAGAGACAGATGAGGTGATTTAGTCAAATAGAAACTCATAATGAAATAAATGTGCATAAATGTCATATAAAAATAATCCATCTTTCAGATCTTTAGTTAATGAACAAGTTTTGATGTGATCTTACTCCTAATAATAATAATAATAATAATAATAAGAAGAATTTTTATTCATCCCGGAAACTCAGATATATTTTTTTAGACACATTGCATGTTACGTGTTACACATTGTTCCCATGTAGAACACATTTTTATTTCACAGGTAGGACAACTGTAATCAGGGACGCCGCTAGAAATCTTGGGCCCTATGGAAGATTACAATTTAGGGCCCCCCTGGTAAAATTTTCAAGCACAAGCAACTGAATTTGAAGTCTGTTTTTGGCTGGCACTTCTACTTTACTATCCACGTGATCAGCTGCCGAGCAAGTTTAGGTGATACAATTATTTGGTATATGAACATTTTAAATGCAGAACTGTCAGAATTAGACTGAATAGACTGTTGCCGGTTTAACAGCATCAATTCTTGCACTCCAGCGAGTGTCAGACAAGCTGTGGAGAGAGCAGCCGGTAGTTTCTTTGTGGCCCATCGTTCTGGACTGGCACTTACAAATTTGTAAAGACAATTGATGAAGCCAAAAAAAGCTGACACTTCCTCACTTGATCCTGCAGCGTGTACCCCAGCGAGATTTAACACATGAACATTTTGATTGAATGAACTCCATACTAAGTTACCTAAGAAAAGAAATGTCTTTTCATTTTAATGTAAGTCTTAATAGCCTAATGCTGCTTACTGTAGCCTAGCAATTAAAATAGTTTTTAACCCTAAATCCTTTATTCATGGATTGTATTGCTCACCTCCTTCTCCTAGGATTCGGGTTGAGGGCTGGGGTCCTATTCCTGAGGCTGAATCTGTGCATGTCGAGGGCACCTCATTAGTTTTGAAACCAGTTATTAGCACCAGTATCATGTAGGCTAGCCTAATATTTTACCTCACGTATTAGCCCAGTAGGCTAGTTTACTGCACAAGTTTAGCTAGTTCTGTGCAGAACTTCTACATTACATTCATCTGATCTTTCATGGCAATAAACGTGAAGTATTTAAATAAAATGACACTGCACTGCTGATTGAAAAGTGTTGTCTTGATATTCCAACTCGGTTAAAATGAAATCTGTTAGTCTATCATTAGCTAGCATGTTGTAATGGCATCGAGTGTCAGTGAATAATAGGCTAGCTTTCTCTGGGAAAAACTGAGTCACCAATTGTCGACCCTTTTTCTCCCTTTCAACTTTCTGCTGCTTCTCCTTCCATTTTTGATATCCGGAATTCATAATTTATCTCACCACCATCACACCTGCTCCTGCTTAGCAACTTCTAGAATGTTCACCTCTGTTGCGCGCAGAGAGAAACTGCCAGCTGCTGCGAGCTGCGCTAATAGCGGCGCTGTGCACACACAGAGCTACACAGTTCGCTGTCCCCGCCCACAATCAGACTGTACCATTACTAAAAAGGGAGGAGGGGTCTCATCTCATCTCATTATCTGTAGCCGCTTTATCCTGTTCTACAGGGTCGCAGGCAAGCTGGAGCCTATCACAGCTGACTACGGGTGAAAGGCGGGGCACACCCTGGACAAGTCGCCAGGTCATTACAGGGCTGACACATAGACACAGACAACCATTCACACTCACATTCACACCTACGGTCAATTTAGAGTCACCAGTTAACCTAACCTGCATGTCTTTGGACTGTGGGGGAAACCGGAGCACCCGGAGGAAACCCACGCGGACACGGGGAGAACATGCAAACTCCACACAGAAAGGCCCTCGCCGGCCACGGGGCTTGAACCCGGACCTTCTTGCTGTGAGGCGACAGCGCTAACCACTACACCACCGTGGGGAGGAGGGGTGAAATGACAATATCATAAATAATTCAAGGAAAATGTTATAGCAAATCATAACCATGTATAATTTGCATATTTTAACAGATGAAATTAAATATTTTATTTCAAATCTTACACAAGGCAATACTATTAAAATAATATTAATATCCCTCACAGGCCCCCCGTCAGTGCCAGACCCTTAGAATCGTCCTAACTTTCCCCCCCCAGCGGCGCCCCTGACTGTAATCATTGTTGCTTTACAGTATATACACTGAGCAACTACTTATCAAGTCCATATCCTCTATAAGTCACTCTGAAGGTGGAACATTAATAAATATTATACATCACTTTATACCAAATAAAGTGTGTGTGTGTGGTTTATACTGTCCATGTTTACTTATACTTTTATATCTAACTATTGTTGCACAGTGTGACGACTCTCAGCGCTGCTGCTGTGATCGCTTGTAGGCGTGGCTGGGGAGCTCGTTACGGCAACACCTGTGCTCTCATAGACATATAAACATAGACGCCGCATTCTGTGTAGAATCATACGTCATCCTCGCCGCCATATTGGATGTGGCAACGTGGAGATTCTTCAACCGTCTCTGCGTCTAGACAGTAGCCGAGAATAAAGATGCCTCATTCATGTGCTGCGTTTAACTGTACCAACAGGTTTACCGTCCAAACGAGATCACATGGGATTACCTTTCACAGGTGAGACTGGAAAAATACTTTTCATTGTATTTGGTCATTATAACGTAATTTTACGAACAGATTTTTCTGACTTTGTGGCTAATATGAAGGATTTTGACAGAACAGGTCAGACAGTCAGGATCAGAGAGGGAGCTGTTCCTTCAGTCTTCAGTTTCCCAGCTCATCTCCACCGGGTAGGTGTAGAGTTATAAGCAGTGAGAATTAGATAATACAGTGCCACACTATGATGAACGTTTTTGAACATGTGATGAATGTTTTTAACCTTTCTGAATGTGAAGGAATCAGTGATGTATTTTGTTTTGGTATGACGTTAGGACCTGGCCGAACTCAGTTTGGCGCTCATTCAGCTCACTTTATTCAGCGAGAGCAGGTCTGTGTGGTGACTCAATAAATAAAACAGTACATTTTTATTTTCATTCACTATTTCCAGTTTTTCCACTATTTCCATCATTTATCATATTCAGTCTTGTAGGTTGGTTATTGTGGCCTCAGGTTTTGGTAGCTTGCTACGGTATGCTGACTGATTAGCTTACCTGAGCTATCTATCGCGTATCTGTCGCTAGTTTGCAGTGTACAGGGTATTTCGCACACTATTTATAACCATCACATTAAAAGTTATATGTGTTGTTTTGATGCCTGTTTGTTTCCCAAATATATACGTGTGTGTCTTAATGGGTGAATAAAAGGCATCGAGTTAAATATTATTGTAGAAAGGGGCTTTATGAAGTTCAGTCCATTTACTTGCATTGGTTTACGGGGAAGATTTGCCACATCCAATATGGCGGACACTCTGACGTATCCCAGCAACGGGACACCAGCTCAATGCGGCGTCTATGTTTATATGTCTATGTGTGCGCTCCCTTTTAAAGGAGGAGCCTTTGGAAAATGGCGGCTGCTCGTGGGCTCGGCGCTGCACGTCTGCCATTTTGTTTATGTTTTGGTTTGGTTATTTGTAATGGCTTCATTTTGTATTTGGTTTTTCTGTCATGTAATCACTCTTCACTACACTATCATCACATGCTTGCACTGTCTAACACTACTGATTAACTGCCTTACTCACATCATACATTTATTTTATAAATATTTTTATTCTCTTTAAGTAAATTAATTAAGATCTTCAATCTCTGTCCTTGTCCTCCTTCCTTTGTTGCGATTTGTGAATCAGTCGTAACATACAGCTCCATCAGATGTGTGTATTAAACTCACGTTCCTGAACTTCATGAACACACAGGCAGGGGATCTTAGGAGTAGCAACACTGAAACACACATAAACACACACATCAACACAATCTCATCTACTCTCATCTCATTTAGAAATGGATTTAATTTCAATTTTCAAAAAATTAAAATCATGGAAATAAACAGTAATCCATGTGTAACTGTCAGATACTCACAGGAAGCCTTGCTGTGGACAGCGTGGGTCTGTCTTTTTCACCTTCAGGATGTCTTGGGGAGGAATTTTGCCAGTGAAAAACTCAGAACAACAACTTGGAGGCTGTGCGGTTTGATCAACACCTAAAACTGAGCGAAAAACACACGAGGTGTTTTAGTCAAATAGAAACTAATGATAAAATAAATGTGCATAAAATGTCAGATAAAAATTATCCATCTTTCAGATCTGCAGTTAATGTAATGTTTTGATGTGATCTTACTACTATTACTAATAATAATAATAATAATAATAATAATAATAATAATAATAATAATCATCATCATCCAACTTATTATCATTATTATTCATCCAGGAAACTGATTTTTTTAGATACATCGTTGTATTTTACACATTGTTCTGGATAGGCTCCAGCTTGCCTGCGACCCTGTAGAACAGGATAAAGTGGCTAGAGATAATGAGATGAGATTATTATTATTATTAATCCCAGAAACTCAGATGTGTTTTTAGACACATTGCACATTACATTTCACGCATAGTTTTTGTGTAGAACACATTTTTATTTCACAGGTAGGACAACTGTAATCATTGTTGCTTTACAGTATATTTAAAATAATTTAATGAATGAGCACTTTTCTTATTTAGGCTAAATGTCTTTCTCAGTGTTGAGCTTGCACTTTATTGGTTTGAGCTCTGAGCAGCTCTGTATTGTGTTGCCCCTTTGTTGCAATTTTCAAGATTGTTTTTGCAGTTTGTGCCACATCTTTGTTGAATAAAAATGGTCTTATTTCAATTCAATTATGATTAATCACCAACATGACAATTTAAAATGTGTTGTTGAAAACCACCTGTAAAGTTAACCAAGAATGTTATTTAATCTGCAGGGATTGTCGTGAAAACAATAAAGAGTAAAAGTTAGATTTCATGGGGTCCTTTAGAGGAGATTTAAATATATCGAGATATATATCGTATATCGTGAAATGGAGAAAATGTATCGGGATATTCATTTTTTTCCCATATCGCACAGCCCTACCATATTAACATGCCATTGTTGTGTGTTATGCCTGATGTAAGGACTCTCGTCTCTGCGAGCCTACCACACAGATTTAATACTTGTCATTTGTAGGGCATACCTAACAACATGTGTTTTCTTTCTCTCTCTCTCTCTCTCTCTCTCTCTCCCCCCCCAATCTGTCCCTCTGAGTTACATGTTGGTCCTGGGATTGAGATGCTGGCCTCTTCTGCCCCTCGGACCTGCTTGATCCATCCTGGTGCCCTGTGTCTGGTTGGAGTTTTATCGCATCGCTCCTGTGAAGGACGGCCCCATGAGGACAGTTGAGGGTTATACCTGGAGGACGCTCTGGACTCTTACAGTAATGCTTTTATGGCTGAGGACTACAGTTGTCTTGCTAACTTTAGGACTGCAGTTGTCATGAACAGTTTTGCACTCAAATTTCCATCAATGAAGAGTTTATAACATCAACGAAACTGTCCTCATGTTAAAACTGTTAATGTTATAGTCAGGCTGTCTGTTGTTGCCCAAATGAGGATGGGTTCCCTTTTGAGTCTGGTTCCTCTCGAGGTTTCTTCCTTGTGTCGTCTGAGGGAGTTTTTCCTTGCCACCGTCGCCACAGGCTTGCTCATTGGGAATAGATTAGGAATAAAATTAGCTCATGTTTTAAGTCGTTCAAATTCTGTAAAGCTGCTTTGCGACAATGTTTATTGTTAAAAGCGCTATACAAATAAACTTGATTTGACTATATACACTGAGTAACCACTTATCAAGTCCATATCCTCTATAAGTCACTCTGAAGGTGGAACATTAATAAGTATTATACATCAGTTAATACCAAATAAAGTGTGTGTGTGTGTGTAGTTTATACTGTACATGTTTACTTATACTTTTATATCTAACTATTGTTGCACAGTGTGACGACTCTCAGCGCTGCTGCTGTGATCGCTTGTAGGCGTGGCTGGGGAGCTCGTTACGGCAACACCTGTGCTCTCCCTTTTAACCCTTTGATGCAAAACATGGGTCAAAAGTGACCCGGCTGAGTTTTTACCTTCTATATTGTTTTGTTCTTCATTTTGAAATAAAATAACGTTGTTTAGCATTTTGTATTTTATTAAACACGGAACATATTTACATGCGTCTTCACTGAATCATGTCTGTGCTAAATCTCCTCTGTGTACAATGTTAACCATTCACTAATAAGGAACGCTACTGATACCTTGTGGTATGAGGTAGAATTACAAATATCATGACGTCCCCCTTTCTTTAAAGTACTCACCAAATTAAATGTATTACAGGTGTCAGGTTTTTTTTAACCATTTACCTTAGATAACTTTTCATTCAACTTGCATAACTCACTTCTCAGTACTCAGCTACTGTAAATCACAATGGCAAATTACTGTGACTAACTTGAGCATTAATGTAACCATTACACACAACATATAACAAAGCTCATTAACTTTTTTTTTTTTTTACAGGTCAAGTCTTTCAGGTTTCTTGATTGTTCTTGTGGATCTTCTTGTCGCCGTTTCACCTGGAATAAATGCATTGGTTAGATTTTCAGTGTGTGTGTCTGTGTTGCAGTGTGTAGTGTGTGTAGAGTTGGACTCAGACTCAGCTTGTGCTTGACTGAGCTCTTGGTCTGGAACAGTCTCTGGTGTCGCTGGTGTCTTCAGGAGACTGCGCTGATTTTGTCTGATGATCTGTCCTTCTGGCCTTCTCACGGTGTAGGATTGTGGAGCGACCTCTTGAAGAACAGTGGCTTTCATCGTCCATCCTTCAGGACTTTCAATCCTGACTGCGTCATCCCTGGACAGTGGTGGAAGCTGCTTTGCTGTTCTGTCATAGAAAGTCTTTTGTTTCATTTTCTGATGTTTCAACTTTTGTTCCAGCTTAAGGTGTTTCTTTTGCTTTGAACAGGTTGGAAGTGTTGTTCGGAGCTTTCTTTTCATCAGCAGCTCAGCAGGTGACAGCCCACACTCCAGAGGTGATGCTCTGTAGCTCAGTAGAGCCAGGTAAGGATCAGAGTCACTATCTGAAGCCTTCTTCAACAGCTGCTTGAGGATGTGAACGCCTTTCTCAGCTTTGCCATTAGACTGTGCATACAGAGGGCTAGATGTGACATGCTTGAAATCATAGACTTTGGCGAAGTCTTGCCACTCTTTGCTACTGAAGCATGGTCCATTGTCACTTATTACTGTATGTGGAATGCCATGTCTGGCGAAGATGGATTTGGTATGTGTAATGACACAGTTGGACGATGTACTTGAGAGCAATGCCATCTCAGGGTAATTTGAGAAATAGTCAATGACTACTAAGTAGTCCTTTTCTTTCAGGTGGAACAAGTCCATTCCCACTTTGTGCCACGGTGCTGTTGGCACATCAGTTATAGTCATTGGTTCTTTTGTTTGTTTGTTTCTATATTTCTGGCATGTCCCGCATCTGCTTATCATGTTGTCAATGTCTTTGTTAAGTCCAGGCCAGAACACCGTCTCTCTCACCCTTCTTTTACATTTTTCGACACCTAGGTGTCCTTCATGAATTCTCTGCAGTAGCTCTTCTCTGAGCGTACTTGGAATGACTATTCTGTTTTGTTTTAACAAAAGTCCATGAACTACACTCAGCTCACCTCTGACGTGGTAGAACTGTGGACATGATCCTGCAGCCTATCCATTCCACATGTTCTCCATCACACGCTGTAGTTCTGGATCTCTCGCTGTCTCATTGATGATCTGCCTGGTCTTGGTGTCGGGCACAGGAAGCGTTGCAGACACCGTGTTGAAGTGCACCTGGACATCCTCTTCGGTCGTGCTCGCACAACCCTTTACAGGTGCTCTTGACAATGCATCAGCGAGAATGAGGTGTTTGCCAGGTGTGTAGATGAGTTCAATGTCATACCTCTGCATCTTCATATCCTTGGTGACATTTCATTTAAGTTCTTCTTCATGATTGCTACGAGTGGACGATGGTCAGTCTCTACAGTGAAGGTGGGTAGGCCATATATGTAGCTGTGAAACTTCTTAAGGCCAAACACTAATCCGAGACACTCTTTCTCAATTTGTGCATATTTGCGCTCAGTCTCTGTCATAGACCTGGATGCATATGCTACAGGTTTCCAGTGCTCACCTTCAGCTTGTAGTAGTACTGCACCGATTCCATCTTTCGAAGCATCTGTAGACATCTTGATTCTCTTGGTTGGGTCAAAGAATGTCAGCACAGGTGTGGCAGGGAGTGCATCTTTGAGCTTTTCTCACTTGCGCTCATGGTTGACTGTCCAGTCGAAGTTGTTGTCTTTGTGGAGGAGTTCACGCAGGTAAGTTGTCTTTGCTGAGAGGTTGGGTATGAATTTCCCAATGAAGTTTACCATTCCCATGATGCGTAGGACGCCTGCTTTGTCTGTGGGTTTCGGCATGTTCAGTATGGCGTTGATCTTTTCTTCATCTGGCTGTATGCCCTGAGCTGAGAGCTTGTCACCCAGGAACACGATCTCTTGAGCAGCGAACTGGCATTTGTTTTTGTTGAGCTTTAATCTATTCTTCTGTATTCGCTCCAGGACATTGGTCAGTCTCTGATTGTGCTGCTGGATTGTGGACCCCCATATGATTATGTCATTCACATAGGCTCTTACTCCATCCAGGCCTTCGATTATGTGTTCCATTGCCCTATGAAAGATCTCAGAGGCGGATATAATTCCAAAGGGCAGCTTCTGAAAGTGGAGCGGCACGGTGGTGTAGTGGTTAGCGCTGTCGCCTCACAGCAAGAAGGTCCGGGTTCGAGACCCGTGGCCGGCGAGGGCCTTTCTGTGTGGAGTTTGCATGTTCTCCCTGTGTCCGCGTGGGTTTCCTCCGGGTGCTCTGGTTTCCCCCACAGTCCAAAGACATGCAGGTTAGGTTAACTGGTGACTCTAAATTGACCGTAGGTGTGAATGTGAGTGTGAATGGTTGTCTGTGTCTATGTGTCAGCCCTGTGATGACATGGCGACTTGTCCAGGGTGTACCCCACCTTTCACCCGTAGTCAGCTGGGATAGGCTCCAGCTTGCCTGCGACCCTGTAGAACAGGATAAAGCGGCTACAGATAATGAGATGAGCTTCTGAAAGCAATATCGTCCAAAGGGTGTATTGAACGTACACAGCTTGGCACTTACTCTCATCCAGCCTAAATTGCCAAAAACCTTGTGACGCATCAAGTTTGGAGAAGTATCTGGCACCTGCCATCTCGCTGGTGATCTCCTCTCGCTTGGGTATTTGATAGTATTCACGCTTGATGTTTTCATTGAGGTCTTTTCGGATCCATGCATATCCTCAACTCTCCACTCTTTTTCTTCACACAGACCATGGAATTGACCCACTCTGTCGGCTCTTCTATCTTCTTTATCACACCAAGCGCTGTCATCCGCTCCAGTTCTTTTTTCAAACTGTCCATGAGTGCCAGTGGAACTCTTCTTGCGGCATGTACAACTGGCTGTGCGTTGTCTTTCAGCTGAATTTTGTATGTGAATGGCAGCACACCAAAACCTCTGAAGACGTCGGAGAAGTTCTGCACAATCGCGTCAACAGAGTCAGGTGCGTCAGTTATGCTGGTGTTGATCCGATACACTCTTTTCACAAGCTCCAGACTTTCACAGGCTTTGTCCCCCAGCAGTGAATCAAGTCCTTCGGGAACAACTGAGAAGAGCAGGTGATGCACTTGATCCTTGACTGTGACTTTCAGCTTGCATGTGCCTAAGCACTCGATGCTCTGTCCATTGTAGTCTGTCAGTGCGAGTGTTTTCTTCTGTATTTTTGGTTTTTCTCTCATTGCCTTCACATCTGACATACTGATTAAGTTTGTTTTTGCGCCAGTGTCCAGCTTCAGTGTGATTATAGTCCCATTTATTTGCAGTGGTGCTATCCATTTGTCTGCTTTAACAGCGTTTATCTGTGCTTTTGGTTCTTTTTCACAGTTCACCATGCCAACAAAGAATGTGTCATCTGAATCCGGATCTTCCACGACATTCACCGATTTTCCTTTCTGTTTCTCTTTTCTTTTTGAAAAACACTGTTTGGCGAAGTGGTTCTTGCCCTGGCAGTTGCTGCATTGTTTACCGAAGGCAGGACATTCTCTTGGCTTGTGCTGTGTGCCGCATCATTTGCACTGGAACTGCCCCGTTTTCTGTCCGCTACCCTTTCCTTGACGAGCATTGTGTAGCTTGGACACAGCACCAACGTCTGCTGTTTCTCTCACATTCACGCTGCCAGTTGCTGCTTCACTGAACGTCCGTACGTGCTTTTTGCTAAGTTCGCTAGCATGGCAAATCTTCACTGCTTCTTCTAACTTCAGTTCAGTTTCTCTTAGCAGTCTTTCCCTAACCTTCTTATCTTCGATGCCAAACACGATCTGATCCCTGATCATTGAGTCTTTGAGAGTGCCGAAATTGCATGACTGTGCCTTTATCTTGAGGTCTGTGACAAAACTATCAAAACTTTCTCCTGGCTGTTGCAGCCTCGAACGGAATACATATCTCTCGTATGTCTCGTTTTTCTTACGAGAACAATGAGCTTCGAACTTGGCTAGCACAGTGTCCAACTTTAAACGGTCTTCTCCCTCCTGATAAACGAAAGTATTGTATACTTCAATGGCTTGTGGCCCAGCTATAGTTAGCAGTAAAGCTACCTTTCTGGTGTCCAGTTTCGAGTCCAGCCCCATTGCTTCGATGTAGAGCCGAAACTGCTGCTGAAAAGTGCGCCAATTGCTGTCGACATTCCCGGTCAACTTCAGGTGCTCCGGTGTTTTCAACTCCATCATCATCATCGATTTCTTGGCGTTGCAGTTAGCTTTCCGAACCGTAGCCTCACTCAGTTTACTTTGTTCACTCCTGGTACCATGTTTTGTTCTTCATTTTGAAATAAAAGAACGTTGTTTAGCATTTTGTATTTTATTAAACACGAAACATATTTACATGCATCTTCACTGAATCATGTCTGTGCTAAATCTCCTCTGTGTACAATGTTAACCATTCATTAATAAGGAACGCTACTGACACCTTGTGGTAGGAGGTAGAATTACACATATCATGACATATATCTTTGCAATAAATTAATTCCATCATTCAGTATTCAAGGTATTCCTCGATTAACTTGTTTTTGATTATCATACATCCTTATTTTATTTTTTCCTTTCTTACTTTTTGAATAAAAACCCTTTTTGTATCACTACCCTTCTAATGCACAACATGGGTCAAAAATGACCTGCATTCATTTTCCAGGTTATTTCATGTATGGCTGAGTGTTTCTATGATATACTTTTGAAATAAATTCATTTTATCATTTACTTTTCCAAATATGCAGTAAATTATCTTGCTTTTGTTTAGCACAAATCATCATTTTTATTTTTCCTTTCTTAAGTTATGAACAAGCACAGCTTTTGTAATTCTACATCAAGTTTACACACATGGGTCAGAACCGACCCGCATGCATTTACTCCAGCGTTTGGTGGGAACTGTGAATTGTGCTTGTGTCAGACATTTCACAGCTCAGCACAGCGCCCTTTGCCCATCTAATACATGGAAGTAATGTTTTTCAATTGTTCTAACATTACCTTAGAAAAAAATTGATTATGTTTAGGTTACCTTGAGAGTGAGTAGATTACTTGTCAGAAAGTTACTATTAGCTACCGAGCTGTTGACATATTCTACTTTAGTTAGCTAATTTTATTGTAGTTGTCTTAGCTAACTACACAGTTAATAAATAAATAACTGGCCCCATTCACTGCTAAAGTAATTACTTGAAACAAATTATTATTATAGTATTAAGACATTTAATTTTAAATCACACTTGGATGACCCATGTGTAATAATATAAAAAGTATTTTTGGTCATAAAGTAGGAAAGAAAAAAATAAATTAATAATTTGTGGTAATTAAAAACAAGATATTTAAAGAATACTTGGAATATTCAATCATAAAAGAAATTGATTTCAAAAGATAGAGCAAAGAAAAACTCAGTCAGCATGAAATAACCTGGAAAATGAATGCGGGTCATTTTTGACCCATGTTGTGCATTAGAAGGGGTGTGCATATGTTTTCCATCAAAGGGTTAAGTCCGTGAAAGTCCGGCAGTACATTCCTCAAAAAGGGCGTAGAAGAACAAAATAATCCATCAACATGTAGCCTTCGATTTATTTCGGACAATTAAAGAATTCTGGAGGATATCAGAATATTTGCATGCCGGCTTCCATCTACCCCCATCCATGCCTCTGTTCAAACAATGAGCATGTGATTTAAAGGGACTATAGCCATAGGATAGGGAGTGAGAGGTGTGTGCGTGTGACAGTGACAGGGAAAAACCCTATAGACTTCCGAGGCTCATGCTCGCCCTGAATTTCTCTTCTAAACGCCCATATCTCTTAAAGTGAAGGCAAAAGAACGTTCAGCGCCTGGCCAGGCTTTCTATCTATTAATTTACATAGACGTTTTAATATGAAATATAAATAAATGTCTGAGACAATAGATACTATTTTATGCTACTGATCAATAATTAAAACTTTATGTGGCTGATGCTACAAGTCGTAACATACAGCTCCATCAAATGTGTGTATTAAACTCACGTCCCTGAACTTCATGAACACACAGTCTGGGGAACTTAGGAGTAGTAACACTGAAAAACACACATAAACACACACATCAACACAATCTCATCTACTCTCATCTCATTTAGAAATGGATTTAATTTCACTTTTTAAAAATTAAAATCATGGAATAAAACAGTAATCCATGTGAAATTGTCAGATACTCACATGAAGCCTTGCTGTGGACACTGTGAATCTGTCTTTGTAATATTCAGGATCTCTTCAGGAGGAATTTTGCCAGTGAAAAACTCAGAACAGCATTCTGTAGGCTCTGTGAAATTTTTAACACCTTCAGCTGAGTGAAAGACAGATGAGGTGAAGATAGTCAAATAGAAACTCATAATAAAATAAATGTGCATAAATGTCATATAAAAATAATCCATCTTTCAGATCTTTAGTTAATGAACAAGATTTGATGTGATCTTACTACTACTGCTGATAATAATAATAATAATAATAATAATAATAATAATAATAATAATAATAATAATAATAATAATAATTTTTATTCATCCCGGAAACTCAGATATGTTTTTAGACGCATTGCATGTTACGTGTTACGCATTGTTCCCGTGTAGAACACATTTTTATTTCACAGTAATCATTGTTGCTTTACAGTATATACACTGAGTAACCACTTATCAAGTCCATATCCTCTATAAGTCACTCTGAAGGTGGAACATTAATAAGTATTATACATCAGTTAATACCAAATAAAAAGTGTGTGTGTGTGTGTGTGTGTGTGTAGTTTATACTGTACATATTTACTTCTACTTCTTATGTAACTGTTGTACTGCTACATAAAATGTGTGTATTAAACTCACGCTGAGCGTCTGAGTAGAGCCCCATGATCAGGACGAAGCCCAGGACCAAAAACACAGAACTCATCTTCATGTTCTCAGCAGTTGTGTGAAGATCTGATCTCTTCTCTCTCGAACATCAAATTTGCTTTTGATATTGAGTTCAGCGGTATAGCTTGATTTTAAACCATCTAAATCCGGTTTCCCCTCCACCCCCCGTACCGCTACACACATCTAATCAACCCACCACTTCCTCTACTCAAGCTCTACAGTTTATCTAGAAGATAACGACTGATCCATCTCTTACCCCTTAAATATTAAACACATTAATACATTAATACAGCTTACATTTAAGTACAAAGGTGATACTTTCTGAATCCATGGTAATATAAATACATACGTTAAAAATAATAAAATTATAATTTTTCTCCAACTTTAGCTCACATTGTTCATGTATCTGTTAAATAACATTCCTGCATTTATTCATGTTTAATTACTCAGATGATTCACTCAGTGGTGTGCTTATGGTTGATAAAAAGCTATGTTCATGACTAAACAGTGTGCACAGTAACACACACACACACACACACACACACACACACTCTCATCTCAACTGTGTACCATAATAATTTAACGACACCCACATCTCCGCTACACTTTTTGAATAACGTTGAAGTGTAATAAATATTTTACCTAATTTTTAATTGTATTCAGCAGCGTGGCCCAAGCCCAGGCCCGATACCCCTCATGTTCTGTCCAGTTGCCTCCTGACTCTGGGAAGGAAGTAGTTGCCCCGTCTCTCTACTTCACTGATGTCATGCTCTCTCTGCTTCCTGACTCTGGCGAGGTCGTCACTCCAGTGCTTTTGAGCGATGACCGAGGTCACCGAGGTCATCACACCACCACCCTTCACTGCTGAAGTCAGTGCCCTGCCGCCCTGTTCCATCACTCTGCTGTCACAATTTCTGTGCCACATCTGCCCTGGGAACCCTGGTAAATTGTGGACATTCTGTCCAGGGGCCCAAGACCCCCTGGTTTGACACTTTTGGAACACTTTGGGAGAAGCACCTTACAGAGGAGGGGGGTTCAGGATTCTGTCATGAATTCCCCTCCTTGGTCTGTGCTTCTGTTCTAAGTGTGTGTTGTCTGAATGTGATCTGACCCATGCTGTGAATTTTGCTGATGATATTTGGACTGCCCTCACTAAAATACAAGCTGATCTCACACAACTGTTTCCTGCATCTTCACCACCTGAACATCACAATACGAATCAAATGCTCTTTTTAGTCCTTGAGTAAAACCAATAAATGGAATGAATTTTACATGCAAATGTATCTTATCTTATCTAGAAACCAAAATACAATATGATGGTGTGTGCCAACATATACTGTATACTCCAGTGCTAAAAGGCTTAGAAATGTATGAGTGTGTGTGTGTTTGGGTCACAATGCATTTCACAAGCCACAGTTCATGTTATGCTGAAGTGCTACGTCTGAGACACGGGAAACCAGCCAACCACACCTGCTCATGCTGAATCACAGGGCAGCGTATCACACTGATCAAATATTCACAAGTTTATTTTCAGACATTTTCTCACATTAATGTTTTTTGTTAATAAATCATGCAGTTCACTCAGGGGTGCGTTATAACTTTATTTGAATCTGAATCACATTAAGCATTAGTAACATCCATAAGCATCATAGTAAATGGTGTGTGTTGCATCTCAGTTGCAGCATTAAGATGCTTTAAGCTTTTCATTCGATGGCGTCTTTATGAACACACAGGCTGGGGAACTTAGGAGTAGTAACACTGAAAAACACACATAAACACACACATCAACACAATCTCATCTACTCTCATCTCATTTAGAAATGGATTTAATTTCACTTTTATAAAAATTAAAATCATGGAATAAAACAGTAATCCATGTGGAATTGTCAGATACTCACATGAAGCCTTTCTTTGGACAGCGCGGGTCTGTCTTTGTAACCTTCAGGATCTTTTCGGGAGGAATTTTGCCAGTGAAAAAGTCAAAACAGCAGTCTCTCAGCACTCCGTTCCATTCAAAAACTAAAGCTGAGTGAGACACAGATGAGGTGTTTTAGTCAAACAGAAACTCATTATAAAATAAATGTCATATAAAAATAATCCATCTTTCAGATCTTTAGTTAATGAACAAGTTTTGATGTGATCTTACTACTACTACTGATAATAATAATAATAATAATAATAATAATAATAATAATAATAATAATCCCAGAAACTCAGATATGTTTTTTAGACACATTGCATGTTACGTGTTACGTGTATCCTCTATAAGTCACTTTGAAGGTGGAACATTAATAAGTTTTATACATCAGTTAATACCAAATAAAAATTGTTTGTGTGTGTAGTTTATACAGTACATATTTACTTCTACTTCTTATGTAAGTGTTGTACTGCTACATAAAATGTATGTATTAAACTCACGCTGAGCGTCTGAGTAGAGCCCCATGATCAGGACGAAGCCCAGGACCAAAAACACACGATTCATCTTCATGTTCTCAGCAGTTGTGTGAAGATCTGATCTATTCTCTCTCGAACATCAAATTTGCTTTTGATATTGACTTTAGCAGTATAGCTTGATTTTAAACCATCTAAGTCTGGTTTCCCCTCCACCCCCCGTACCTCTACACACATCTAATCAACTCACCACTTCCTCTACTCAAGCTCTACAGTTTATCGAGAAGATAACGACTGATCCATCTCTTACCCCTTAAATATTAAACACATTAATACATTAATACAGCTTATATTTTCATAGAAAAGGTGATACTTTCTGAATCCATGGTATATAAATACATACTTTCAAAATAATAAAATTATAATTTTTCTCCAACTTTAGCTCACATTGTTCATGTATCTGTTAAATAACATTCCTGCATTTATTCATGTTTAATTACTCAGATGATTCACTCAGTGGTGTGCTTATGGTTGATAAAGCTATGTTCATGACTAAACACTGTGCACAGTAACACACACACACACACACACACACTCTCATCTCAAGAGCATCTCAGAAAAATTCATGCATGTAGTACTTTCACCCTGTGGGTACCCAATCTGCACTCACTGCTCGATTTGTGCTGCATGTACTGTGTACCATAATAATTTAGCCACACCCACATCTTAACTACACTTTTTAAATAATGTTGATGTAAATAAATAATTTACCTAATTTTTAATCATATTCAGCGTGGCCCAAGCCCAGGCCCAATACCCCTCATGTCCTGTCCAGTCGCCTCCTGACTCTGGCAAGGAAGTAGTTGCCCCGCCTCTCTATTTCACTGATGTCATGCTGTCTGCGTTTACTGATTCTGGTGAGGTCATCATTCCAGTGCTCTGGAGCGATGACCAAGGTCACCGAGGTCATCACACTACCACCCTTAACTGCTGAAGTCAGTGCCCTGCCACCCTGTTGTGGTGGAGTCCAAACTCTTTAGAGACGGTTTTGTAACCTTTTCCAGCCTGATGAGCATCAACAACACTTTTTCTGAGGTCCTCAGAAATCTCCTTTGTTCGTGCCATGATACACTTCCGCAAACGTGTTTTGAAATCAGACTTTGATAGATCCCTGTTCTTTAAATAAAACAGGGTGCCCACTCACACCTGATTGTCATCCCATTGATTGAAAACACCTGACTCTAATTTCACCTTCAAATTAACTGCTAATCCTAGAGGTTCACCAGTGGTGGCTGGTAGTCTTTCAAACAGGGGAGGCTGGTCGGTTACAATATTTCCAGATTTTAAAAGAAAAAACATCAATTTTGCCCATACTCTTGCCTCTGATCTGGCTGATTGTTGGCAGGGTCACAAACTGTGAAATAACAGGTTCTTTTGGCCCATTAGCCTACTGTCCAATATACATGATGGTGGTGTTGGGGGGGGGGGGGGTATATTTTAAAATTTTATATTTTAAAATTGTGGCATGTTGTTTAAAAAGTGATCATTATTGAAAGCAGCTCTTTGTCAGGAACCTCAGCAGTAGAGCTGGGTGCCACACATTTCATTCAATGACACTTTCCCTATATTTTACTTATTTTGACTGAGAAATGTTTTATTGACAATTTTGATAACCCTTCACTTTTAATCCAGGTCTGTAGTGTGAAATGTTTTTGTTTAAAAATGTTTTCCAAATTGTAGCGGTGTTTAATTCATATCCAGAAAAATATATATTCCAATATAATATACTCAGCATAAACATTTTAAATAGATTCTATATTTTTGGTCCATCCATGACATATTACTAAAGTAGCCTATTTCTCGTACCAGGAGAGCTGAAAGGAACGAGTATTATTCCCTACCTTTTTCACCAAGTCAGTTTGAGGCGTTGGTCTATCCTGCTCTTTAATTTTTTCCTCGAAAGGAAGACTGGCAAATGGCTTCGCCAAAATTAAATCAGCAATGCTTGGCATCCGTGCGCAGCTTTCTTGCTAGCTGACTAGCCCCCTCAAGTTCAAGTTCAGTCACTCAAATAAACGAAACTTCTGGAACTAAGATAGCAAACTTGACAACACTATATTTACACTTTATTTACAATGAAAATATATACAAACTAAAAAAGCTGGTAGAAACCGTATGTAATGAATGAAATCGAAATGTAAGCTGATCTCTTACAATACACCACAGCACTTGCGATTCCGCATGGGACTGAACTGATGTTGCCAGATACTGCTGACATTATCCAGCCCAAAATATGTTCAAAACCCGCTAATATGCACTTAAAACCGCTCAATTGAGCGGGAAACCCCCAATCTGGCAACACTGTACCGCTGCCTGTCTATAGTTGAAACGAGCTATCAATCAAAGAAAATATCCGGCCGCTTTCACCAATCACCAGTCTCCTCGCGGAAACTGCCATGTCCCTCCCATGTGAGGCTGGGAGTCCGTGGGCGGGCGTTTTCGCAGTATTTGTCCAATAACCGTCTTGCATTTTGAGATTGAAAAGCGCAGAGCTCCCAAATGCCATTGAAGTCCACTGAGGCTGGGAGTCCGTGGGAGTCCGTAGGCGGGCATTTTCGCAATATTTGTCCAATAATCATCTTGCATTTTGAGATTGAAAAGCGCAGAGCTCCCAATGCCATTGAAGCCCACTGAGGCTGCGCTGCATCGCGCTGTCACGAGGGGGAGAAACTCACGCACACATTAAAGTTATAAGGGCATTTTTAGAGGAGGCTGAGCCTCCCTCGTTGTCTTAGAGCGGGGGTGGCCAACCCGCGGCTCGCGAGCCACATGCGGCTCTTTGCCTGGTGTCATGCGGCTCTTACGTTCATATCAAAGTTTGTGTTTTTGTTTTTTTTTATGTGCGTGTGCGCTTTGCTTGGTTTCAGTATGGTATTTTCGTCAAATGCATCTTCGCTTTGCTTGGGTATGTTACGGTATTTTCAGGTCATGTCAAATGCGCATGTGCGTGAGATACGCTACGTTCACACTGCAAGGCTTAATGCTCAATTCCGATTTTTTTGTGAGGTCGTTCACATTAACAAATATATGCGACTTGTATGTGATCCTCAGTATGAACGAAAAGCGACCTAAAAGTGTTCCGCATGCGCACTGCAGGATACGACGACGTCACACGCAATGAGCACGGCCAGTGTTTACGGAAGTAAAACCGCCCGGTTGCGGTATGACCCATCCAATCTAGCTTGAATAGCTGCATCCCCCCAAATGGAAATCAGCTCCCTAACCTCTGCGTCCTTCCATTGAGAAGATTCAGAACCTTCACAGCCCGAAGCGTCCCTCGCATTGATGTCATGCGCAGGGGCGCAGATACGTTTTTTGAACTGGGGGGGACAAAAAACTGGGGGGGGGGACAAAGCTGCCAGCAAACCAACCCCAACCCCGATATGCCTGTCAAACTTGTTGTTAGTAACCATAGCAACCAAGCTCGAGCTCGCAACCTGTGCAGTCTGCGCAGCTCAACCAACCGAATATCAGTCTTTGTTTTGTTTTATGTGAGTTGTTGCAACTATGTATACACTGCTGTGCACCTCAATAAACCGAATGGTAATTAGTCTTTTGATTTTTCCGTGAGGTTTGCCTTATGCAAAGAAAGACAGCATAGACGTTTTTTCCTCCCTATAAGTAGGGGGGACCGAACGAGGTGAATTTAAATATGACTCGTCCCACCCTCTATCTGCGCCCGTGATTATGCGCCATGTTGTTGTAACTTTTTTGAGAGACCCGCCGCCTACTTCAGCGCAGAATAGTGACGTTTGTGGCTTGTTGATGACGTGTAAGTCGGATGAATGCGACCTGGCGGTTCAGACTGAAGTCGCATATGAAAAGATCGGATAGGAATCGGAATTAGGACCACATATCCAAACGGCCTGGGTCGGATTTGAAAAAATCGGATCTGTGTCGTTCATATTGTCAATAAAAGATCGGATACAGGTCACATATGGGCGAAAAGATCGGATTTGAGTCACTTCAGCCTGCAGTGTGAATGTAGCCTTTATCGCTAAGTTTTTGGGCAAGGTGTATCTTGTGTCAAGTAGCCTTTCAAAATGGCAATGAAAAAATGCACAGCAAAACTAAAATATGAAGACGAACATAGGACATTTTTAACAGAGTAGGAGAGTTTATACTTTTTTGTTGAACGTAATGGCAAGCCATTCTGCCTTATATGTCAGTCGTCATTAGCTCATTTCAAAGCTTCCCGCCTCCCTGAATAAGCAAGGAGCCAGATATGCAACACTAATTGAAAACCTGCACGAAAGCTTTGTAACCCGGTTCCGTGATATACAACTGAAAAGGCCACAGATTACGTTCCTCGTCGACCCATTCGATGCGGAGACGGACTGTTTGAAAGCCCTGCTTGTCACAGATGAGGCTGCGGCTGAGTTGGAGATGATCGATCTTCGTGAGGAAGACCAACTGAAACCTGTTTTGAGGGAAGGCACCATTGAGTTTTGGAAAAGTGTGCCATTGGAAAAATACCCGAATGTGAAATGGGCTGCGCTTAAGATACTGTCAATGTTTGGGTCAACATACGTCTGCGAGTCTGTGTTCTCTACCATGAAACATGTGAAGTCAAAGCATCGTTCTGTTCTGACTGACACCCATGTGAAAGAACTGCTTCGAGTGGCAACGACGGAATACAAGCCAGATTTGAAGAGGATTGTTCAAGGCAAGGAATGTCAGAAGTCCCACTAAGCAACATGCATAGTAAGTGCACACAATATTGATTGCTGTAAATGACTGGCCTGTGGTATTAGTACTGACTGAAGGAGTAAATTTCTCTCATGTTGGCATGTGACATTTACTATTAATCTGGCTGAGCAGAGGTGCGTGAGCGTGTGCGTCTGTGAGAGAGAGAGAGAGAGAGAGAGCGAGGGGGGCGATGTTCATGTGTGGTCATGTGTATGGTGTGGCTTTTTTTTGGTAATGCCATGAGTCCCACTAAGCAGCATGCATAGTAAGTGCACACAATGTTCATTGTTAAAAATGACTGGCCTCAGCCTGTGGTCTTAGTACTGTAGGAGTAAATATGTTGGTGTGTGACATTTACTATTAATCTGGCTGAGCAGAGGGGTGTGTGTGTGTGAGAGAGAGAGGAAGAGATGGGTGATGTTCGTGTGCCCATGTGTATGATGTGGCTCTTTGCGGTAATGCAGTAAAAAATGTGGCTCTTGGTCTCCAACTGGTTGGCCACCCCTGTCTTAGAGCAATCGCCCGTGAGGTTCACATACTTTTGCCACTCACGGATATGTAATATTGGATCATTTTCCTCAATAAATAAATGACCAAGTATAATATTTTTGTCTCATTTGTTTAACTGGGTTCTCTTTATTTACTTTTAGGACGTGTGAAAATCTGATGATGTTTTAGGTCATATTTATGCAGAAATATAGAAAATTCTAAAGGGTTCACAAACTTTCAAGCACCACTGTATGCACTTGGTAAAGTGCACAGTTAAAATGAAGCAACGTTTCTCCAGGACCATGGTGCTCCATTAAACATTACAGGACTGCAATCTACAATATATTATAAAGTGCAAGAATGTAAAGAGACCAACATTGCAGACAATAAATGACACAAACAACATAAAGTGCAGACACAAACAATATAAGGTGCAGAGTTGAGTGTGCATATTGAGGTAGGATATGAAAAGGGAATCAATAAATGTAAATTTTGTGTGTGTGAGAGACATTGTAAACATTGTAAAGCAATAGTCCATTATTGTCCACTGTGCAAAGACTGCAGTGTGAGTGGTGTGTTCAACAGTCCGAGTGTGTATCAGTCCACTCCCTCAGCGTTGAGGAGTCTGATAGCATGTAGGAAGAAACTGTTACAGAGTCTGGCTGTGAAGGCCTGAATGCTTCCGTACCTCTTTCCAGATGGCAGGAAGGTGAAGAGATTGTGTAAAGGGTGTGTGGGGTGAGCCATGATGCCGGTGGCTTAGCGGATGCAGCGTGTAGTGTAATGTCCGTGATGGAGAGAAAATAGTCTATGATGATCTTCTCAGCTGTCCTCACTACCCACTGTACGGTCTTGCAATCTGAGACGGTGCAATTCTCAAACCAGACCATGATGGAGCTGCTCAGAATGCTCTCAATAATCCCTCTGTAGAATATTGTGAGGATGGGTAATGGGAGATGGGTTTTCCTCAGCCTCCATAGGAAGTAATAGTGCTGCTGGGCTTTCATGGACACGGAGCTGGTGTTGAGGGACCAGGTGAGGTCCTCTGCCAGATGAACACCAAGGAATTCAGTGCTCTTTATGTTCTCCATGAGTGAGCCATCGGTGTTCAGTGGAGAGTGGTAACTCCGTGTTCTTCTGAAGTCAACAACCATCTCTTTTGTTTTGTCCACATTCAGAGACAGGTTTTTGACTCTGCACCAGTCCGAAAGCTGTTGCACCTCCTCTCTGTATGCTGATTAGATGTTCTTACCGATGAGACCCACCACAGTCGTGTCATCAGCAAACTTGTTGATGTGATTCAAACTGTGAGTTGTTGCACAGTCATGAGTCAGCAGAGTGAACAGCAGTGGACTGAGCACACACCCCTGGGAGGGAGTGCTCAGTTTGGTGGTGCTGGAAATTTTGCTAATAATAATAATAACTGATTGAGGCCTCTCAGTCATGAAATCCAGGATCCAGTTGCAGAGGGAGGTGTTCACCCTGGTGAAAAACCTCACAGGATCTTTAGGGATCCATGAGGATTGTCAAGGAACTGCCAAAGATCCTTAAAGATAAGGTTCTTTATAGGATCCTTAAAGGATCTTGGAAAGATCTTCAAAGATCTTCATATGCAAAATCATTTGTGCTGATCCTCAAGGATTTGACAAAGATTTTTTAAGGATCCTAAAAAGATCATAATAATGATCTCCACAAAGATCTTTGCAAGGATTCTTTAAGATCCTCAAAGATTCAACAAGGATCTTTCAAAGATATTACAAGGATCCTTCTAAGGATCCTGTTAAGACCTTTGCTAGGATCCTTGAAGATTTGATCAGGATCTTTGTCCAAATCTTCACAAGATCTTTGCAAAGTTCCTCCAAGATCCTCAAAGATTTAACAAGTATCCTTCAAAGATTTTGAATGGATCCTTTTCAGGATCTTATAAGGATCTTAACTGGAATCTTGAAGGATTTAATCAGGATCTTATAAGGATCCTTGTCAAGGTCTCTACAAGATCTTTGTGAGGATCTTTTAAGCTCCTCAAGGATCTAATGAGGATCTTTCAATTTTTTTTAACGATCCAAATTCAGTGGTATTGGCAAGGATGGAAATAGATTGAAATTTACATAATTATGCCTCATAAGAATTTGATAAGGATGGCTGGATGAAAGTCTTTCAGGAATCTTCAAGAATCCATAAAATTCTTTGTGACAGACTTTGAGGATCCTGCTGAGGATCTCAACAAAGATCCTCAAAAGATCTTGAAGCATCTTTAGAATTCTTAGCAAGCTCTTCAAGGCTCTAAACCGGCTAGTGGCCTAGTGGTAGTGTGTCTGCCTTTTGCTCGGGAGATCGTGAGTTCTATTCACGGTTGGGTCATACCAAAGACCATCATAAAAATGGTACCTACTACCATCTGGCAAGGCATGCTGCAATACAGATGTGAGTGGGGAGTTAAACTTTTGTGGTTACCAGAGGACTAACCCCCCCCCCACTGTAACCCTAGCTATGTAATAGGCGAGAGGCCAAGGGTTATGGAGATCGGTGCCACAGGCCACGGGAAGGACTTTAACTTCAAGGATTTACAAAAATATTTTAACTTCTTGCCAAGATCTACAAGGATCTTCAATTTTCCTGCCAAGATCTTCAAGGATCTACAAGGATCTTCAAAGTTATTTTCAAGATCTTCAAGTTTCTGCAAGAATCTTCAATCATTTTTTGAAGATCTTCAAGAATCTTTTGAATTCTTGTCAAGATCTTCAAAGTTCTTGCCAAGATCTTCAAGAATCTGTAAAGTTCTTTGTGAGGGACTTTGCTGAGGATTTCAACAAAGATCCTTAAAAGATCTTGAAGCATCTTTGAAATTATTGCCAAGATCTTCAAGGATTTTTAATATTCTTCATAAGATGTACAAGAATCTTAAAAAACAAAAAACACATTCAATTCCAAACAAAACAATTCTTTATTGATGTTATCTTAACATAACATATCATCAACACAAAGTTATGTTGAACATTCAGGAAAAAGCAAACAGATGGCAACATAATATCCTCATCAATCTGTCAATGTGAATTTATAATGATGGGTGTGAGTGCAACAAGATGGTAGCCATTGAGGCAGGACACTGAAGACATCTTCAGCATGGGGACAGTGGTAGTGGTCTTGAAGCACTTAGAAATGATGGCGTTGCTCAGGGAGATGTTGAAGATGGCAGTGAGAACATCTGCCAGCTGTTCCGCACATTCTCTGAGCACTTCACCGGGGATGTTGTCTGATCCAGCAGACTTCTGTGGGTCGACTATGCATAGAGTTTTCCTCACATCGGCTGTGGTCAGACATGGCACCATGGTCATTGGGAGGAGGGATGGTCTTCCTTGCTGCCACACGGTTCTGTGCCTCAAACTGTGTATAGAAGCTGTTCAGCGCATCTGGAAGGGAGGCATCATTGTCACAGGCAGGTGCTGTTGTCCTGTAGTTTGTGATGACCTGGATGCCCTGCCACTTGCTCTGTGTGTCTCTGCTGTCCTTGAAGTAGCTGTGGATTCTCTGGGAGTATGCGTGCATTGCTGCTCTGATGGGCCAAGACAGTTTGGCCCTCACTGCTCTTAGGGCCGCTCTGTCACAGGCTCTGAAGGCAGTATCTCAGGTCCTCAGTAGAGCACACGCCTCTGCAGTAATCCACTGCATCTGGTTGGGGTGAGTGGTGATGGTCTTAGAGACAGAAACATCATCAATGCACTTGTTGATGTAGCTGGTCACTGATGCTGTGTACTCCAGTAAGTTAATGCAGTCGCCATTGGTTGCAGCCTCCCTAAACATGTCCCAGTCAGTTCTCTCAACACAGTCCTGGAGAGCAGAGATGGCTCCTTCTGGCCAGGTTTTCACCTGCCTTAGAACTGCTTTGGAGAGTCTGATGAGCAGTCTGTATGCTGGAATTAGCATAAAAGAGATATGTCTGAGTAGCTGAAGTGGGGGTGGGGGGAGTTGCCCTGGGAATGTTTGTATTTTTGTGTAAACAAGATCCAGTGTGTTTGCCCCTCTCATTACAAAGTCCACATATTGATGAAATTTAGGGAGCACTGACCTGAGATTCACATGGTTGAAATCTCCAGTGATAATAAACAGTCCATCAGGGTGAGCATTCTACAGTTCACTGATCTCACCATACAGTACACAGAGTGTTTCCTTAGCATTAGTGCTGTGGGGAATGTAAATGTGGCAGCAGGGGCGTGGTCAAGCGTCAGTCTGTGAAGGGAAGGCGGAGTTAGGGAAGGTAAGTGGCAGAATCACTACACGTGATGGGAATTAACCTGTGTTTGTGTGTCTTCCCCAGTGACCGTGCCCTATAAAGGAGAGGGAGAGCAGAGGAAGGGAGCTCTCCCCCAACCTGGATGCTTGTGTGCGTGCATGTGAGAGTGAATATAAAAGCTGAAAAGCTAAATAAAAGAGTTGTTAGAACTCAGTTCTGGCCTGCCGTGCTTCTGTGCTCCACCCACCTAGAACTCTTGCTACAGTGGTTCCGAAACCCAGGACTCGGAGTAAAGAAGAGAACAGCCCCATAGAGTCCTCCCCCTTCAAGAACCTGGTCCATGCACTCGCCACAGCCCAACAGAGCCAGTACCAGGCGCTGGTCGCCCTCCGGAAGGAGCAAGAACAACGGTTCGAAGCCCTGGTGCTGGCACAGCAGGAAGATCGCCAGGCGTTCCAGCACCTGCTCGCATCGGCAGGGTCCGTCATCATTACCGGCATGGACCCTCCCCACCTCACCCTAACGAAGAGGGGTCCGCAGGACGACCCCAAAGCCTTCCTCGCTCTTTTTGACCAGGCAGCAGAGGCGTGGGGTTGGCCAGTGGAGCAGCACGCGGCGCACCTCCTCCCCCTACTAACGGGTGAGGCACAGCTGGCCATGCTACAGCTCCCCGCCGACAGCCGGCTGGTCTATGCCGACCTCCGCAGGGCCGTCCTCCAACATGTGGGGCGCACACAGGAACAGCAGCGTCAGTGCTTCCACGCGCTGTGCTTGGAGAAGGTCGGCCAGCCGTTCGCGTTTGGCCAGCAGCTCCGGGACACCTGCCGGCGGTGGCTGAGGACCGACAACCACGACGCCGAGGGAATCATCAACCTGGTGGTGCTGGAACAATTCGTCGCCCAACTTCCGGGAGGAACCAATAACTCAGCTTTTGATCCCAAAGAGCCGCCGGGAACTTGTATTCCAGGCGGCTCACTTTAATCCCATGGCTGGACACTTGGGGCAGGATAAGACACTAGCCTGAATAATGGGCCTGTTCTATTGGCCAGGGATTCGCGGCGATGTCCGTAGGTGGTGTACAGCGTGCCACGAATGCCAGTTAGTAAATCCAGCGGCCATTCCAAAAGTGCCTTTGCACCCTCTGCCATTAATCAAGACCCCATTCGAAAGAATTGTGATGGATCTCATCGGTGCCATTAGATCGGTCAACACAAGGATATCACTTTATTTTAGTTCTGGTGGACTATGCAACGTGATATCCGGAAGCAGTGCCTCATCGCAATATCTCAGCACACAGTATTGCAGAAGCACACTTCCACGTCATCTCCCGAGTCGGAATCCCCAAAGAGATTCTGACTGATCAAGGCACTGCATTTATGTCATGCACACTGCACAAACTGTATGGGTTACTGGGAATTAAGCCTATCCGCACCAGCATTTATCACCCACAAATGGATGGCTTAGTCGAATGGTTCAATCGCATCCTCAAAAACATAATTAAAAAAATTGTAAGCGAGGATGCACGCAACTGGGATAAATGGCTCGAGCCCCTGTTATTCGCAGTGCGAGAGGTCCCACAAGCCTCCACGGGGTTCTCCCCGTTCAAATTATTATACGGGCATAAGCCACATGGCATTCTAGATGTGCTGCATGAAAATTGGGAGGAGGGACCTTCAATAAGTAAAAATGAAATTCAGTACATTATCAACCTGCCGCCAAACTCCACACCCTCACACACTTAACCCAGGAGAATTTGCGGCAGGCCCAAGAATGTCAAGTCTGTCTGTACAACAAGGGCATGCACCTTAGGGAGTTCACACTGGGAGATAAAGTACTCGTGTTGTTCCCCACATCGAGCTCCAAATTAATCTCCAGGTGGCAAGGACCCTTTGAGGTCACATGGCGAGTCGGGGACGTCGACTATGAGGTGAGGCGAATGGACAGAGGCGGGGTGTTACAGATTTACCACCTCAATCTGTTAAAACTTTGGAGCAAGGAGGTCCCTGTGGCATTGGTGTCGGTGGTTCCAGAGAAGGCGGAGCTGGGGCCGGAGGTTCAAAAAGGAAAATTGACATCGCCCACCGCTCCGGTCCCCTGTGGAGCCCACCTCTCCCCGACCCAACTCGCGGAGGTCGCCCAGTTGCAAACAGAATTTTCTGACATGTTCTCGCCCCTGCCCAGCTGCACCCACCTCATAGAACACCACACTGAGACGCCCCCGGGGGTAGTAGTGCGCAGCAGCCCTTACAGACTGCCCGAACACAAAAAAAAGGTGGTTCGGGAAGAACTCGAGGCCATGCTCGAAATGGGCATCATCGAGGAGTCCCACAGTGTTGCGTCTGTTAAGTCACTAGTGAGTAGGAGGAGTCAAGTTGGGCAATCAATTAAAGCAATTGGATGCAATGAGTGGAGAGGACTTTCTTACTTACCTTGTTAAAGTGTTTGGAGCTGGTAAATCCTCATAGGCTGGTTTGTATCCAATGAATTTTAGAATGTATAAAAGTTGGAGTGCTCACAAAGTCGGTATTGCCACCTTGTCAAGAGAGCTACACGGCACCGGTTTATAACCTGCCAAACGCTGCTGCTGTACTGCCACTAATGTACTGTACTGCCAAATACTGTTGCATATACAGCTACTGAAGCAAATTGTGGACAAATAAAAAATAAACCAAAGACAAGTTATAACCTTCCAGTGTGCTCTTTTGATGCCCTGTTCGGTGGGAAAATCAGGAAGAACCGAACAGTTATAAACCGACGCCCACTGCACCGGAGGAAGTGCAGCAAATTAATCCCTGGGACTGATTCAAAAAGGACTCAATTATTTGCTTGTGGAATAGCCAGCCTGTCACTCCTGTGCCTGCCTGCACCATCGTCCAGCCCTGCCACTGACTACATAGCCCATTGACGAGGATAAAGGAGTTCTAAAGGCCCATTGGTGGCAACAGTTAGCTCCCCGGTCAACATAAAAGGAGTTCAAGTAAAATGGCAGACTTGGATAAATTTAAAAGTGCACGTTCAAGAGCACAAGCAGTATTCACCAAGAGGGCCAACGCACTCACCAAGCCAGGACTATTGGAGTCAACTGAAACGATTAAAGAATGGAAAAGTTTCAAAGCTGACTTCTCAAGAGTCACTGACGCGGGGTATGAGTATGTAGAAGTTCTACGGGAAACCCCTGGTGAAGAGGCTGAAGCATGTGCAAATGAGATTGAGAAAAAGACCCAGGAGTGTGAAAATCGCTTCCTGGAAGTTAAAAGGACCACTCAAGAGACTTTCTGGAATAATTACGCTGAGGAGGCATTTTTCAAACAAGTCAGAGTGGCTGAGTCTGCTGTCGCACAAGCCGAGGAGGAGGAAATCAGTTCTCAAGACTCGTTCAAGGACCGCAGACTGAGGAACAGAGTCCTGGACCGTGAGATTGCGGAGCTTGGACACATGCTGATGGAGTGGGAAGAGCTGATTCCGGGACCAAAGTCCTTGGACCTGCAAATGTGTTATGGTGGACTGAAAAAGCGAGTCCTGGTATTGTGTGACAAGTTGGAGGAAGACGAAGCAGAAGAGCTGAGGAGTGGAGGAAGAAAAGGAGTGGATGGAGACATCGCTGCTGATCGAATAAAGGATCCTTCCTTCCTCTCCCTTCCTGACCTGTCAGTCGATACAAAGATAAAGCCCCGTATGAATGTCGGGGTGTCAATTATAAACACTCAGCCACCCTCCCGGCAAAGCAGCCCAAGACCAGCCCAAGTAGACAGTAATTCCAAGCCCCAAATCAGCCTTCAACGAGCACGATTGCCCACATTCTCTGGTGAGATGAGGGATTATTATCGCTGGAAGTCTGAGTGGGAGGATTTGCAGGAATTGGGCAAACCAGAAGGTGTGGACTGCATTGCAAAATTCCACCTATTGAACAGTTTGGATGAGAAGGTCAAAAAGGAGCTTGTCCTAACCAGTTGTGGATCAACTAAAGATGTGTTTAAATTGCTGGACAATAAATATGGGAACAAGGCAAAGATAGTTTTGCTCATCATCAACGAGGTCCAGTCTCTGCCCTCCATCAAAGGAAATAACCCCAGGAAAACAACTGAGCTCATTCAGGCTGTGGAAAGAGCGTTGTGCAGTCTCCAGATTCTGGGCAAAGAGGATGCTGTAAAAAACCGCATTGTTGCTCAATCTCTAGAAAGCAAGTTGCCCAGTTCTCTTAAGAAGGAGTGGATAGTGTATAAAACTGACCCTGCAAATCATTTCTCTCCACTAAATCACTTTGATTCTCTCCTGGAATTCCTAAAAAAGCAGGAAGAAATTTTGGAAGAATTGGATCAGTTGGAGCAGAGTCCAGCAGGAAAAGGCCCTGGAGGTCTTACAGGCCACTCAAATAAAACAGTCCAGAAGTCTTTCACCAAGTCCACGGCAGGTCAAAAGGATGATCAGCTAAGCTGTCCTGTCTGTGATGATAATTCCCATGCCGGCAAGCTGTGTTCTTGCAAAGTGTTCAGAGAACAAAACTTTTCAAGTAAAATGGCCCATGTGAAAAAAATGGGGTTGTGCACTAAGTGCTTACGGTCTCACCCCAAGGATGGGAAAGGATGTACGCCCAGATTTCTCTGCCCAAAGGTAGACTGTCGGAAGGAAGGGGGTTCGGACCACAACTACCTGCTGTGTTCTAAGCCACCAACTGTTAAAAGGGATGGTAGCAGTGAGGGGCAAAGTGGCACAAGAAACAGAGGGAAGGTACCCCTGGGCCTAACCACTCAACAGGAGGTGTTCCTAGCTGAGCTCACTCCGGACCTGCGGGAAAAGTACAAGAAGGCGTTCTCAAATAAGGCGTCATCAACTGCTTGCACAGAGTACAGAGATGGGGTAAAAGAACATCCAGTGGTGATGATGCTACTGGAGGTCACTACAAACTCCGTCTGTTTAATCGGCACCTTGATTGACCTTGCCTCCGACACAAATTACATCACCCATGTGGTGGCTGATCGCCTTGGACTGTGTGGTGAAAACATTAAACTTATAGTCCATGGAGTTGGGGGCATGAAGAGGACTGTCCTGACCAAACGTTACTTTCTGTGGCTGAAAGTGAAAACTTCCAAAGGAAAAGTTGCAGTGCACAAGATCCTTTGCTATGGTCTTGAGAGCATTGCAGAGGTAACTCATGCTGTATCTCCTGAGCGGCTGCAAGAGTTCTTTCCAAATGTGTCAAGGGATGAATTGGTCCGTCCCACAAAGATAGACCTATTGATCAGTCACCGAGAAGGTCGACTTGTTCCCCAGCCAATCTATATTGTGGGGGACCTAGTACTCTGGGACGGTCCATTGGGTAAGACCGTCGGAGGAACCCATCCCAACCTTATTGAGAGGGTGGACTTGACTGTGCACCGCTCTGACACCCACCTTGCCAGGAGTATGAGGTCGGCCTCAGCTGTATACACAGAGATAGTCATACCCCAGCAGGGAAATGCCCAAGCCTGGAGTATTGTAACGTCCAACAAGGAAGTCCTTGAATGGTTTAAGTGGGACAGCATAGGAGCGGCCTGCAGTCCTCAGTGTGGTGGCTGTAAGTGTGGCACGTGCCCCCCAGGAGGAAAAGAAATGACCCTCAAGGAAGAGCGGGATCTTGAAAAAATTAAAGACTGCCTTACTTACATGCTGGCAGACAAACACAGCAACTCTCCTCATTGGGATGTTGCATATCCCTGGAAAGGAGATCTTACAATGGTTCCAGACAATCGGCAAGCAGTGGAGGCAACATTTAAAAACACGGAGAAACGTTTGGAAAAGGAGCCTGCATGGAAGTCTGCATATCGGGACCAAATCAATGAAATGGTCTCCAGAGGAGCTGCTGTGAAACTTTCACAGGAAGAAATTAATGTCTGGAAGGGTCCCAAATGGTATATTAGCCATCTTGTCGCCCCTAACCCTCATTCTCCTTCAACCCCTGTAAGAATTGTTTGGAATAGCAGTCAGGAGTTCCATGGCATAAGTCTTAACGATCTCCTTCACAAAGGCCCTGATGTCCTCAACCCCATTAGGGGAGTCCTTTTGCGGTTTAGAAGTGGACGTTATGCTGCACTGGGTGATGTTAAGAAAATGTATAACTCAGTGTGGCTTAAAGACAATGAAGTCCACCTCCATCGTTTTCTATGGAGAGATAACCCAGAAGATGACATTGAGGAGTATGCAGTCGTTAGGGTCAATATTGGCGACAAACCTGCGGGTTGTATCGCCCAAGTTGCCATGAAGGAAATGGCCAGCCTTCCTCAGTTCGCTAACATGGCTGAAGAACGGCGAGTCCTAACTGAGGACAGTTATGTGGATGATATTCTAACCTCCCACAATAATCTTGAGACTTTGAAGAGGATCATTAAAGGAGTGGAGGAAATTCTGGAAGCAGGAGGCTTCTTCCTTAAGCCTTGGGTCCTGTCTCATCAAAGTGGGAGGAGTGAAGATCTTTCTGGTCCCAGTGAAGATGGTGCTGCACCCAAGACACTGGTACTGCCTAATCAAATGTCCGATAGTGAGAACAAAGCACTTGGCGTTGGCTATGAACCTGGAACAGACCAACTTCGGCTTCTCACATCTGTTAACTTTTCAAAGAAAAGGGGAAAAATGAGGACTGGACTCAATCTGCATATGGATGAAGTTAGGGAAGAAACGCCCAACCCCCTGACTCGACGTATACTCCTTAGTCAGATTGCTGGGTTCTATGACCCAATTGGTCTTGCCTCACCAGCAAAGCAGAAGGGAGTGATGTTGGTTAGGGAGTCATTCCAGGAGGCTGGTAAGAACAACCAGGACACGTGGGATGTCCCACGTTCGCCCAAGCTTCGAGATGCTGCAGTAAACCTTTTTGAAGAATATGTGAGACTGGGCCAGATTAGGTTTAATAGGAGCCTTACACCACCTGATGCCTTGGGCCCACCGATGGGAATAACATTCTCTGATGGAAGCGAGTCCTCATACGGAGCTGTACTCTACCTCCGGTGGGAGACTAATGGAGAAGTCATGGTGACCTTAGTAGAGTCAAAAGCGAAGCTGACACCCCTTGATCAAAAGGGAGATGTGATAAAGGCGGAACTGTGTGGTGCGGTTTTTGCTCCTCGCCTTAAGAAGTACTTTGAAAAGCATTGCTATATAAAAGTCAGGTGCTGGATTCACTTTGTGGACAGCCAGACAATCCTGGCAGCCATACAGAAAGACAGCTACGGTTACCAGACCTTCTTCGCTAACCGAATTGGTGAGATCCAGAAGGATACTCAAGTGGAGGACTGGAGATGGATCGAAGGCAATCAAAATATCGCTGATATACTTACCAGAGGTGCAACTCCTGAGGAACTCGATGAAGGCTCAGAATGGCAACAAGGCCCCAAATTCTTGCAATTGCCTGAATCAGAATGGCCAATGAAGATGGTCAATGAAATCATATCTTCTGCTGCTGAAGTTGTGGGAAAATTGCAGCGAAAGGCCTTTTCGGCAGTGGCTACTCGGGCCCAGTCAAAAGTGAAAACTGAGTCCAACACCACAGAACACCCTGACATCAAGGATGAAGGAGCCAAAGATGGATCGCCTCCACAACATGTATCAAGTACAGTATCTGCAGGCAGACAAAGACCCTGGGGAATTGGGCTGGTGCGCCTTGTCAATCCCGAGCGCTTCAGTTCTCTGTCCAGATTGTGCGCTGCAATAGCATGGACGCGACGAGCTGCAAAAGTTTGGCTGGGGAAATGCCAGGTCTCTGTGCATTCAAAGTGGGAGGTAACTCGCCCTGCATTGTCCGCTGAAGAAAGGGCACAAGCCTTCCAAGACCTGGTCCTTGCAGCCCAAAATGGCAGTCAGTTCCTGGACTCGACATTGAACCGCTTGGTTGTGTACAAGGACAAGAAGTCAGGACTCCTCCTCTGTGGAGGTAGAATCCAGTCCTGGACTGTAGATGGAGCAGCTGTTCCTCTCCTCCCCTTTAAATCCTGGGTCGCGACCCTGGTGGCAAGAGAAGCGCATGATGAGAATCATGAAGGTGTTGCTGCCACTCTATTACGCACCAGAAAAAGGACGTGGATTGTACAAGGGCGGAGAATAGTGAAGAAAACTGTTATTAACTGTGTCACTTGCCGCAAATTGAAAGTAAAGACTTGCCAGCAGATGATGAGTGATCTGCCAACTGAACGCTCACAGTGTGCCAAGCCATTTGAATATACAACCTTGGATCTCTTTGGCCCCTTTGAAATCAAGGATGCAATCAAAAGGAGAACAAGTAAAAAGGTCTGGGGCATAGTGTTCTGTTGTATGGCATCAAGAGCGGTTCATGTGGACATTGTTGACGACCAGTCATCTGAGAGTTTTCTCCAAACTTACTCTCGCTTCGTAGCATTGAGGGGCTATCCAAGAAGGCTGTGGTCAGACAAGGGAACCAATTTTATTGGAGCTAAACCTGCCATACATGACCTGCAAAGTAATCTAGCCATCTTAGAGCAAGCAGCTGGTAGGAATGGAACAGAGTGGGAATGGAACTTCCACCCTGCTGATGCGCCTCACCGAAATGGAGCTGCAGAAGCCGCAGTTAAGCTCATAAAGCGAGCACTTATAAGCCTTGGAGGAACCACAAGCTCACTTACCTGGGGTGAAATCCAAACCCTCTTCTACCAGGCAGCCAATCTCACCAATGAAAGGCCGATTGACGCCAGAGCGCAAGAACAGGAAGATTCCATAGAGTATCTAACACCCAACTCTTTGCTCCTTGGGAGGACCAATAAAAGAGGAGATACGGGTGGAATAGACCTGTCCACCCACCCCTGGCGCCGTCTTCGTGCCATCCAGATTGGTGTTGACATCTTCTGGAAGAGGTGGAGTGAACTTGCAGGACCTAATCTATTTATTCGACCTAAGTGGCACCAGATGAAGCAGAATGTCAAAGTTGGTGACATTGTGTGGATTGCTGACCAAAACGCCTTGCGGGGTCAATTCCGACTCGGACGAGTCCAAGCAGTATACCCAGATAAGAAAGGACTGGTTAGGGATGTTGACGTGAAGACTTGTGTTGGCCTTCCTGCTCCTCTGGCAGTTGGGCAATCCAAGAAGAATCCTGAGCAGTTGACAGTGGCTGTCACCCTACGGAGAGATGTGAGGAGACTGGTAGTCCTCCTTCCTGTGGAGGATCAGTGATGTTTGACGTCATGGGCTGATACTTTCAGCCCCAGCTCTGGAGGCACTGCCTCAGGACCTTAAAATCCAGTTCCTGGAGACACTGCCCAGGATGTCCATCATCTTAATCTCTCTCTCTTTCTCTCTCTTTTGTTTTCTCTTTCTCTCCCTTTTGGGCGGAAAAGGACTGGAAAAGTATATTTTATTTTTATAAAAAAAAAAAATTATTGTGATGTATAATGGGTTTGGCTGTGACCTCGAATCATTTTTTGATCAGTCGGTCAAGTGGGAGGTGTTGCGTCTGTTAAGTCACTAGTGAGTAGGAGGAGTCAAGTTGGGCAATCAATTAAAGCAATTGGATGCAATGAGTGGAGAGGACTTTCTTACTTACCTTGTTAAAGTGTTTGGAGCTGGTAAATCCTCATAGGCTGGTTTGTATCCAATGAATTTTAGAATGTATAAAAGTTGGAGTGCGCACAAAGTCGGTATTGCCACCTTGTCAAGAGAGCTACACGGCACCAGTTTATAACCTGCCAAACGCTGCTGCTGTACTGCCACTAATGTACTGTACTGCCAAATACTGTTGCATATACAGCTACTGAAGCAAATTGTGGACAAATAAAAAATAAACCAAAGACGAGTTATAACCTTCCAGTGTGCTCTTTTGATGCCCTGTTCGGTGGGAAAATCAGGAAGAACCGAACACACAGTGACTGGAGCAGCCCGGTGGTCTTGGTGCCCAAGGCTGACAGGTCGGTCCGGTTCTGTGTGGACTATAGAAAGGTCAACGTGGTGTCTAAATTCGATGCGTACCCAATGCCTCGTATTGACGAGTTGCTCAATCGACTGGTATCCTCTTCATTTTTATTGTACTGTCACTTTCCTTTTGTACTTTTCACTTTTGCTTTCCTTTTTCCGTTTTTTTTCTTTCTCTCTCTTTTTTCGGAAGAACGCTGAGACCGGAAGCTTTCTTTTTCTCTCCTCCTGTGTAAAGACCACAAGCGGAGGCCATCCACATCGGATCTGCTTTAATATAAACAGATCTTTGATTAAGGTACGTGAATCTTTTCATCATGGCACACCTTCAGCCTGTTCAGTGTGCTGAGCGCAGGATGTTTAGTCATTCTTCCTCCGTCACTAGTGATAGCTTTATTAGCTTTATTTGTGATAAGTGCAGATTAGTAGCTCTCTGACAGAGAAGATTACAGTGCTAGAAGCGCATGTCCAGGCTTTAGAGAAGGTTAGTGAGCGTGAGAACAGTGTAGTTTCTGTAGGGGGAAAGTCTGGATGCCCTATGTGGAGTTAGTAATCCCCCAACTCCGGCATTAGAGCCCTTACAGCGGGGTGAATGGGTGACGACTCAGCGGCATAAGCGTAGAGCCAAAGCTACCGCTGAGGCTCGCTCACGGGAGCACCACTCTTCTCCGCGTCACGTGCTGAACAGGTTTGCTCTCCTTAGTGATACACCCGCTGAGAAACCTGAAAGAGCTCTGGTTATAGGGGACTCTATCATACGGCATGTGAAATTAGCTCAGCCTTTAGGGGCACCAGCAGCTTGAGTCAGGTGTATACTGGGAGCCAGGGTGCCGGACATAGCAGGTAATCTTAGGGTCCTAGGCAAGCACAGGATCTCAAAGATAGTTATCCATGCAGGAGCTAATGATATATGCCTTCGTCAGTCTGAGGTTACTAAGAGTAACTTTGTAGAGGTGTTTAAATTAGCGAAGGCGATGTCCGATGCTGTAGTATGCTCTGGCCCCATCCCAATGTGGCGTGGCAATGTAGCTTACAGCAGGTTATGGTCGCTGAACTGCTGGCTGTCCAGGTGGTGCTCTGAAAACAGTGTGGGCTTTATAGATAATTGGGCTAATTTTGAGGGCACTGCTGGCCTGTTAGGGTGGGACGGTATCCATCCCACTCGGGAAGGTGCTGCTCTCATTTCCTACAGCATAGGTCATAGTGTCAGAACAGGCCTAGTTAATTTCTGACAATCCAGAGCCAAGGCCAGGGAGCAGATGAACAGGCTAAACCGACTGTCTGCTAGCTGCACAGAGTCGTCACTCAGGGTCCACTACATCGAGACTGTGTCTGTTCCCTGAGCTCAACAAAAAGGTAGAAATTTTCAGAGAGTTTGTTTTAGTAACCTAATCAGTATAAAATTAGATCATACTGACTGTACAGCTGCTGCCAGCACCTTTGATCTAAAGGTGGGGCTATTAAATATTAGATCTCTTACATCTAAAGCGCTCATCGTTAATGAACTCATTACTGATCAGGAGTTTAATGTACTTTGTTTAACTGAAACATGGATTAAGCCAAATGAATATATAGCATTAAATGAAGCGAGTCCTCCTGGATACAGTTATATACACCAGTCTCGTCAAACTGGCAGAGGAGGAGGCGTTGCGGTTATTTATAATGATTATCTAGGTGTAACACAAAAACCTGTTTATAAATTTAATACATTTGAAGTTCTTCATACTCATATAATGTATGTAGCCTCGAAAAATAAGTCTACCCAGTTAATTCCATTGCTTATTATTTACAGGCCCCCAGGGCCATATTATGAGTTTCTTTCTGAATTTGCAGATTTTATCTCAGATCTGGTTATTTCCTTAGACAAAGCTTTAGTTGTCGGAGATTTTAATATTCACTTCGATAACCCAGAAGACCCTTTAAAAACAGCGTTTGTGTCCATCTTAGATTCAGTAGGGATTAATCAGAATGTCATAGGACTGACCTAATAATGGTGGTCACACCCTTGATCTAATACTAACATTCAGATTAAACGTAGACAATATAGTCATACTTCCACAGTCTGAAGTTATCTCAGATCATTATCTCATCTCATTCAAACTATGTCTGAGTAATAAAATATGCACCTCACCACGCTACTGTATTAAACGTGCATTCACATCAACTACTGCACAGAGCTTTATAAATGATCTCCCAGAGTTATCAACTCCGATTGGGTCACTGTCAGCCCCTGCAGAACTTGATCAGGCAACTGAATGCTTAGAGTCAACATTCCGCCATACTTTAGATAATGTCGCTCCTCTAAAAAGGAAAATGGTCAGAGACAAAAAATTAGCACCCTGGTATAATGATGACACTCGCACATTAAAACAGACCACTCGAAAATTGGAACATAAATGGCGTCAAACAAAATTGGTAGTGTTCAAATTAGCGTGGAAGGAGAGCTTCCTGAAGTATAGAAAAGCTATTAGTGCTGCAAGATCAACATATCTCTCCTCCCTAATAGAAGATAACAAAAATAATCCTAGATTCCTATTTAATACTGTAGCAAAATTAACCAAGAATAAGTCCACTATAGACACATGCACACCTGCAGTATGTAGTAGCAATGACTTCATGAATTTTTTTATGACAAAATTGAGAATATCCAACAAAAAATTCAAACTACTAATTTAAGGTCAGACAATGAAAGCGACCTTGTAGTTAACTAAATAATGGTATCAGATCATCAGTTAGAATGTTTTACTCCCCTTAAAGAAACTGAATTACTTTCATTAATCTCTGCATCAAAAGCCTCAACTTGCGTACTAGATCCCTTACCTACACGTCTATTCAAACAGATAATACCTGAAGTAATTGAACCGCTTCTAAAAATAATAAATTCTTCTCTTATGATTGGCTATGTACCCAAATCCTTTAAACTAGCAGTTATCAAACCCCTGATTAAAAAACCTGACCTTGATCCCTGTCAGCTGTCCAATTATCGGCCAATATCAAACCTCTCCTTTATCTCCAAGATCCTTGAAAAAGCTGTGGCACAACAGTTATGCTCATATTTACATAGGAATAACATCCATGAAATGTATCAGTCAGGATTTAGACCTCATCATAGCACAGAGACAGCACTGGTTAAAGTAGTAAACGACCTACTGTTGGCGTCTGATCAGGGCTGTATCTCGCTACTTGTGTTGCTTGACCTTAGTGCAGCATTTGATACCATTGATCATTCCATTCTTCTGGATAGACTAGAAAATGTTGTGGGAGTTAAGGGAATGGCCCTCTCCTGGCTCAGGTCTTATCTAACTGATCGTTATCAGTATGTTGATATAAATGGTGATATTTCTAGACGTACTGAGGTAAAGTTTGGTGTTCCACAAGGTTCTGTCTTGGGTCCACTGCTTTTTTCTCTATATATGTTACCTCTGGGTGATATTATTCGTAAACATTGTATTAGTTTCCACTGTTATGCTGATGACACACAGTTGTATGTCTCTGCAAAACCTAATGAGAGACACCAGCTTTATAGAATTGAGGAATGTGTTAAGGACATTAGACACTGGATGCTTATTAATTTCCTTCTGCTTAACTCTGACAACACTGAAGTACTTGTACTAGGACCACATGCAGCTAGAAGTAAGTTTTCTGATTACACAGTGACTCTGGATGGCCTTTCTGTTTCTTCATGTGCAGCAGTAAAAGACCTTGGAGTGATTATTGACCCCAGTCTTTCATTCGAAACTCACATTGATAACATCACCCGGATAGCTTTCTTTCATCTCAGAAATATTGCAAAGATAAGAAATTTAATGTCATTACATGATGTGGAAAAACTAGTCCATGCTTTCGTTACCTCCAGGTTGGATTATTGTAATGCCTTACTGTCTGGATGTTCCAATAAGTGCATAAACAAGCTCCAGTTAGTTCAAAATGCAGCAGCAAGAGTCCTTACTAGAACTGGAAAATATGACCACATCATGCCTGTCTTATCCACACTGCATTGGCTCCCAATCAAATTTCGTATTGATTATAAAATACTATTATTGACCTTTAAAGCACTAAATGGTCTCGCACCACAGTACCTGAGTGAACTTCTGCTCCTCTATGACCTGCCACGCCTACTTAGATCAAAAGGTGCAGGCTATCTGCTGGTACCTCATATAGTGAAGGCTACATCAGGGGGCAGAGCCTTTTCTTACAAAGCTCCACAGTTATGGAACAGCCTTCCAAGTAATGTTCGGGAATCAGACACAGTCTCAGCATTTAAGTCTAGGCTGAAAACATATCTGTTTAGTCAAGCCTTTTGTTAATGGTGTTTATGAGGTAAAGGTGTAGATCTAGAGGGTCCTCAGACATAGAGTGTTTTGGTAAACTGGGATGTATGGATGCTGTCAGTCCCCACTCACTTGCTCACTCGAGTTTGTTGACGGTGTAGTGGCTGGCTGCTTTATGTCCCAGGGCTCCCTCATGCCTGTGTTACCTTCTGGCTCTCCTCTTTTAGTTATGCTGTCATAGTTAGTTGCCGGAGTCCCTGCTTGTACTCAGTGCAATATGTATACTGTTCCTACTTATTCAGTTGACATTGGGCATACCTAACAACCTGCGTTTTCTTCCCCCCCCCCAAATCTGTCCCTCTGAGTTACATGGAGTCAACAGGAAATCTTTTGGTGGAGAGGGTGGAGACCTCGACTGGCTATCGTAGCCTGCAGGGAATCGGCCGTCAGACATTCTGTCGCATGTCCCAGACCCGGTGATATGTAACTGAATTGTCTTGGCCAGCCCTAAGGGTCCCATCTGCATCTCATCATTGCTGAGGAGTGTGCTCCCATCACCCAATCAAGCATCCAGCCAGAGCAGGTCATGATATTTTTTAACCATATTAACATGCCATTGTTGTGTATTATGCCTGATGTCAAGACTCTCGTCTCTGCGAGCCTGCCACACAGATTTAATACTTGTGTCATTTTTAGGGCATACCTAACAACCTGTGCTTTCTCCCCCCCCCCCCCCCCCCCCCCCCCAATCTGTCCCTCTGAGTTACATGTTGGTCCTGGGATTGAGATGCTGGCCTCTTCTGCCCCTCGGACCTGCTTGATCCATCCTGGTCCCCTGTGTCTGGTCGGAGTTTTATTGCATCGCTCCTGTGAAGGACGGCCCCATGAGGACAGTTGAGGATTATACCTGGAGGATGCTCTGGACTCTTACAGTAATGCTTTTATGGCTGAGGACTACAGTTGTCTTGCTAACTTTAGGACTGCAGTTGTCATGAACAGTTTTGCACTCAAGTTTCCATCAATGAAGAGTTTATAACATCAACGAAACTGTCTTCATGTTAAAACTGTTAATGTTATAGTCATGCTGTCTGTTGTTGCCCAGATGAGGATGGGTTCCCTTTTGAGTCTGGTTCCTCTCGAGGTTTCTTCCTCATGTCGTCTGAGGGAGTTTTTCCTTGCCACCATCACCACAGGCTTGCTCATTGGGGATAGATTAGGGACAAAATTAGCTCATGTTTTAAGTCGTTCAAATTCTGTAAAGCTGCTTTGCGACAATGTTTATTGTTAAAAGCGCTATACAAATAAACTTGACTTGACTTGACTTGACTAGGCACGGCTCATTTTTATTCGACACTGGATTTGACAAATCCCCTTGACTCCGCTATCCCGAGAGAAAATGGCCTCCTTTTCCACACCGTTTGGCTTACACCAGTTCGTCACACTTCCTTTTGGGCTGTTTGGGGTGCGCGCTATGTTCCAGTGGCTTATGGATAGGGTCCTCCGCCCCCACGCCACCTATGCGGCTGCATACCTAGATGACATCATTATTTACAGTAATGACTGGCTGCGGCACCTAAAACACCTGAGGGCCGTCCTTGGGTTGCTGAGGCGAGCAGGTCTCACAGCCAACCCGAAGAAGTGTGCAATTGGGCAGGTGGAAGTACGGTATCTGGGCTTCCACTTGGGCAATGAGCAGGTGGAAGTACAGTATCTGGGCTTCCACTTGGGCAATGGGCAGGTGCGTCCCCAAATCAACAAGACAGCAGCGATTGCGGCCTGCCCGAGGCCCAAGACCAAAAAGGGGGTGAGATAGTTCCTGGGGCTGGCTGGCTACTATCATAGGTTTATACCTAATTATTCGGATGTTACCAGCCCGCTGACTGATCTCACTAAAAAGGGGGCAACAGATCCGGTCCAGTGGACAGAGCAATGCCAGCGGGCTTTCTCTGACGTAAAGGCTGCACTGTGTGGGGGGCCACTATTACACTCCCCTGACTTCACTCTCCCCTTTGTTTTGCAGACAGACATGTCAGGCAGGGGGCTGGAGGCTGTCCTGTGCCAGGAGGTGGGGGGGAGGACCGTCCAGTGCTGTACATCAGCCGGAAGCTGTCGGTGCACAAGGGCTGCAACAGCACAATAGAAAAGAAGTAAAGCTTATTCTGTAAAGTATAAAGTAAAGAATTCTGTAAAGCTGCTTTGCGACAATGTTTATTGTTAAAAGCGCTCTACAAATAAACTTGATTTGATTTGATTTGATAAGTGCCTTGCCATCAAGTGGGTGGTCCTCGCCCTCCGCTACTATCTGCTGGGGTGCCCTTTCACCCTCTGTTCAGACCACATGCCCCTGCAGTGGCTCCACCGTATGAAGGATGCCAACGCGCGGATCACCCGTTGGTATCTGGCACTCCAGCCATTTAAGTTCGAGGTGGACGACAGGCCAAGGGCGCAGATGGTCATGGCAGACTTCCTCTCCCATCAAGGGGAGGGGGAGTCGGCTTCAGGCCAGACGGCTCCCCGGCCTGAGTCGGGCAATGGGGGTATGTGGCAGCGGGGGCGTGGTCAAGCGTCAGTCTGTGAAGGGAGGGTGGAGTTAGGGAAGGTAAGTGGCAGAATCACTACACCTGATGGGAATTAATTAATTAGGCATAAGGTGTGGCTCTTAGATGAATCCAAGATGGCAGCATGTCTATTGTCCTTGTGTTAGTTCATGTTTTGTTTGTAATTATATATTTATTTGTTTTTAGTACCTTTGAGTGATTGAAGTTTTTATTTTATTTTGGTATTATTTTAAATGCAGGTTTTGTTTGAAGAACAAAACTTTTTGTCTTTGCCTGGGATTGCAGCAGCTTAACTATACTACTGCTGTGCTAAATGAGCTAAATTGACCAGGCAAGGCCCAGGTCATCCAGGCCCTAGCTAGCTATATCTAGGCCCCAGTAGTCTGCCAGCTATAACTAGGCCCCAGCCAGCTACATCCAGACTCCAGCCTGTAACACCAGGCCCCAACAACCTGCCAGCTATATCCAGGCACTAGACTGCATCATCAGGCCTCAACAATCTGCCAGCTATCTCCAGGCTCCAGCCTGCAACACCAGGCCCTAACAGCCTGCCAGTTACATCCAGGCTCTAGCCTGTAACACCAGGCCCCAACAGCCTGTCAGCTACATCCAGGCTCTAGCCTGCAACACCAGGCCCTAACAGCCTGCCAGCTATATCCAGGCTCCAGCCTATAACATCAGGCTTCAGCAGCCTATTAGCTATATCCAGGCTCTAGCCTGCAACACCAGGCCTCAGCAGCCTGCCAACTACATCCAGGCTCCAGCCAGGCCCCAGCAGCCTGCCAGCAACATCCAGGCTCTAGTAGCCTGTTAGCTACACCTAGACTACCATCTACCAGGCTTGGTGAAATGGCGCTTCTTGTGATTTTGCTTTGTGCATTCTCTATGTGGAGTCTACAAGTAAACAACCCGGCTTCTGTCATGAGTACACTAGATAATGTTTGCATCTTACTGGATTTTACTTATGGATCTTGGACTCACTCAGTGGAGACTATACAAAATGTGCAAGCTCCAAAGCAGTTGGCATTTGACTTGAATGTGTCTTGGCATGTTTTAGATGCTTTACCTCACTTTCAGAGCTTGCTGGTTTTAAATAACTGCTTTGTATCCAAACAGATACTTCATTTGGACTCATGTGACTTGCCTAATGACTCTTGTATGGCAAAACAGAAATGGTTGATTATTTTATTATTATTTATGTCTGGTAATGTGGAACCTAATCCTGGTCCTGAGCTGCACTGTATTTCAATGCCAGCTGACTTTAAACATCTGTCTGGCTTAAGTATCATTCATCTTAATGTGCGCAGCCTGTTATCAAAGATAGATATGGTTCGTATATGGGTTAATTCAACTGATGCTGACATTGTTGTCATTTCTGAAACTTGGCTATCGAAATTAGTCACTGATATTGATATTAACATTGATGGATACAATGTTTATCGTTGTGACAGACCAAAGAAAGGAGGAGGTGTTGCCATTTTTGTCAGATCTAGCTTGCGCACCAAGGTTGTTTTGTCTGAATCAATCTATAAGCACTTAGAATTCATAACTTTAAATGTGGAAGTTGCCAACAATGTCAGCATAACAGTTGTTGGCTGTTACAGGCCACCATCAGTCCCAAAGGAAGCATTGCATACTTTATCATACCTTTTATCCAGACTTAAATATAATGAACTTGTTTTAGCTGGTGATTTGAATTGGGATTGGCTAAAGCCAGTATCTGATGAATTCAAATCCTTTTGTGATTCTGTGAATCTGACCCAGCTGATTAACTCGCCTACTCGTCCAAATCTTAAATGCATGGAAAAGTCCACTTTAATTGATTTAATTCTTACAAATGTTCCTTATAAATTTTCAGCTGTCGGTGTATTTTGTAATGATCTAAGTGATCATTGTGTTGTTGCTGCCTTAAGGAACACTAAGGTTCCTAAACAAACGTCACGAACCATTTGTAAGAGGAATCTTAAATTTTTTAATGAGCAGGGATTTTATCATGATTTGTATCACTTTGGTTGGAGTAGAATTGAGCTGATCCCTGATGTGGAGACAGCCTGGAACTTTTTTAAAGATGAGTTCACACATATTATTAACACTCATGCTCCTTATAGGAGATACAGAGTAAAAGGTCGTGATAACCCCTGGTTCTCCTCTGAAGTAGCAGACTCTGTTCATGAGCGTAACTCGGCCTGGGCAAAGGCTAGGGCAACGAGTTGTACCTCAGACTGGCTTGTTTTTAGACAACTAAGAAATAGATGTTCTTCTCTTATAAAGAAAGCCAAATCAGAATTTTACCTGTCTGTTACCACTGAGAGTTTAAATGACCCAAGGAGGTTTTGGAAAATGATAAAATCACTCTCTGTGGAAAAAACTGCTCATGTTCTACCTACTTGTGTTATGAAAGACGCTATTGCTGTTCATGACAAGATGGAGATTTTGAATTGTTTTAATGAGCATTTTATATCTTCTGGCTCCTTGTTTGATACTGTTCATTCTAAATCTGAGAGTTTCTGTACTGAAGTTACAGTGAATACTGGGGAAGTGTTCAACTTTGTACCTTTTTCTGTGCAGGAAGTTTGTAAAGCCTTGAAGGGTGTGGATCCTAGAAAAGCACCAGGGCCTGATCTTATTGAGCCATATTTCCTGAGATTGGCATCAGATTTTATTTCGAGGCCTTTAACCTATATTTTTAATCTTTCTATAGAAACCAAGGTTGTTCCTAAATTGTGGAAGTCTGCTTTTGTCCTGCCTTTATGGAAGGGAGGTGATCCAGCCTGTTTGAATAATTATAGGCCAATATCAAATCTTTCAGTTTTGGCCAAGATACTTGAAACTCTGGTTAGTAATCAGCTAAAGGAGTTTCTTTTCAACAATGATGTTCTTTCTACTTATCAGTCAGGTTTTAGGAAGAAGCATAGCACCATCTCTGCTGGCTTGAAGGTAGTAAATGACATCTTGATTGCACTTGATAGGAAACAGCACTGTGCGTCACTTTTTGTTGATTTATCTAAAGCTTTCGACACCATTGACCACAGTGTCTTAAAGATTAGACTTCTTAATTCAGGACTTTCAGAGCAAGCAGTAGCATGGTTCTCAGATTATCTAAATGACAGATCTCAATGTATTAAATATGATGATCTTTGTTCAAAATTTGTATCCATTTATAAAGGTGTTCCACAGGGTTCTGTCTTAGGTCCGCTTTTATTTACTTTATATATAAATGACCTAGGACAAAATGTGCCAAATGCAAATTTTCATTTTTATGCTGACGACACAGTAATTTATTCTTGTGCCTCTACTGTTATTTTGGCCATTGAACACCTGCAAAATGCATTTAATGCTTTTCAGGATACTTTAATCCAGTTGAAGCTTGTTCTTAATGCTGAAGAGACAAAATGTATGATCTTCAGCAATTCAAAGACCAGACCACAAACCTCTGCTGTGGTTACTCTGGACGGAAGATGCATAGAAACGGTCAGCTCTTATAAATATTTGGGGGGTTTAATTGATGAGTCTTTCACTTTTAAGGCACATGTGCTCCAGCTAGTGAAAAAGCTGAAACTTAAACTGGGTTTTTATTTTCGCAATAAGTTATGTTTTTCTTTTGAGGTTAAGAAGAGACTTGTTGCTGCTACTTTTTTATCTGTTTTAGATTATGGAGATCTGTTGTACAGAAATACATCTGCTCAGTATCTCCATAAGATGGATTCAGTGTATCATGCTGCCTTGAGATTTATAACGAATGCAAAAGGCTTGACTCATCATTGTGACCTCTACTCTCGGGTGGGATGGCCTTCTTTGGCCACTCGTAGGCTCCATCATTGGTACGCCTTTATATACAAGGCCATTTTGGGTTTGCTTCCACCTTATTTGTGTTTTCATGGTGCCAAAGACTATGGGACAATATTCCTTGCGTTCCCTTGATCATTATCTGCTTTTAGTCCCAAATGTCCGTACTGAGTTTGGGAAAAAGGCCTTTGCTTATTCAGCTCCTATGGCATGGAACAACCTGCAAAATGTGTTTAAATTAGATTGTCTAGTTAATTTAAACGAATTTAAAGCTAAACTGAAGGATCTAGAGATTAATTCTTTAAGATGTCGTTGTTTTTAATGTATAATTTCGATTTTAATGTTGTAATATTGTCTCTATGTATTTAATGATGTTCTTTTATATTGTATGTCTGTAACAGTTTTCAATGTTGCCTATCTTGGCCAGGTCTCCCTTGAAAAAGAGATTTTTAATCTCAATGGGACTTCCTGGTTAAATAAAGGTTAAATAAAATTAAAAAAAATTAACCTGTGTTTGTGTGTCTTCCCCAGTGACCGTGCCCTATAAAAGAAGAGGGAGAGCAGAGGAAGGGAGCTCTCCCCCAACCTGGACGCTTGTGTGCATGCGTGCGACAGTGAATATAAAAGCAGAAAATCTAAATAAGAGTTGTTGAGAACTCAGCTCTGACCTGCCGTGTTTCTATGCTCCACCCACCTAGAACTCTTGCTACAGTAAACTTTGGTTACGAATGTGGAAGTGAATTCCTATGGTGAATATTATGGTCTACGTCTAACAGTCTCAAACTCCACTAATGATGAGCAATAACCAGAGACCAGCACTGAATTCCTGCACCATTCTGTGTTGATGTAAATTCACAAGCCACCTCTGTGAGTCTTACCGCACAGAGCTGCATCTCTGTCAGCTCGGAATGAAGCTAGCCCATCCAGCTGAATGGTGGTGACCGGAGCTCAGTTGCTGAGCCATGTCTCCATGAAAACAAGGATGCAGCAGTCTCTAAACTCACACTGGGTGTCCGATGGAGCTGGATATAGTCCAGTTTATTTTCCAGGGAGCAGAATTTGGAGAACCCACAGGAGGTCCCACAGGAGGTTCACCACCCACAGAGGTAGCAGTAGGGGTTTGGTGCAATGTGGATTGGGTGGCAGTCGAAGGCAGGGGCCTCGACGACCTGATCCCCGGACACAGCGGCTGGCTGTTGGGACATGGAATGTCACTTCGCTGGGGGGGAAGGAGCCTGAGCTTGTGTGGGAGGTTGAGAGGTACCGGCTAGAGATAGTCGGGCTCACCTCCACGCATAGCTTGGGCTCTGGAACCCAGCTCCTCGAGAGGGGCTGGACTTTCCACTTCTCTGGAGTCGCCCGTGGTGAGCGGCGGCGGGCTGGTGTGGGCTTGCTTATAGCTCCCCAGCTCAGCCACCATGTGTTGGAGTTTACCCCAGTGAACGAGAGGGTCGCCTCTCTGTGCCTTCGGATTGGGGAGAGGGCTCTTGCTGTTGTTTGTGCCTACGGGCCAAATAGCAGTATAGAGTGTCCGGCCTTCTTGGAGTCCCTGGGAGAGGTACTGAGGGGTGCTCAGACTGGGGACTCCATTGTGCTACTGGGGGACTTCAATGCTCACGTGGGCGACGACAGTGACACCTGGAGGGGCGTGGTTGGGAGGAACGGCCTCCCCGATCTGAACCCAAGTGGTGTTTTATTATTGGACTTCTGTGCTAGTCACGGTTTGTCCATAACGAACACCATGTTCGAGCATAGGGGTGTCCATAAGTGCACGTGGCACCAGGACACCTTAGGTCAGAGGTCGATGATCGACTTTGTAGTCGTTTCATCTGATCTCCGGCCCTATGTCTTGGACACTCGGGTGAAGAGAGGGGCTGAGCTGTCAACTGATCACCACCTGGTGGTGAGTTGGATCCGCTGGCAGAGGAGGAAGCTGGACAGACCTGGCAGGCCTAAACGTATGGTGAGGGTCTGCTGGGAACGTCTGGCCGAGCACTCTGTCGGGGAGGTCTTTAACTCCCACCTCCGGGAGAGCTTTTCCCAGCTTCCGAGGGAGGCGGGGGACATTGAGTCTGAGTGGACCATGTTCTCTACCTCCATTGTGGACGCAGCTGTTCGGAGCTGTGGCCGCAAGGTCTCCGGTGCCTGTCGTGGCGGCAATCCCCGAACCTGGTGGTGGACACCGGAAGTAAGGGATGCCGTCAAGCTGAAGAAGGAGTCCTATCAGGCCATGTTGACCTCCGGGACTCCTGAGGCAGCCGACGGGTATCGGCAGGCCAGGCGTGCTGCAGCTCGGGCAGTTGCGGAGGCAAAAACTCGGAACTGGGAGGAGTTCGGTGAGGCCATGGAGAAGGACTGTCGGTCGGCCTCGAAGAAATTCTGGCAAACCGTCCGGCGCCTCAGGAGGGGGAAGCAGTACTCTGCCAACACTGTTTACAGTGTGGGTGGGGAGCTGTTGACCTCGACTGGGGACATTGTCGGGCGGTGGAAGGAATACTTTGAGGATCTCCTCAATCCCACCGTCATGTCTTCCACTGAGGAGACTGAGGCTGATGACTCAGAGGTGGACTCGTCCATTACCCAAGCCGAAGTCACTGAGGTGGTTTGCAAGCTCCTCGGTGGCAAGGCACCAGGGGTGGATGAGATCCGCCCTGAGTATCTCAAGTCTCTGGATGTTGTAGGGCTGTCTTGGTTGACACGCCTCTGCAACATCGCGTGGCGGTCAGGGACAGTGCCTCTGGAGTGGCAGACTGGGGTGGTGGTCCCTCTTTTTAAGAAAGGGGACCGGAGAGTGTGCTCCAATTATAGGGGAATCACACTTCTCAGCCTCCCAGGGAAAGTTTACTCCAGGGTACTGGAGAGGAGAATTCGACCAATAGTCGAACCTCGGATCCAGGAGGAACAATGCGGTTTTCGTCCTGGTCGCGGAACACTGGACCAGCTCTATACCCTTCATAGGGTGCTCGAGGGTTCATGGGAGTTTGCCCAACCAGTCCACATGTGCTTTGTGGATCTGGAGAAGGCATTCGACCGTGTCCCCCGTGGTATTCTGTGGGGGGTGCTTCGGGAGTATGGGGTTCGGGGCTCTTTGCTAAGGGCTGTCCGGTCCCTGTACGAACAGAGCAGGAGTCTGGTTCGCATTGCCGGCAGTAAGTCAGACCTGTTCCCAGTGCATGTTGGACTCCGGCAGGGCTGCCCTTTGTCACCGGTTCTGTTCATAATTTTTATGGACAGAATTTCTAGGCGCAGCCAGGGGCCGGAAGGAATCCTGTTTGGGAACCACAGGATTTCATCTCTGCTTTTTGCGGATGATGTTGTCCTGTTGGCTTCTTCAAACCAGGACCTTCAGCATGCACTGGGGCGGTTTGCAGTCGAGTGTGAAGCGGCTGGAATGAGAATCAGCACCTCCAAGTCCGAGGCCATGGTTCTCGACCGGAAAAGGGTGGCTTGCCCTCTCCAGGTTGGTGGAGAAGTCCTGCCTCAAGTGGAGGAGTTTAAGTATCTCGGGATCTTGTTCACGAGTGAGGGAAGGATGGAATGTGAGATCGACAGGCGGATTGGTGCAGCCTCCGCAGTGATGCGGTCGCTTTACCGGTCCGTCGTGGTGAAGAAGGAGCTGAGCCAAAAGGCGAAGCTCTCAATTTACCGGTCGATCTACGTTCCGACTCTCACCTATGGTCATGAGCTTTGGGTAATGACAGAAAGAACAAGATCGCGGATACAAGCGGCTGAAATGAGTTTCCTTCGCAGGGTGGCTGGGCGCTCCCTTAGAGATAGGGTGAGAAGCACAGTCACTCGGGAGGAGCTCGGAGTAGAGCCGCTGCTCCTCCACATCGAGAGGAACCAGCTGAGGTGGCTCGGGCATCTTTTTTGGACGCCTCCCTGGGGAGGTTTTCCAGGCATGTCCCCCCGGGAGGAGGCCCCGGGGAAGACCCAGGACACGCTGGAGGGACTATGTCTCTCGGCTGGCCTGGGAACGCCTTGGTGTTCTTCCCGAGGAGCTGGCCGAGGTGTCTGGGGAAAGGGAAGTTTGGGCTTCCATGCTTAGACTGCTGCCTCCGCGACCCGGTCCCGGATAAGCGGAAGAAGATGAGACGAGACGAGAATTTGGAGAGTAGAATGGATGGGAGAGTCAGCTGGCCAGGGTTAGCTGTTAGCCTAGCATGGACACCCACATGCTTGCTGCATTTCTGTCTCCTTGCACACTGCATCTGATGACTCCTCCCCGTGTCAGTGGCCTCAGGCAAGGCTGAGGACTGGAGGCCTGTTCCTCGCAGCAGGGCAAAATCACACAGCTTCTCCAGCAGATCATCTTTTTTGATGTTTTCTGCATAGTATCTGTATTGAAAGAGTGTCTGGCAATGGTGGACATGAACACCAGTTGATCTGATGTCCTTGTGCTGTTCAGGGTCGAGCAGAGGAGCAAAATGAGACACAAAAAAGCGCCATTTTGGATACGGAGAGGCCATTGCATGCTACTGCCATGCCACCAGCTTGGACACAACTACACTACTACTACTATGAATAATAATAATAATAATAATAATACAGAGCGGCATGGTGGTGTAGTGGTTAGCGCTGTCACCTCACAGCAAGAAGTTCCAGGTTTGAGCCCTGTGGCCGGCGAGAGCCTTTCTGTGCGGAGTTTGCATGTTTTCCCCGTGTCCGCATAGGTTTCCTCCGGGTGCTCCAGTTTCCCCCACAGTCCAAAAACAGGCAGGTTAGGTTAATTGGTGACTCTAAATTGACTGTGAATGTGAGTGTGAATGGTTGTCTGTGTGTCGGCCCTGTGATGACCTGGTGACTTGTCCAGGGTGTACCCCACCTTTCACCCGTAGTCAGCTGGGATAGGCTCCAGCTTGCCTGTGACCCTGTAGAACAGGATAAAGCGGCTAGAGATAATGAGATGAGATGAGGTCGGACAACTGTAATCATTGTTGCTTTACAGTATATACATATTTACTTATACATCATGTACAATTAATTTTGTGCAGCAACATAAAATGTGTGTATTAAACTCATGCTCCTGAACTTCATGAACACACAGTCTGCTCCTTTCTATAGTCCACTGTTACGACCTCCCACTACCATAGGACATCACACATAAAAGCAGCCGGACAACAATTGATATATTAACGTTTTTTTTTCTTTTACTTGATATTTTTCATATTTTACAAGAAAAGGTTTTAACAGCAAAATGGAAAAATAGTACATAACGGTATTTTACAAGAAAAGGTTTTAACAGCAAAATGGAAAAATAGTACAGGGCGGTTGGCAGAGGAAGTAAGAAAACCACAACAAAAGCCTAGTCAACAACTGACTCCTCGTTCCAGCTTTCCTCGCTCCTGTGTCCCACGCGCAGCCGCGAGGCTGGTAGTTGATGCCAGTGATTTGGGGGCTGGAGCAGTACTGATGCAGCGTGGCTCTGATGGTGTGGAACATCCTCTGTTCTTTTTTTCCTGTAAATTTAACAGTTAGCGCGCATATTCCACAATTGAAAAAGAGGCCCTGGCGCTTGTGTTGGCGCTCCAACATTTCGAGGTTTATGTCGGTGGGGCCGTTGAGCCCGTTATAGTTTACACCGATCATAACCCGTTGACGTTTTTGCATCGTATGTGTAATCAAAATCAACGTCTGATGCGGTGGTGCCTCATCCTCCAGGGCTTTAACATCTCTATCCGACACATTTGTGGTAGCGAAAATGTGGTGGCAGATGCGTTTTCTCGCATTATTCTTCTGAGTAGCAGTGTACAAGGGCTTAGTGGCAAAAGCACTCGCATCCTTATGGGCCAATATGTATTCATCTGCCATAACGGCAGTGTCCGCAGGTTTTAAAATTTTATGTTCACCCAAATAAGAAGCGACGCTCTTGGGCAAGCAATTTTTGAAGTCTTCAAGCAGTATTAAATCATGAAGACCTTCAAAGGTGTTAACATTCTGCGACCCCAGCCATCGATCAAACAAGATTTCCTTTTCGCGAAAAAACTCAACATAAGTTAGAGCATCCGACTTTTTATAGTCGCGATATTTATGCTAATATGCCTCAGGCACAAGCGAGTAGATGCGCAATACCACTTCTTTAACCTTATCATAGTCCGCCGCATCATCCAACGACAAAGCGGAGTATGCTTGTTGAGCTTTGCCCTTAAATATACTCTGTAGAGTAATAGTCCAAACTGTACGTGGCCACTTCATCACCGTTGCTACGTGTTCAAAATGAGCGAAAAATTTATCCACCTCGTCCTCATTAAAAGGAGGAACGAACCTTATGTTACGAGTGACATCGAACTGATCAGAAAGAACAAACACCCCAGACTCCCGAGCACTCAACTCGAGCTCTTTTACACGAAGGGCTTGATTTAATTCAAGTTCCTTCATTCTCAGTTCATGCTCCCTCTGCTCTCTCTCTCGTATTATAAGCCTATCTGCCTCCAATTTTGCCTTTTCGCATTCCCACATTAACTCTTTTTTCCTGAATCTGTAGGCGACGGAGCTCAAGGGCAACCTTAGGCAGCTGGGCCATAGAAGGTTCACGCTGCATGCTGCACGCTACACGCGTGTAAAGAAAAGTGAACAAACGTAGCATGACTTGCTCTGGGCCATAGAACGGCGTTCACGTTGCACGCTGCATGCTGCACACTTCACGCGTGAAGCGAGAAATGAACATGCACACTTTTTTCTAGGCGTGAAGATGGAAATTCCAGTCAATGCATGCGGTCACCGCCGCGCCAGCCAATCAGAACGGGTCTAGGGAGATAACTCTATGCTTTCAGGGGAAAACTTCAGAAAAAATATAATTGAATGGTATAATTGAAAAATAATTCTTCATCAGGATTGTCAAGCAGATTATAGAATGTTCGGTGAAATTCACCACGGGTTTCTCTCAGAAGGAAGTGTTCTCGGCTCCAAATTCTGTTCCTTTTTCTCTTCCTCTGTCTCAGTAAAAGCAGAATGAGGCAATCGTCGTCATCCGAAGAGTCCATATTGTTGGTTACTCAGTCAAAGTAGAACAGACGCAACACGTGAACATCCAAGCATGAAGTTTAATGGCCCAGGGTCCGGTTCTTCATGTGAACGTGTAGCGTGCAGCATGCAGCGTGAACCTTCTATGGCCCAGCTGCCTTAGAAGTTGCGGCAGGTGAAGCAGGTGTTTCAGCAGGTAGGATGGGCTTGTCACCATCCAAAACCTCATCACTATCTACCAAAACACCGCGGGCGATTAAAGACTCCGTCAAGAGTTTCAACAGCTCGGCTTTAGATGGACTACCGCTAACATCTATATTATAATGCCCCGCTACCATCACGAGATGATCCCGTGTGATAGACGACAAGACATCTAAAGTTGGAGAAGCAACAAACTCCTCCAAACTAAACATTGGGTCGCAAAATATTGAGTAGCAAACAATTACCCACATAAACACACAAAGGTAATGCGAGAGCAGAAACCGGCACACACACAAAAAACGCACCACTAATTAAAACAGCTTATGCCTAAAGGGTGTTAGCAATTAGCCAATTAGAATCTGGTGGTTCAAACTCCCGGATGAGCCCCCATTTTTATATTACGACTTCCCACTACCATAGGACATCACACATAAAAGCAGCCGGACAATTGATATATTAACGTTTTTTTTCTTTTACTTGATATTTTTCATATTTTACAAGAAAAGGTTTTAACAGCAAAATGGAAAAACAGTACAGGGCGGTTGGCGGAAGTAAGAAAACCACAACAAAAGCCTAGTCAACAACTGACTCCTCGTTCCAGCTTTCCTCGCTCCCGTGTCCCACGCGCAGCCGCGAGGCACAAAATAACAGTGAAAGCTTCCGGTCCTCTGCCTAACCTACACTGACTGACTGTTCTACAAAACGTGCAGGAACAACCACCCAAAACTTCAACTAGCTAACACCACCACCAGCTAAAGCTATTTACAACAGAAATAAAAACTAACTAACAAAACATTAAAAGGTGCGCGTGTGCCGGCGTCTGCTCAAAGAGGAAGCGCAAGCGAGAGAGAGAAAGAGAGCCATCACGAAGTTAGGGCGTCTTTATAGTTGGAGGACCGCCCAGTAAGCACAACACCAATGCACCAACGCTCCACCTATGGGATATGATTGGAGAGACATTAACAAGATCAGCAACACATCATTAACAAACGTAATTACCCCAAGCAACACCAGCACCGCGTAACATCCACACAGAACCAGACCGACCCATTGTTCACCATCAGTTAATACTTAATAAAGTCTGTGCGTGTGTGTGTGTACTTTATACTGTGCATATTAATGAATCATGCAGTTCACTCAGTGGTGCGTGATACATTTATTTGAATCTGCATCACATTAAGCATCAGTAACATCCATAAGCATCATAATAAATGGTGTGTGTTGCATCTCAGTTGCAGTATTAAGATGCTTTAAGCTTTTCATTCGATGGCAACTGTATGAGCACACAGTCTGGGGAACTTAGGAGTAGTAACACTGAAACACACACATAAACACACACACATCAGTACAATCTCATCTACTCTCATCTCATTTAGAAATGGATTTTATTCCACTTTTTTAAATTAAAATCCTGGAATTAAACAATAATCTTTGTGTAATTGTCAGATACTCACATGAAGCCTTGCTGTGGACAGCGTGAGTCTGTCTTTGTAACCTTCAGGATCTTTTCAGGAGGAATTTTGCCAGTGAAAAACTCAGAACAGCATTCAAAAGGCTCTCTGATATGTTTAGTATGTTCAGCTGAGTAAGACACAGATGAGGTGGTTTAGTCAAATAGAAACTCATAATAAAATAAATGTGCATAAATGTCATATAAACTTATTCATCTTTCAGATCTTCAGTTAATGAAACATTTTGATATGATCTCAGTACTACTACTACTACTAATAATAATAATAATCCAGGAAGCTCTGATCTGTTTTTAGACACATTGCACATAACGTGTTACGCATTGTTCCCATGTAGAACACATTTTTATTTCACAGGAAGGACAACTGTAATCATTGTTGCTTTACAGTATATACACTGAGTAACCACTTATCAAGTCCATATCCTCTATAAGCCACTCTGAAGGTGGAACATTAATAAGTATTATACATCAATTAATACCAAATAAAAAGTGTGTGTGTGTGGTTTACACTGTACATATTTACTTATAGAGTAGAGTGGGGTAATACACCCCCATAGGGTAAAAGGCCCCCGGCCTGTTTTACCCAAAATAACCACCAGATGGTGTAAAGTTAAATTTCTATTGTTGCTATGGACTGGCTTGAGAATGGGGATATACAAATATCCACTGTGGATCGCATATCAGCAACGCAGCGGAGAGAAATCAAATTTCATGGTAAGTGATATAATTTTCAGATATCAGTAAAACTGTATTTAGATAGCTGCTATTTCGTCAGATATCACAGCTGTGTATGTGGTATGAGTAGACAAGTCAGTACGTTAAAAAATACATTAGGTATAAAAAGTGGAATCACCTTTTGAAAGTAAGACCCTTTTTTGTAAAAGTGTAGTCTGTGGGGTAAAACGCCCCCTTAATGGCAGGGTAAATGACCCCCAGGGGGCATCATTTCCTTTTATCATAATTAGAGTAGAGTGGGGGGGAAAGCCCCCCTGAAGGAAAATTCAGTTTTTCTCCAAGTTGAAATGAACCATGTGTTTAGTTTTAATCATAGTTTTTGACAACAGTGACATGAACAATAATGCCACCTAAAGTTTGCCTAAAGTTAATACTTAATTTTTTTTTTTTAACAAAAACAAACATTGTGCCAAGGGGGCCTTTTACCCCCCCAGTGGGGTAAAAGGCCCCCTGAGGTGGGGCAATAGGCCCCCTCACTCAAAAAAAACAAGAAAATATCCCTGAATTAATGAATAGCTTGTTCTTTGTTAATTCATGTTCAATCCACACAAAATTATATTGAAATTAAAATGCGAAATATAATAAAATAATGCATCTATTCATTAATTCAGGGATATTTTCTTGTTTCTTTCACATTATAGGCTTAAGTAAACACTTTTGCTATCCAAACAGCTTTTTTTGAGTGAGGGGGCCTCAGGGGGCCTTTTACCCCACTGGGGGGGGGGGGGGGGGGGTAAAAGGCCCCCTTGGCACAATGTTTGTTTTTGTTAAAAAAAAAAAAAGTATTAACTTTAGGCAAACTTTAGGTGGCATTATTGTTCATGTCACTGTTGTCAAAAACTATGATTAAAACAACACATGGTTCATTTCAACTTGGAGAAAAACTGAATTTTCCTTAAGGGGGGCTTTTTCCCCCACTCTACTCTAATCATTATCACATTTGTTTCTATCCATGTTTTTACTGCTGTTTAAATACTCTGCTTTATGATTCCGCTTTCTGTTTTGCTTTTGTTTTTTTAAATAACACGCCTGCTAAAAAACACTCTTTGTGCGCTTACAGTAGATCCGTCTACCGCCATCTATCTTGTAGTGTCCTGATTCCTAGATCTTTAATGGCCCTTTTCCACTACCCTTTTTCAGCTCACTTCAGCTCGCTTCAGCTCACTTCAGCCCGACACGGCTCGCGTTTCAACTATCTAAGAACAGCACGACTCAGCTCGCTTCAGCCCTGCTCAGCCCCCAAAACTCGCACGGTTTTGGAGTAGGGCTGAAGCGAGCCAAACTGAGCTGAGTGAGGCTAGGGGCGTGAGGAGACACTCCCCTGTGCACTGATTGGTGAGGAGGAGTGTCCTCACATGCCCGCACATGCCCCGCGAGCACGCTGGGATCTGTAAACACCGTAAACCCGGAAGAAGGAGAATTATGAGAATTATGAAGCCTTATGCGCCTCGCCTCATCTATACGCTCTTGCCAGTATCTGTTGGCGTTGTCGGCGACAACAAGCCACAGCACCAAGACCAGCAACACTAACGACTCCATGTCCTCCATGTTTATTGTTTACTCTCCGGGTTGTGAGACTACCGCTTAAAAGGTCACTGATGTCACTGTTTGCGCCACCTAACGACATCACGTGACGTCCACCCACTTTCTCTAACTCCACCCAATGTGTCCACCCACTTCCAGCCAGCACGGTTCAGCGTGGTTGTAGTCGAAATGCAACTCCAACAGCCCCGCTCAGCTCGACTCAGCCCAACTCAGCACGGCACGGCTCAGCCCAACTCAGCCGCGTTGGTAGTGGAAAAGCAGCATAACCTAGCCACATATAAAAAGTTGTATGCCTCCATGTTCTTCCAGGTTTTCATCTACGTGTACCACCAGGTAGTTTGAGATGTCGGGGAACTCAACAGATGGATCATTTTCCAACTCATAGGAAAAATTCTTCTTTGTTAGCGTGTAAGGATCTAATCCCATTGAGTGGTTTCTTTATCCACATTTTGGTTTTAATAACTTGCTTGTTTGCTGAACACAAACATGGCAATACATTCCTGTGTGAATGGACCAGCCATCAAAATTTCTAGGGAAGGATGGAACAAGTGGTTTCACACTTTCTTTTAATGGACTATTATAGAGGTTTCTCCTCTCAATCATTCACACCTATCGACAGTTTCAGAGCGAGTTAACCTAACCACATGTCTTTAGACTGTGGGGAAACCTGGAGCAAACCCACACAGACATGGGGAGAACATTTAGACTCCACACAAAAAGACCCCCTTCAGCCGCTGGGCTTGAACCCAGAACCTTCTTACTGTGAGGTGACAGTGCTAACCACTACACCACTGTGCCATCCAGCATTGCACTATATACACTGAGTAACCACTTATCAAGTCCATATCATCTACGTATCAGTCACTCTGAAGGTGGAACATTAATTAGTATTATACATAAGTTAATACCTGATAAAGTGTGTGTGTGTGTACTTTATACTGTACATATAATTAAAAATGCAGTTCACTCAGTTGTGTGTTATAAATTTATTTGAATCTGCACTGGATTAAGCAACAGTAACATCCAAAGCATCAGAATAAATGGTTGGTAAAAGTGGAATAGAGTGAAGAAATGGGTGAAGAGTCGATTATTAGGCTTTGTGCGTGTGTGCGTGCGTGCGTGTGTGTGTGTGTGTTGCATCTCAGCTGCAGCATTAAAATGCTTTAAGCTTTTCATTTGATGGCAACTTGATGAGCACACAGTCTGTGGAACGTAGGAGTAGTAAGACTGAAACACACACAGCAATACAATCTCATCTACTCTCATCTCATTTAGAAATGGATTTAATTTCACTTTTTAAAAATTAAAATCATGGAATAAAACAGTAATCCTTGTGTAACTGTCAGATACTCACATGAACCCTTTCTGTGGACACTGAGTCTGTCTTTTTAACCTCCAGGATGTATTGGGGAGGAATTTTGCCAGTGAAAAACTCAAAGCAGCATTCTGTAGGTGCAACAGCTTTAGCTGAGCAAAAGAGAGATGAGGTGTTTTTTGTCAAACAGAAAATATTAATAAAATAAATGCCAAGATCAGGATCAAGCCCAGGACCAAAAATACATGACCCATCTTCATTTTTTCAGCAGCTGGTTGTGTGAAGATTTGATCCCTTCTCTTGCTCCAATATCAAATTTGATTGAATCAGATTTTATTGGTTCATTTTATACAAATGATTATTCAAGGCCGATTTTTCTCCACCCTCTGTACATCTACACATCTCTGCATCCATCCCCTCGACTCACCACATCCTCCACTCTAGATATACAAGCAGCTACAAAGATCTTTAATCGAGATTATCCTACAGTCAAAAGGATTTGAAAACCTGACTATCATGTCCATATGTGGTTCTTCCCCAAACTGTTGCCAAAAAGCTAAAAGCAGACATTTGTATTGAATGTGCTTGCATGCTGTAGCATTATAATTTCCCTTCACTGGAACTAAGAGGCCCAAACCTGTTCCAGCATGACAAAGCCCCTGTGCACAAATTGAGCTCCATGAAGACATCATGTGTTAAGGTTGGAGTGGAAGAACTCGAGTGTCCTGCACAGAGCCCTGACTGGCCTCGACCCTATCGAACACCTTTGGGATGAACTGGAACACGGACTACACCCCAGGCCTCCTCACTCAACATTAGGGCCTGATCTCACTGATGCTCTTCTAGCTGAACAAACACAAATCCACACAGCTACACCATAAAATCTAGCTGAAAGCCTTCCCAGAATAGTGGAATGTAATTATAACAACAAGTCTGGAATGGGATATTCAACAAGCACATATGGGTGTGATGGTCAGGTGTTCTATATATGATTATTGTGGAGCTTTGTGTGCACTGAGCAGAGCCTCATACTTAAAAGAATATGGTAATGCATCAACCTGATTTTTGATGGCTTTGACCCTAAGATGTCCATATGTACGAAAGAACATACAGGTGTTCTGTATATGGTTTTCATGTATCTAGAAGATAGTGACTCATCCATCTGTCATCATTTAAACACTGCTATACAGCCTATGTTGAGTGCAAAAGTTGATAAAACCAACAGATAACACAAGTGTGCTTTTACAGATATTCCCTCATTGTACTCGTAACAAAACTAGTAACAAAAATGGGAAGAATGTGACTTTTATAATGACTGTAGACGTCAGAGCGGGTAGGTGGAGCACAGAAGTACGACAGGCCAAAACTGAGTTCCAAAAACTCTTTTTATTTGCACTTTACAGTCGCAAACATACACTCTCCCAGCCACACACATATACACACACATCAGTCATCTGGTTCGGGAGAGCTCACTTCCTCTGCTCTCTCTCTCCTTATATAGGGTGTGGTTGCTGGGAAGACACACAAACAGGTTAATTCACCTCAGGTGTAGTGATTCTGCCACTTACCTTCCCTGACTCCGCCCTCCGGTCACAGACCGACGCTTGACCATGCCCCCACTGCCACATACCCCCACCGCCCAACTCAGGCTGGGCAGCCGTCCAGCCTGCAGCCGACTCCACCCCCCCTTGACGGGAGAGAAAGTCCGTCACAACCATCTGCGCCCCCGGCCTGTGGACCACCTTGAAGTTAAAGGGTTGGAGTGCCAGATACCAACAGGTGATCCGCGCGTTGGCATCCTTCATGCAGTGGAGCCACTGGAGGGGCGCGTGGTCTGAACAGAGGGTGAAAGGGCATCCCAGCAGGTAGTAACGGAGGGCAAGGACCGCCCACTTGATTCCTAAGCACTCTTTTTCAATGGTGCTGTAGCGCCCATCATGCACTGACAGTTTATGACTTATATACAGCATTGGGCGATCCTCCCCCTCCACCTCCTGGGACAAAACAGCCCCCAGCCCTCTGTCCGATGTGTCCGTCTGCAATATAAAAGGGAGAGAAAAGTCAGGGGAGTGTAACAGTGGCCCCCCACACAGTGCAGCCTTTACCTCAGAAAAAGCCCGCTGGCATTGCTCTGTCCACTGGACCGGATCTGGTGCACCCTTTTTAGTGAGATCAGTCAGCGGGCTGGTGATGTCCGAATAATTAGGTATAAACCTATGATAATAGCCAGCCAGCCCCAGGAACTGTCTCACCCCCTTTTTGGTCTTGGGCCTCGGGCAGGCCGCAATCGCTGCCGTCTTGTTAATTTGGGGATGCACCTGCCCATTGCCCAAGTGGAAGCCCATATACCGTACTTCGACCTGCCCAATCACACACTTCTTTGGGTTGGCTGTGAGACCCGCCCACCTCAGTGACCTAAGGACGGCCCTCAGGTGTTGTAGGTGCCACGGCCAGTCATTACTAGAAATAATGATGTTGTCAAGGTACGCGGCAGCATAGGTGGCGTGGGGGCGGAGGACCCTATCCATCAGCCGCTGAAACATAGCGGGTGCCCCAAACAGCCCAAAAGGAAGTGTGACAAACTGATGTAAGCCGAACGGTGTGGAAAAGGCCGTTTTTTTCTCGGGATAATGGAGTCAAGGGGATCTGCCAATAACCCTTTGTCAAATCCAGTGTCGAGTAAAAGCGAGCCATGCCTAGTCGATCGAGCAACTCATCAATACGAGGCATTGGGTACACGTCGAATTTAGACACCGCGTTGACTTTTCTATAGTCTACACAGAACCGGACCAACCCGTCGGCCTTGGGTACCAAGACCACCGGGCTGCTCCAGTCGCTGTGGGACTCCTTGACAATGCCCATTTCGAGCATGGCCTCGAGTTCTTCCCAAACCACTTTTTTCTTGTGATCGGGTAGCCTGTAAGGGCAGCTATGCACTACCACCCCCAGGGGCATCTTAATGTGGTGCTCTATGATGTCGGTGCGGCTGGGCAGGGGCAAGAACACGTCCGAAAATTCGGTCCACAACTGGGCAACCTCCGTGAGTTGGGTCGGGGACAGGTGGTCTCCACAGGGGACCGGAGAGGTACGCAATGCCAATGCTCCCTTTTGAACCTCCGGCCCCAGCTCCGCCTTCTCCGGAACCACCGACACCAATGCCATGGGGACCTCCTCGTTCCAGAGTTTGAGCAGATTGAGGTGGTAAATCTGTAGCGCCCCACCCCTGTCCATTCGCCTCACCTCGTAGTCGACGTCCCCGACTCGCCGTGTGACCTCAAAGGGTCCTTGCCACTGGGCGACCAATTTGGAGCTCGACATGGGCAACAGTACGAGTACTTTATCTCCCAGTGCGAACTCCCTAAGGTGCGTACCCTTGTCGTACAGGCAGGTTTGCCGTTCTTGGGCCTGCCGCAAATTCTCCTGGGTTAGGTGTGTGAGTGTGTGGAGTTTTGCGCACAGGTCCATAATGTATTGAATTTCATTTTTACTTGGTAAAGGTCCCTCCTCCCAATTTTCTCGCAGCACGTCTAAAATGCAGCGCGGCTTACGCCCATATAACAATTCGAATGGGGACAACCCCGTGGAGGCTTGTGGGACCTCTCGCACTGCAAACAACAAGGGTTTGAGCCATTTATCCCAATTATGTGCGTCCTCGCTTATGAATTTCTTAATTATATTTGAGGGTGCGAGTGAATCGTTCGACCAAACCATACGTTTGTGGGTGATAAACGCTGGTGCAGATCGGCTTAATACCTAATAATCCATAAAGTTCGTTCAGTGTTCGTGACATAAAAGAGGTGCCTTGATCAGTCAGAATCTCTTTGGGGATTCCAACTCGGGAGATAATGCGGAAGAGTGCTTCCGCAATACTGCGTGCTGAGATATTGCGAAGAGGCACTGCTTCCGGGTATCATGTTGCATAGTCCACTAGAGCTAATATAAAGCTGTACCCTCATGTTGACCGATCTAATGGCCCGACGAGATCCATCCCAATCCTTTCGAATGGGGTCTCGATTAATGGGAGAGGGCGTAAAGGCGCTTTTGAAATGGCCACTGGATTTACCAACTGGCATTTGCAGCACGCCGTACACCACCTACGGACATCGCCACAAATCCCTGGCCAATAGAACCGGGCCATTATTCAGGCTAGTGTTTTATCCTGCCCCAAGTGTCCAAGTGGGATTAAAGTGAGCCGCCTGGAATACCAATTCCCGGTGGCTTTTTGGAATCAAGAGCTGAGTGATTTGTTCTTTAGTCTGAGTGTATAATCTATCCTTCATAATAGAAAAATAGGACGGGGTGGCATTTGGCTGGAGCGTTTGACCATCGATTATTCTCACTTGGTCAAACGCATGCTGCAGAGTCTCGTCTCATGACTGCTCTAACAGAAAATCTGCGAGGGATTCCCCAAGAGAGAGAGGAGGAGCCGGCAGCTCCTCACTCTGACGTAGATATGACGTAGACGGTTCTGTGACAGCTGCTCCTGCCAAAGCGACACCGGGACCTCCCCCTGCTAAACTACGGCAGGACCCACTCTTTACTAAATGACTCATTAACTCCCCGAATCCTGGCCAATCAGTCCCCAAATTATCGAGTGGGTGAGGCGAGGATTAACCGCCGCCTTTACTCTAAATTTTTCCCCTCTGAAAAAAATGTGGACCGACACCAAAGGGTAGCTGTGAACATCCCCGTGCACACACAACACCTTCACCCCCTGGGCTCCCCCCAATGCCTCGTTTTGCACCAGGCTTTGGTGAATTGAGGTCTGATTACAGCCAGAGTCCACCAACGCCTGATACATCCCCTTGGATACTCACCGGTATGCGATACGCTCCGGCCCGATCAAGGGCGGCTCCTGGCACGTCGGGGATCTGGACCACCGTGCCGACCTCCTTTGCCAAGCATTGATGCTGGAGGAGCCCCGGCTCCCCGCAGCACCAGCAAACCGGCCCGGGCTTTCTCTCTGCACCGGTACTCTGGGGCTCACTCACCTGAGGGGGGGGAGAGACAGACATGGAAGCAGGAAATGGGAGGACACTGCAGGTGCGGCGGACCGGCTGTGAGGGAGCCAGCCCCTGCCTCCGTGGTGGGGGAACGGGGCGAGGACAAGACACAGAAGGGGAGGGGGGAGAGAGAGAGAGAGGAGAAAAGTGAAGAGGGGATCTGTGATCCTGCCACGGGAACAGCCGCCAAATGATCCTCCGCCAACTCGATGGCCTGATCCAGCGACGCCGGGCGATGGCACTGGACCCATTCCGCCGTTTCTTTGGGAAGTTGCGCGATGAACTGCTCCAGTGCCACCAGGTCGACGACTCCCTCGGCGTCACGGTTGTCAGCCCTCAGCCACCGCCTGCAGGCGTCCCGGAGTTGCTGGCCAAATGCGAATGGGCGGCCGATCTCCTCTAGGCGCAGAGCGCGGAAGCGCTGACAATGTTGTTTGGGGGTGCACCCCACACGCTGGAGGATGGCCTGGCGCAGGTCTGCGTAGACCAGCCGACTGTCGGAGGGGAGCTGTAGCGCGGCCAGCTGCGCCTCGCCCATTAGCAGGGGGAGGAGGCACGCCGCGCGCTGTTCCACCGGCCACCCCGAGGCCTCTGCTGCTTGTTCAAATTGTGTGAGGAAGGCCTCGGGGTCATCGTGCGGGCCCATCTTTGTTAGGGTGAGGTGGAGTGGGCCCGCAGCGGTGGAGATGGTGGACCCCGCTGACGCGAGAAGGTGCCGGAACGCCTGTCGATCTTCCTGTTGCGCCAGCACCAGGGCCTCGAACCGTTGTTCTTGCTCCTTTCGGAGGGCGAGCAGCGCCTGGTGCTGGCTCTGTTGGGCCGTGGCGAGGGTGTGGATCAGGTTTGCGAAGGGGGAGGACTCCATGGGGCTGTTCTCTTCTGTGCTCGGTTCCCGGGTTTCGGCACCACTATAGACGTCAGAGCGGGTGGGTGGAGCACAGAAGTACGGTAGGCCAGAACTGAGTTCAAAAAACTCTTTTTATTTGCACTTTACAGTCGCAAACATACACTCTCCCAGCCACACGCATATACACACACATCAGTCATCTGGTTCGGGAGAGCTCACTTCCTCTGCTCTCTCTCTCTCCTTATATAAGGTGTGGTTGCTGGGAAGACACACAAACAGGTTAATTCACCTCAGGTGTAGTGATTCTGCCACTTACATTCCCTGACTCCGCCCTCTGGTCACAGACTGATGCTTGACCACGCCCCCAGTGCCACAATGACTTTTCCAAGTTTGTTGTTTGTTTGCTGTTTTTAGGGTTTTTTAAAGTAGTTTTCCTCACTCTTCGAGGAGTGTGAAGAATGCTTAAAGCCATTTTTTCCTCAGGTTGCTCCATAACACATGCTTCCTCACATGGGACACATGAATCCAGCCAACTGCATCTGTTTGAACTGCAGCTCACGCTGCATCACAGGGCAGCATAACACCCTCGAAGGAAATCACTCTTTACCCTGCTCTTCATATGTGAGCTCACAACTGGCTCACGTCACTGTGAGAGAGTATGGCCAGTTTTGCTCCCTTTGCTCCCAGTCACAGATCCAGAGATGGACAGTAACAAAGTACATTTACTTAAGTACACTTTTTGAGTATCTGCACTTTACTTGAATATTAAATTTTTTGGCAACTTATGACTTTAACTTATGACACTAACTTCACTTGAAATATAAATATCATACTTTTTACTCCACTACATTTCTATCAAGGTCCTTGTTACTCATTACTATGAAGTAGCTTTGAAAGTGGATGTTTTTTCTTTTCTTTTATAAAACATGATTGTTTTTTTCACTGGTGACACTGAGGCAGCCTATCAGTAATCAGTAAGGTCACGTCACGTCCATAGACTGGATAAAATCAAGATCAGTGATTTCTCTGCAGCATTATTTAACACGATCAGTTGATGGCAGAATGGAAGGAGGCAGTTCTTCTGGAAAATGCACACACTCATGGCTATAGCTAGAACCCAAGTTTCAGTTTTCGGAAAGGAATAAAGCGTCATTTCATTTTAAATATTTGCTGAAAATGGAGCACATCACGGCCTACAAAAACTTGCCGTCCAACCTGCAGAAGCATATTGAGGTATGTACTGTAAACATTTTATTTCAAGAAAAAACTTGCAATGAAGTTGTATGTAATTTTAGAGATAGCGACAACATTGCAATAGCTGTGCAGTCTGGTTAGTCAAAGTACTTTCTATGGATTTGACCATCAAGTTGCCATCGCCTTGTCCACGGCTAATGTTAGCACAAAGCATTTTAACTTGGACACTGTTAGTTAGCATGTAAACACAAAGTTATGCTGACATGAATAACGTCAACTTATCTGAAGTGCTTTCAGAAATGTTTTAGCATAATCTTGCCAAATAAACAAAATGTAGAAATCTTTCTTTTCTAGTAGAATTAGCTACCCAATATGATTTTGAGTTTGAAAAGATTTTGCTAGCATGTCAGCTTCACTGACTAGCTAGCTTAATGTTAAACCACCATGATTCCACAGGCAGATTCATATGTACATGAATACATACACGTGCGTGCACACGCACACACACACACACACACACACAAAACCTGTGAGATGTACAGTATTGTACTAGTCAGTCACAACAAATTGTTAAGCTAATGGAGTGGACCTGGGTTTATTAAGCTAAACGTGTGGACCTGGGTTTATTAAGCTAAAGGTGTGGACCTGGGTTTTACTCAGGTTGGATTGTCATTTTTATTTTCTGAGAAAGCTGCATTTACAGCTATTCCACTGTCTTCCTGATTAACATACACATACATGTATGCACACACTGCCAGAGCCGGGTCAGAACACTACCATGCGGCTTTGTGGGGGTGGGGAGGAGGGTTACAATTAAAAAAGAAAGTGACAATGGTTCTTTTTCATTTCAGTTGTTTTTCATACTGTAACATTCTACCATGTATTTATTCTACAGGTTCTACAAGACCATCAGTCGAGCCAGTCGGTTGCTTCAGAGGCATTACGTTTTGTAAGCGCTGTGACAATAATACAACAATGCTTTGACAGAAAATGTACTTTTAATACTTAAGTATTTTTAAAAGCAAGTACTTCAGTAAGCCCTGTGATGACCTGGCGACTTGTCCAGGGTGTACCCCACCTTTCGCCCATAGTCAGCTGGGATAGGCTCCAGCTTGCCTGCGACCCTGTAGAACAGGATAAAGTGGCTAGAGATGATGAGATGAGAGTACTTCAGTATTTTACCTGAAGTAAAAATTTGACTGTCCAACTTTCACTTGTATTGGAGTAATATTTGACCAGTGGGATCTGTACTTTGACTTAACTAATGAAGTTGGGTACTTTGTCACCTCTGCACCGATCACTGTGGCACCGTTGGGATTCAAACTCCCTTTAAAAATTATTTTTGATGAAAGAATGATTTTCTGATACATTGCTCATTCGCTAGCTTTTCAGTGATAACGTCCGAACAGATCACCTGCTTAACAGAAAGACCGCAAATGGAAGCACGATCAACTTCTAACTGTTGGAGTGGAAAATTCCATTCTACACATGCAAATTGTTAATGTGTGTCCTTCCCCGCACACAAATAACACGCTACGGTAAAAAATAGACCACAACTCATTTTATAGCTCAGAAATTCATACAAGATCAGCTACCATCGTAACATATTCTGTAAGAAGCATATTCTATACCTGACTTTCAGCTTTCATTTTAAAAAACAAAATCGCAGATTTATAACTCAATTTTTATATGGTGTAGTGATTTTAAGTTACTACTTTTAGTGAGGTCGTGACCTCGACCCTGAGGCTTTCCATTTAGATCAAAACACACAATCGTATTGGTTTTGGGTATGTGGAAAATGGAGTTACAACAGTGATCAAATATTTTGCATGATGTTTTATTACGGTTATGATTATTCTGTGAGCGCACCAATCCTTCAATCTATAAAGTTACAACTTAAAATACAATTAGTGATAACTGTAGACATTTCAGTGGACTAGAACCTTTTTAAGGGAATATTATGTAGTCAACCATTTATCATGTCCCAGATCAAGCCGCCATTGTTCCACAAATTAGCAGAATTTTTGCCAAATTCTGAATAGAGTATTCACATCAAACATTTAGTTTTATCTGTATTATTTCTTTCATCATTTTATTTCAAATTAAAACCAACATCACCATTCAAAACCATATAGTTTATTGACTGTGAGTATATTTAGTGGGGAACCCCCACAGTACCCAGTTTCTGAGACAGACCCATGGCGGCTGCTCGTGGGCTCGGCGCTGCATGTCTGCCATTTTGTTTATGTTTTGGTTTGGTTATTTGTAATGGCTTTGTTTGTATTTGGTTTTTCTTTCATGTAATCACTCTTCACTACACTATCATCACATGCTTGCACTGTCTAACACTACTGATTAACTGCCTTACTCACATCATACATTTATTTTATAAATATTTCTATTTTTTTAAAGTAAATTAAGATCTTCAATCTCTGTCCTTGTCCTCCTTCCTTTGTTGCAATTTGTGAATCAGTCGTAACATACAGCTCCATCAGATGTGTGTATTAAACTCACGTTCCTGAACTTCATGAACACACAGGCAGGGGATCTTAGGAGTAGCAACACTGAAACACACAGATAAACACACACATCAACACAATCTCATCTACTCTCATCTCATTTCGAAATGGATTTAATTTCAATTTTAAAAAAATTAAAATAATGGAATTAAACAGTAATCCATGTGTAACTGTCAGATACTCACAGGAAGCCTTGCTGTGGACAGCGTGGGTCTGTCTTTTTCACCTTCAGGATGTCTTGGGGAGGAATTTTGCCAGTGAAAAACTCAGAACAACAACTTGGAGGCTGTGCGATTTGATCAACACCTAAAACAGAGCGAAAAACAGATGAGGTGTTTTAGTCAAATAGAAACTAATACTAAAATAAATATGCATAAAATGTCAGATAAAAATTATCCATCTTTCAGATCTGCAGTTAATGAAATGTTTTGATGTGATCTTACTACTACTACTACTACTAATAACAATAATAATAATAATAATAATAATATCCATTATAATCCAGGAAGCTCTGATCTGTTTTTAGACACATTACATGTTACGTGTTACGCATTGTTCCCGTGTAGAACACATTTTTATTTCACAGGTAGGACAACTGTAATCATTGTTGCTTTACAGTATATACACTGAGTAACCACTTATCAAGTCCATATCCTCTATAAGTCACTCTGAAGGTGGAACATTAATAAGTTTTATACATCAGTTAATACCAAATAAAATGTGTGTGTGTGTGTGTGTGTGTAGTTTATACAGTACATATTTACTTCTACTTCATAAGCAACTAATATTGTACAGCTACATAAACTGTGTGTATTAAACTCATGCTGAGCATCTGAATAGAGCCCCATGATCAGGACGAAGCCCAGGACCAAAACCGCACAACTCAACTTCATGTTCTCAACAGATGTGTGAAGATCTGATCTATTCTCTCTCGAACAACTCAACTCAAGATGTTGACCTGAGTTGTACTTGTTGATTTTAAACCAACTAAGTCCGGTCCCGCCCCCACACCCACTACCACCACCCCCACCACCCCCTGTACATCTACACACATTGCCTCAACTCACCACTTCCTCTCCTCAAGCTCTACAATTTCTTGAGAAGATAACGACTGATCCATCTCTTACTCCTTAAATATTAAACACATGAATACATTAATACAGATTGCATTTTAGTGCAAAAGTTTATAACTTCTGATACCATGGTATATAAACATTTACTTTTTTTAAATAAAATTTTGATTTTTCTCCAACGTTAACTCACATTGTTCATGTATCTGTTAGATAACATCCCTGTATATACTCATGTTTAATAAATCAGGCGATTCACTCAGTGGTGTGTTTATGGTTGATAAAAAGCGATGTTCATGACTAAACAGTGTTCATAGTAAAACTAAAAGTCACACACACACACACACACACACAGAGTCTCATCTCAACAGCATCTCAAAAAATTCATGCATGTAATACTTTCACCCTGTGTGTACCCAATCCACACTCACTGCTGGATTTGTGTTGCATTTACTGTGTACCATAATAATTTAGCCACACCCACATCTCCACTACTCTTTTTGAATAATGTTAATGAGTAATAAATAATTTACCAAATTTTTACTCATATTCAGCGTGGCCCAAGCCCAGGCCCAATACGTCTCATGTACTGTCCAGTCGCCTCCTGACCCTGGGAAGGAAGTAGTTGCCCCGCCTCTCTACTTCACTGATGTCATGCTCTTTGTGCCTCCTGACTCCGGTGAGGTCATCGCTCCAGTGCTCGGCTTCACAGAGGTCATCACACCACCACCCTTCACTGCTGAATTCAGTGCCCTGCCGCCCTGTTCCATCACTCTGCTGTCAAAGGTTCTGTGCAACACCTGCCCTGGGAACCCTGGCACCTTATGGAAATTCTGTCCAGGGGTCCAGGACCTCCTGTTTTGACACTTTTGGAGTACTTTGGGAGCTTAGGCCGGTAGGGGTAGGGGTTCGCAATTATGTTATGAATTCCCCGACTTGGTGTGTGCCAACATATACTGCATGCTCCAGTGAAAAAAGACTTATAAATGTGTTCATATTTGTGCCTTCACCAGCATGTCTTCCCCCTTCACAGATGTTGTGTCATCTTAATGCTGGATGCTCTACCATCCCCTCCTCACCTCATTACCCACTTCACATCCAAATATACTGTAGTTGCAAAAAAAATTATCTTTTAAATCGTCTTCTTGCGAGTCATAATCGGAAATGAACTCATTCCAAATTAACTACTAACACACAAACACTTCTCTGCGTTAAATGTTCATAGTCAAGTTTTAAAAGTGTATGTAAACCTCTGGGCGAAGAGTTTGAGCGTAACTGCAGAGTATGCGCGCAAAACTCCACACACTCCACAAACTCCACACACTCACGCACCTAACCCAGGAGAATTTGCGGCAGGCCCAAGAACGGCAAACCCGCCTGTATGACAAGGGTACACGCCTTAGGGAGTTCGCACCGGGAGATAAAGTACTCATACTGTTGCCCACATCGAGCTCCAAATTAATCGCCAAGTGGCAAGGACCCTTTGAGGTCACACGGCGAATCGGGGACGTCGACTACAAGGTGAGGCGAATGGACAGGGGTGGTGCGCTACAGATTTACCACCTCAATCTACTCAAACTCTGGAATGAGGAGGTCCCTGTGGCATTGGTGTCAGTGGTTCCGGAGAAGGTGGAGCTGGGGCCGGAGGTTCAAAAGGGAGCATTGGCATCGCGTACCTCTCCGGTCCCCTGTGGAGACCACCTCTCCCCAACACAACTCGCGGAGGTTGCCCAGTTGCAGACCGAATTTTCGGATGTGTTCTCGCCCCTGCCCGGCCACACCGACCTCATAGAGCACCACATTGAGATGCCCCCGGAGGTGGTAGTGCGTAGCCACCCTTACAGGTTACCCGAACACAAGAAAAAAGTGGTTCGGGAAGAACTCGAGGCCATGCTCGAAATGGGCATCGTCGAGGAGTCCCACAGTGACTGGAGCAGCCCGGTGGTCTTGGTACCCAAGGCCGACAGGTCGGTCCGGGTCTGTGTAGACTATAGAAAAGTCAACGTGGTGTCTAAATTCGACGCATACCCAATGCCTCGTATTGATGAGTTGCTCGATTGACTAGGCACGGCTCGCTTTTACTCAACACTGGATTTGACGAAGGGTTATTGGCAGATCCCCTTGACTCTATTATCCTGAGAAAAAACGACCTTTTCCACACCGTTCGGCTTACACCAGTTTGTCACACTTCCTTTTGGACTGTTTGGGGCGCCCGCTACGTTTCAGTGGCTGATGGATAGGGTCCTCCGCCCCCACGCCACCTATGCTGCCGCGTACCTTGACGACATCATTATTTCTAGTAATGACTGGCTGCAGCACCTACAACACCTGAGGGCCGTCCTTAGGTCGCTGAGGCAGGCAGGTCTCACAGCCAACCCAATGAAGTGTGCGATTGGGCAGGTGAAAGTACGGTATCTGGGCTTCCACTTGGGCAATGGGCAGGTGCGTCCCCAAATTAATAAGACTGCAGCGATTGCGGCCTGCCCGAGGCCCAAGACCAAAAAGGGGATGAGACAGTTCCTGGGGCTGGCTGGCTATTATCATAGGTTTATACCTAATTATTTAGACATCACCAGCCCGCTGACTGATCTCACTAAAAAGGGGGCACCAGATCTGGTTCAGTGGACGGAGCAATACCAGCGGGCTTTTTCTGAGGTAAAGGCTGCACTGTGTGGGGGGCCACTGTTACACTCCCCTGACTTTTCTCTCCCTTTTATATTGCAGATGGACACGTCGGACAGAGGGCTGGGGGCTGTTTTGTCCCAGGAGGTGGAGGGGGAGGATCACCCAGTGCTGTACATAAGTTGAAAGCTGTCAGTGCGTGAGGGGCGCTACAGCACCATGGAGGAGGAGTGCCTGGCCCTCAAGTGGGCAGTCCTCGCCCTCCGTTACTACCTGCTGGGACGTCCTTTCACCCTCTGTTCGGACCACGTGCCCCTCCAGTGGCTCCACCGCATGAAGGATGCCAACGCGCGGATCACCCGTTGGTATCTGGCACGCCAACCCTTTAACTTCAAGGTGGTCCACAGGCCGGGGGCGCAGATGGTTGTGGCGGACTTCCTCTCCCGTCAAGGGGGGGGGGGGGAGTTGCCTGCGGGCCGGACGGCTGCCCAGCCTGAGTTGGGCGGTGGGGGTATGTGGCAGTGGGGGCGTGGTCAAGCATCGGTCTGTGACCGGAGGGCGGAGTCATGGAAGGTAAGTGGCAGAATCACTACACCTGATGTGAATTAACCTGTGTTTGTGTGCCTTCCCAGCAACCACGCCCTATATAAGGTGAGAGAGGGCAGAGGAAGGGAGCTCTCTCCCGCACCAGATGACTTGTGTGTGTGTATATGTGTGTGGCTGGGAGAGTATATGCTCATACTGAAAAGTGCAAATAAAAAAGAGTTTTTGGAACTCAGTTCTGGCCTGCCGTACTTCTGTGCTCCACCCACCCACTCTGACTTCTACAGTAAACTTCTGAACACAACTGTATGTAAGAGCTATATAAAAAAGTGTGTAATAAACTCACGCTGAGCGTCTGAGTAGAACGCCAAGATCAGGATCAAGCCCAGGACCAAAAATACATGACCCATCTTCATTTTTTCAGCAGCTGGTTGTGTGAAGATTTGATCCCTTCTCTTGCTCTAATATCAAATTTGATTGAATCAGATTTTATTGGTTCATTTTATAGAAATGATTTTTCAAGGCCGATTTTTCTCCACCCTCTGTACATCTACACATCTCTGCATCCATCCCCTCGACTCACCACATCCTCCACTCTAGATATACAAGCAGCTACAAAGATCTTTAATCAAGATTATCCTACAGTCAAAAGGATTTGAAAACCTGACTATCATGCCCATATATGGTTCGTCCCCAAACTGTTGACAAAAAGCTAAAAGCAGACATTTGTATTGAATGTGCTTGCATGCTGTAGCATTATAATTTCCCTTCACTAAGAGGCCCAAACCTGTTCCAGCATGACAAAGCCCCTGTGCACAAAGTGAGCTCCACGAAGACATCATGTGTTAAGGTTGGAGTGGAAGAACTCGAGTGTCCTGCACAGAGCCCTGACTGACCTCGACCCTATCGAACACCTTTGGGATGAACTGGAACACCGACTACACCCCAGGCCTCCTCACTCAACATTAGGGCCTGATCTCACTGATGCTCTTCTAGCTGAACAAACACAAATCCACACAGCTACACCATAAAATCTAGCTGAAAGCCTTCCCAGAATAGTGGAATGTAATTATAACAACAAGTCTGGAATGGGATATTCAACAAGCACATATGGGTGTGATGGTCAGGTGTTCTATATATGATTATTGTGGAGCTTTGTGTGCACTGAGCAGAGCCTCTTACTTAAAAGAATATGGTAATGCATCAACCTGATTTTTGATGGCTTTGACCCTAAGATGTCCATATGTACGAAAGAACATACAGGTGTTCTGTATATGGTTTTCATGTATCTAGAAGATAGTGACTCATCCATCTGTCATCATTTAAACACTGCTATACAGCTTATGTTGAGTGCAAAAGTTGATAAAACCAACAGATAACAAGTTTGATTTTACAGATATTCCCTCATCATACTCGTAACAAAACTAGTAAGAAAAATGGGAAGAATGTGACTTCTATAAGAATGACTTTTCCAAGTTTGTTGTTTGTTTGCTGTTTTTAGGGTTTTTTAAAGTAGTTTTCCTCACTCTTTGAGGAGTGTGAAGAATGCTTAAAGCCATTTTTTCCTCAGGTTGCTCCATAACACATGCTTCCTCACATGGGACACATGAATCCAGCCAACTGCATCTGTTTGAACTGCAGCTCACGCTGCATCACAGGGCAGCATAACACCCTCGAAGGAAATCACTCTTTACCCTGCTCTTCATATGTGAGCTCACAAATGGCTCACGTCACTGTGAGAGAGTATGGCCAGTTTTGCTCCCTTTGCTCCCAGTCACAGATCCAGAGATGGACAGTAACAAAGTACATTTACTTAAGTACACTTTTTGAGTATCTGCACTTTAATGGAGTATTACATTTTTTGGCAACTTATGACTTTAACTTCACTACATTTGAAATATAAATATCATACTTTTTACTCCACTACATTTCTATCAAGGTCCTTGTTACTCGTTACTATGAAGTAGCTTTGAAAGTGGATGTTTTTTCTTTTCTTTTATAAAACATGATTGTTTTTTTCACTGGTGACACTGAGGCAGCCTATCAGTAATCAGTAAGGTCACGTCACGTCCATAGACTGGATAAAATCAAGATCAGTGATTTCTCTGCAGCATTATTTAACACGATCAGTTGATGGCAGAATGGAAGGAGGCAGTTCTTCTGGAAAATGCACACACTCATGGCTATAGCTAGAACCCAAGTTTCAGTTTTCTGAAAGGAATAAAGAGTCTCATCTCATCTCATTATCTCTAGCCGCTTTATCCTTCTACAGGGTCGCAGGCAAGCTGGAGCCTATCCCAGCTGACTACGGGCGAAAGGCGGGGTACACCCTGGACAAGTCGCCAGGTCATCACAGGGCTGACACATAGACACAGACAACCATTCACACTCACACCTACGGTCAATTTAGAGTCACCAGTTAACCTAACCTGCATGTCTTTGGACTGTGGAGGAAACCGGAGCACCCGGAGGAAACCCACACGGATACGGGGAGAACATGCAAACTCCGCACAGAAAGGCCCTTGCCGGCCCCGGGGCTCGAACCCAGGACCTTCGTGCTGTGAGGCGACAGCGCTAACCACTACACCACCATGCCGCCCGGAAAAAAGAGTCATTTCCTTTTAAATATTTGCTTTGTTTGCTGAAAATGGAGCCCATCACGGCCTACAAAAACTTGCCGTCCAACCTGCAGAAGCATATTGAGGTATGTACTGTAAACATTTTATTTCAAGAGAAAACTTGCAATGAAGTTGTATGTACTTTTAGAGATAGCGATAACATTGCAATAGCTGTGCAGTCTGGTTAGTCAAAGTATTTTCTATGGATTTGCCCGTCAAGTTGCCATCGCCTTGTCCATGGCTAACGTTAAAACAAACGTCAACTTATCTGAAGTGCTTTCAGAAATGTTTTAGCATAATCTTGCCAACTAAACAAAATGTAGAAATCTTTCTTTTCTAGTAGAATTAGCTATCCAATATGATTTTGAGTTTGAACATATTTTGCTAGCATGTCAGTTGGAGCTTCACTGACTAGCTAGCTTAATGTTAAACCACCATGATTCCACAAGCAGATTCATATGTACATGAATACATGCACGTGCGTGCACACACACACACACACAAACCTGTGAGATGTACAGTATTGTACTAGTCAGTCACAACAAATTGTTAAGCTGAAGGTGTGGACCTGGGTTTATTAAGCTAAAGGAGTGGACCTGGGTTTATTAAGCTAAAGGAGTGGACCTGGGTTTATTAAGCAAAAGGTCTGGACCTGGGTTTATTACGCTAAAGGTGTGGACCTGGGTTTATCAAGCTAAAGGTGTGGACCTGGGTTTATTAAGCTAAAGGAGTGGACCTGGGTTTATTAAGCTAAAGGTGTGGACCTTGGTTTATTAAGCTAAAGGTGTGGACCTGGGTTTATCAAGCTAAAGGTGTGGACCTGGGTTTATTAAGCTAAAGGAGTGGACCTGGGTTTATTAAGCTAAAGGTGTGGACCTTGGTTTATTAAGCTAAAGGTGTGGACCTGGGTTTATTAAGCTAAAGGTGTGGACCTGGGTTTATTAAGCTAAAGGAGTGGACCTGGGTTTATTAAGCTAAAGGAGTGGACCTGGGTTTATTAAGCTAAAGGAGTGGACCTGGGTTTATTAAGCTAAAGGTGTGGACCTGGGTTTATTAAACTAAAGGAGTGGACCTGGGTTTATTAAGCTAAAGGTGTGGACCTGGGTTTATTAAGCTAAAGGAGTGGACCTGGGTTTATTAAGCTAAAGGTGTGGACCTTGGTTTATTAAGCTAAAGGTGTGGACCTGGGTTTATTAAGCTAAAGGAGTGGACCTGGGTTTATTAAGCTAAAGGTGTGGACCTGGGTTTATTAAGCTAAAGGAGTGGACCTGGGTTTATTAAGCAAAAGGTCTGGACCTGGGTTTATTACGCTAAAGGTGTGGACCTGGGTTTATCAAGCTAAAGTTGTGGACCTGGGTTTATTAAGCTAAAGGAGTGGACCTGGGTTTATTAAGCTAAAGGTGTTGACCTTGGTTTATCAAGCTAAAGGTGTGGACCTGGGTTTATTAAGCTAAAGGTGTGGACCTGGGTTTATTAAGCTAAAGGTGTGGACCTGGGTTTATTAAGCTAAAGGTGTGGACCTGGGTTTATTAAGCTAAAGGTGTGGACCTGGGTTTATTAAGCTAAAGGTGTGGACCTGGGTTTATTAAGCTAAAGGTGTGGACCTGTGTTTATTAAACTAAAGGTGTGGACCTGGGTTTATTATGCTAAAGGAGTGGACCTGGGTTTATTAAGCTAAAGGTGTGGACCTTGGTTTATTAAGCTAAAGGTGTGGACCTGGGTTTATTAAGCTAAAGGTGTGGACCTGTGTTTATTAAACTAAAGGTGTGGACCTGGGTTTATTATGCTAAAGGAGTGGACCTGGGTTTATTACGCTAAAGGTGTGGACCTGTGTTTATTAAACTAAAGGCGTGGACCTGGGTTTATTAAGCTAAAGGTGTGGACCTGTGTTTATTAAGCTAGAGGAGTGGACCTGGGTTTATTAAGCTAAAGGTGTGGACCTGGGTTTATTAAGCTAGAGGAGTGGACCTGGGTTTATTAAGCTAAAGGTGTGGACCTCGGTTTATTAAACTAAACGTGTGGACCTGTGTTTATTAAACTAAAGGTGTGGACCTGGGTTTATTACGCTAAAGGTGTGGACCTGGGTTTATTAAGCTAAAGGTGTGGATCTGGGTTTATTAAGCTAAAGGTGTGGACCTGGGTTTATTAAGCTAAAGGAGTGGACCTGGGTTTATTACGCTAAAGGTGTGGATCTGGGTTTATTAAGCTAAAGGTGTGGACCTGGGTTTATTAAGCTAAAGGAGTGGACCTGGGTTTATTAAACTAAACGTGTGGACCTGTGTTTATTAAACTAAAGGTGTGTACCTGGGTTTATTAAGCTAAAGGTGTGGACCTGGGTTTATTACGCTAAAGGTGTGGATCTGGGTTTATTAAGCTAAAGGTGTGGACCTGGGTTTATTAAGCTGAAGGTGTGGACCTCGGTTTATTAAACTAAACGTGTGGACCTGTGTTTATTAAACTAAAGGTGTGTACCTGGGTTTATTAAGCTAAAGGTGTGGACCTGGGTTTATTAAGCTAAAGGTGTGGATCTGGGTTTATTAAGCTAAAGGTGTGGACCTGGGTTTATTAAGCTAAAGGAGTGGACCTGGGTTTATTAAGCTAAAGGTGTGGACCTGGGTTTATTAAGCTAAAGGAGTGGACCTGGGTTTATTAAGCTAAAGGTGTGGACCTGGGTTTATTAAGCTAAAGGTGTGGACCTGGGTTTATTAAGCTAAAGGTGTGGACCTGGGTTTATTAAGCTAAAGGTGTGGACCTGGGTTTTACTCAGGTTGGATTGTCATTTTTATTTTCTGAGAAAGCTGCATTTACAGCTATTCCACTGTCTTCCTGATTAACATACACATACATGTATGCACACACTGCCAGAGCCGGGTCAGAACAATTTGAGTCCAGAGGCCAAAAACTCATCAGACACTGTCCTATAAAACACACACAGTGTCTGGTTTCTGACAGAATCTGCTCTTCTGAAGAAAGACCTGTTCGTATGAACCTTGCTGTGTGAACCGGGCCCTGATCAAACTAATCTGAGAGGACATGGTGGAGGGAGCATCATGGTTCAGGGCTGATTTGCTGTTTCAGGGCCTGGACAGTTTGTGATCATTGAGGGAGTAAAATTTGTTTCAAATGGCAAGAACTTTAACAGGAATCAGTCAGTTTGGGGAAGGCCTTTTCCTGTTTCCTCACATTCCTCCCTGCAGGAACTAAAATCCATTTGAGTTTGGTGTGGAAGAATTTTACTGGACAGAGATATTTTCAGGCTGAACTCTGCTCCAGTGGCTGCGTTTACAAGCAGCTTAATGTTCCATTTACAATCCAAGTGACAGGTCAATCAGAAGAGAAAATGCCCATGTCTCTACCGTAATAGGAATAAAGCAAACCAGTCAAGGCCATGTCTATCTGACTGAATGAAGTGGGTTAATGGCCTTTTACTAAGGAGTTCAATAAATGAATTGCAGCCTTGGAAACATTTATGTCAGATTACTTTCACTATGAGAATCTGTGTGTGTGTGTGTGTGTGTGTGTGTGTGTGTGTGTGTGCGCGCTACGCCTGAGACATGGGAAACCAGCCAACCACAGCCGCTCATGCTGAATCACAGGGCAGCGTATCACACTGATGAAATATTCACAAGTTTATTTTTAGACATTTTGTCACATTAATGTTTTTTGTTAATAAATCACTCAGTTCACTCAGTGGTGCGTTATAACTTTATTTGAATCTGAATCACATTAAGCATCAGTAACATCCATAAGCATCATAATAAATGGTGTGTGTTGCATCTCAGTTGCAGCATTAAGATGCTTTAAGCTTTTCATTCGACTTTATGAACACACAGTCTGGAGTGCTTCGGAGTAGTAACACTGAAACACACACATAAACACACACATCAATACAATCTCATCTACTCTCATCTCATTTAGAAATGGATTTAATTTCACTTTTTAAAAATTAAAATCATGGAATAAAACAGTAATCCATGTGTAATTGTCAGATACTCACATGAAGCCTTGCTGTGGACAGCGTGGGTCTGTATTTTTAAACTTCAGGATCTTTTTGGGAGGAATTTTGCCAGTGAAAAACTCAGAACAGCAGTCTCTAGGCTTTCCGATATGGTCAACACTTTCAGCTGAGTGAGACACAGATGAGGTGTTTTAGTCAAATAGAAACTCATAATAAAATAAATGTGCATAAATGTCATATAAAAATAATCCATCTTTCAGATCTTTAGTTAATGAACAAGTTTTGATGTGATCTTACTCCTGATAATAATAATAATAATAATAATAATAATAATAATAATAATAATCCCGGAAGCTCTGATCTGTTTTTAGACACATTGCACATTACATGTTACGTATTGTTTCCATGTAGAACACATTTTTATTTCACAGGTAGGACAACTGTAATCATTGTTGCTTTACAGTATATACACTGAGTAACCACTTATCAAGTCCATATCCTCTATAAGTCACTCTGAAGGTGAAACATTAATAAGTTTTATACATCAGTTAATACCAAATAAAAAGTGTGTGTGTGTGTGTGTGTGTGTGTGTGTGGCCTACAGGTAAAGCAAAGTAAATGTGCAGTCTTTTGGGAGAGGAGGAGTGGAGGCAACCGCTGGTATAGAGCCAAGACCGACCAGCCTCCTTCTTTCACCATCTTAGACCAGCCACTCAGAGTGTATGCCAGACATGAAACTTACAACTACCTGGGGCATAAAATTAACATCGCTGGGGATTGGCGTGAACAAGTGATTGATATGGTTCAGCAGTTTACAAGCAGACTGGATCTAATCGACTCTTCTCCTCTTCCAGTAACTCTGAAGGTCCAGGCAATCAGAGACATACTGTAGCCTTTGCTAAAATACAACATCTATTTGCAAACGTCCATATCCCACAAAAAAATCTGCGCAGAATGGATAACAAAATTGTGCAAGTGGTGAGGAAATGGCTGTCTCTCAACACACACTCCACAAGATGCTTCATCTTTCAGAAAAAACAGGATGGGGGGCTTGGTGTTCCAAACTGCATGTGGGAATACACAGCTACAAGGCAGTCACACCTCATTAACATGTTGAACTGTGATGATAACAGTGTGAGACAATTAGCAAGAACATCACTACTGCTGGACTTCATAAAATGGAAAGTAACCCATGCAGGCAGTGGGGAGGACAACTTCCTGGGCTTCAGAAGGAAGAGCAGTGGTAAGCTGGATACCAGGGCACAGGGATTTGGCGTGTCATCAGACTGGCCTGACTTAAATGACTTGTGCTGGAGAACAGGCACTGAATTAAAATGGACCTCCCACCTTCAACCTGTAGAGGTCACCGATGCACTGGTGGATGACCCATCAATCATGGTTCAAGCCAGGCTGCATTATAACAACATTACCTATCTCCTGTTGCCTAAAACATCAAGGCAAACCCTTTTGTTCATTCAAAGGGAGCGCAACATGGAGTATTGGTCCAGCCTGAAGCTCCAGGGAAAGCTGGCTAAACTCACCTGTGCAGACCACTCTGTATCACATGCCATATACAACAATAACTCTATCAGCGACGAGATCATCACCTTTTGTGTGAAGGCTCGTTTACAGGTTCTCCCCACTAAATATAATCTCTTTCTGTGGTTCCCCTCTATCCATTCCCCTTTCTGTATACTACACGATCATCCACAACATTTGGAGTCAGTAGCCCACATTATGAACAGTTGTTCATTATATAAAGGACTGTATACTGCCAGACATGACAGACTGGTGGACCTCATCGCCGTCCAGAATCCCCGTACTCCACAGGAACAGATCTACAAACACACCTCTGTAAAGCCACATTGGTTTAACTCATCCACAAACCCTTTCTCAGGAATAGCAAACACACCGGATATCATTTGCTTGTCACATGACAACAAAACAGTCAGACTCTTTGAAGTAGCTTGTGCTTTTGACCTGTTCATGGAGGAATCTTACTGTGCAAAAAAAACTAAAATACCAACCTCTAGTATCTGCCATTGAGAGCTGTGGTTACAAATGCTTGCTCATTGTGCTTGTCTTTGGGAGTCTAGGCCATGTACATAGGCTGGTGGTCAGTGGACTTAACATCAGTGGATTAAGTAAAAGAAGTGCCAGACAGCTAGCTAAATACTGCTCTATATCAATAATTATAGGGAGCATGTTCATCTGGAAGAGAAGATGCTTCCTGTATCCCTGAGACTGCATCGCCATAACAGGATGTTTTTGGTCCTGATAGTGTTAGGATTATTCACTATATTTGGTTCCTATTGATATTAACTTGTAATGTGGAATAAAATAAAGTATATAAAATGTGTGTAGTTTATACTGGACATATTTACTTCTACTTCTTATGTAACTGTTGTACTGCTACATAAAATGTGTGTATTAAACTCACGCTGAGCATCTGAGTAGAGCCCCATGATCAGGACGAAGCCCAGGACCAAAAACACACGATTCATCTTCATGTTCTCAGCAGTTGTGTGAAGATCTGATCTCTTCTCTCTCAAACATAAAATTTGCTTTTGATATTGAGTTCAGCGGTATAGCTTGATTTTAAACCATCTAAATCCGGTTTCCCCTCCACCCCCCGTACCGCTACACACATCTAATCAACTCACCACTTCCTCTACTCAAGCTCTACAGTTTATCTAGAAGATAACGACTGATCCATCTCTTACCCCTTAAATATTAAACACATTAATACATTAATACAGCTTACATTTGAGTACAAAGGTGATACTTTCTGAATCCATGGTATATAAATACATACTTTAAATATAATAAAATTATAATTTTTCTCCAACTTTAGCTCACATTGTTCATGTATCTGTTAAATAACATTCCTGCATTTATTCATGTTTAATTACTCAGATGATTCACTCAGTGGTGTGTTTATGGTTGATAAAAAGCTATGTTCATGACTAAACAGTGTGCACAGTAACACTGAAACACACACACACACACACACACACACACACACACACACACACACACACACACACGTGCTCTCATCTCAACTGTGTACCATAATAATTTAACCACACCCACATCTCCGCTACACTTTTTGAATAACGTTGAAGTGTAATAAATATTTTACCTAATTTTTAATTGTATTCAGCAGTGTGGCCCAAGCCCAGGCCCGATACCCCTCATGTTCTGTCCAGTTGCCTCCTGACTCTGGGAAGGAAGTAGTTGCCCCGTCTCTCTACTTCACTGATGTCATGCTCTCTCTGCTTCCTGACTCTGGCGAGGTCATCTCTCCAGTGCTTTGGAGCGATGACCGAGGTCACCGAGGTCATCACACCACCACCCTTCACTGCTGAAGTCAGTGCCCTGCCGCCCTGTTCCATCACTCTGCTGTCACAATTTCTGTGCAACACCTGCCCTGGGAACCCTGGTAAATTGTGGACATTCTGTCCAGGGGCCCAAGACCCCCTGGTTTGACACTTTTGGAACACTTTTGGAGAAGCACCTTACAGAGGAGGGGGGTTCAGGATTCTGTCATGAATTCCCCTCCTTGGTCTGTGCTTCTGTTCTAAGTGTGTGTTGTCTGAATGTGATCTGACCCATGCTGTGAATTTTGCTGATGATATTTGGACTGCCCTCACTAAAATACACGCTGATCTCACACAACCATTTCCTGCCTCTACACCACCTGAACATCACAATATGAATCAAATGCTCTTTTTAGTCCTTGAGTAAAACCAATAAATGGAATGAATTTTACATGCAAATGCAAATGTATCTTATCTTATCTAGAAACCAAAATACAATATTATGGTATACAATATGATGTATACTCCAGTGCTAAAAGGCTTAGAATTGTATGTGTGTATATTATATATATACACTACTGTTCAAATGTTTGGGGTCACTTTGAAATTTCCTCATTTTTGAAAGAAAAGCACTGTTCTTTTCAATGAAGGTCACTTTAAACTAATCAGAAATACACTCTATGCATTGCTAATGTGGTAAATGACTATTCTAGCTGCAAATGTCTGGTTTTTGGTGCAATATCTCCATAGGTGTATAGAGGCCCATTTCCAGCAACTCTCACTCCAGTGTTCTAATGGTACAATGTGTTTGCTCATTGCCTCAGAAGGCTAATGGATGATTAGAAAACCCTTGTACAATCATGTTAGCACAGCTGAAAACAGTTGAGCTCTTTAGAGAAGCTATAAAACTGACCTTCCTTTGAGTAGATTGAGTTTCTGGAGCATCACATTTGTGGGGTCGATTAAATGCTCAAAATGGCCAGAAAAATGTCTTGACTATATTTTCGATTCATTTTACAACTTATGGTGGTGAATAAAAGTGTGACTTTTCATGGAAAACACAAAATTGTCTGGGTGACCCCAAACTTTTGAATGGTAGTATATATATATATATATATATATATATATATATATATATATATATATATATATATATATATATAGAGAGAGAGAGAGAGAGAGAGAGAGAGATCTGGATCTGGAAAATATTAAGACACCACTACAAAAGTATCCATTTCTCTGGTTTTACTATTTATTGGTTTGTGTTTGAGGAACATGAATATTTTTGTTTTATTCTAAAAATTATTGACAACATTTTCCCTCAAATTCCAGATAATAATATTGTAATTTATAACATTTGTTTGCAGAAAATGGCAAGTGGTCAAAATAAAAAATCAGATGAAGTGTTTTCAGACCTTGAATCATGAAAATCAAGATCTTATTCAGTTTTCCACAACACAATACTAATGTTTGAACTTAGGGTGCAGGGTTCTTGCTCCATTTAAAAAGTAAAATTTAATGCCTTTTAAGACCTTTTTAAAACTGCCAAAAATGTTGAAACTATTTCACTGAGAGAAAAGAAACAATTTATTGAATCCTACTGTATTAATAAGTTTCATAATAGATCAACAAGCTTAATAATTTAAGACCTCAAAACAGCTTGTCCCAAGCCAAAAAGTTGAAAAATGTTGTCCTTCACAAACAATAATTTTATGAGTGGATCAAATGCCAAGAGACAGACATAAGATAAACCAAGTAAACAAAAGCCTCCCCCCCCCCCCAACCATTCTTTCATAACAGCACCCCAAACTCTTCAAGATATGTGGTATAGCTCTGCTGCTCTCTTTCCAATTTCATGGTCTAGGTTTGGCCAACTCTCCTCTCTTTTCCTTGCATGTTTTTCTCATGGAGTTGGATTTAGTGATGAGTCTGGCCATCTTGGTCTCTGCTGTATTCTCAGCCTTCTCTTCAAGGCTGTCTGCAACCTTTTCTCGTGTTTCACAAACATTTACTTTACATTACAAACATTTAGCCAATGTTCTTATCCAGAGTGATATACAATGAGCACAGTTGAGTCTTTGAGTCTTAGGCAGTGACACAAAACTTCCAAAAGTCAACTGTCAAGAAGTTGCTTTAAAGTCTGAACTTTTAGGAGTGCTACGTTCAGACACAACAGACATTAGCATTGCCCCATTGCCACTCACATTAACTGTCGCTGCATACCACTGGTGCCTTTGACATGTGGGATCTCATGTGGGATTCGATGGCTTTCATCCCCATGGTCCCTAAGGTGAAGGTCTTTCAGCATAGACTGCACCTTGCCTAATAGTCTCCTGGTGGCTCCAACCAACTCTGAAATTTATCCTCCTCCAACCATTTCTCGTTAAATTTGCAATGTCCTATCTTGCCGCATTTAGCAACCGACGCTCCACAGAGGATGCAATCTGCTCTGCTCTTCACCCAGCCCTCACTCACCTGGAGGAAAAAGATTCATATGTGAGAATGCTGTTCATTGACTTCAGCTCAGCATTCAATACCATAATACCCCAACAGTTGATCTGCAAGCTGGACAAACTGGGCCTCAGTACCTCCCTCTGCAACTGGCTACTAGACTTTCTCAGCAAGAGACCACAAGCAGTACATGTCGGCAACAACACCTCGAGCACCATCATGCTAAGCACAGGAGCTCCACAAGGCTGTGTGCTCAGTCCTCTGCTCTTCACCCTGCTGACACATGACTGCAAAACAACCTACAGTACCAACCACCTGGTGAAGTTTGCAGATGACACAACTCTGGTGGGTCTCATCACCAACGGCGACGAGACGCACTACAGGACTGAGGTGGACCTTCTGGCCAAGTGGTGCAGTGACAACAACCTCCTGCTGAACGTCAGTAAGACAAAGGAGATTGTTGTCAACTTCCAGAGAGGCCACAGCCAACACCTGCCACTGACCATCGATGGTGCTGCTGTGGAGAGAGTGAGAAACACAAAATTCCTTGGAGTGCACATCAGCGAGGACCTCTCCTGGACCAACAATACCGCAGCACTGGCTAAGAAAGCCCAACAGCACCTCTACTTCCTGCGCAAACTGAAGCACGCCAGTGCCCCACCACCCATCATGACTACATTCTACAGAGGGACCATTGAGAGCATCCTCTCCAGCTGCATCACTGTATGGGGCGGGAGCTGCACTGACCACAACAGGAAAGCCCTGCAGCGTATAGTGAACACAGCTGGGAAGATCATCAATGCACCCCTCCCCTCCCTGCAAGACATATCCACCACCCGCCTCACCTGCAAAGCTCTCACAATCGTGAGAGATGAGACTCACCCAGCACACAACCTGTTTAGCCTCCTGCCCTCTGGAAAGAGGTACAGGAGCCTACGGTCCAGAACCACCAGACTCACCAACAGCTTCATCCACCAGGCCGTCAGGATGTTGAACTCCCTCCCCTCTCTCCCATCACTGACAGCTCCACCCACCAGACAGCCAAGAAGTTAGGATCTTGCCCCCCGCATGGGAAAGACTCTGACTCAAGAACCCCCCCATACACACACACACACACACACGAAAAGACTCTGACTCAGGAAGCCCCCCCACACACACACACATGGAAAGACTCGAACTCAGGAAAGACTCTGACTATGGAACTGCACTATGTGACTTTTGCACCTTTACCTGCACTACCTCACTTTTTTTTTACACACCATACACTGTTTCTTGTTGCTGCTGCCCTCCACGGAAAAGACTTCTCATTTGCACCTTTACCTGCACTACCTCACTTTTTTTTACACACCATACACTGTTTCTTGTTGCTGCTGCCCTCCATGGAAAAGACTTCTCTATGGAACTACACATGTGACTTTGCACCTTACCTGAACTATCTCATAAGAACTGTCTTGGGCCCTGCAATATAACAACTTACCATATGCTGCTTCTGAATGCTGCTACACATTATTAACACATTATTATTTAACACATTATTCTACATAATGCTGCTACTGTGATAACCTCAACTGGACTGTGCTGTACTGTACTGTGTGTCTTGTATACTAGTCTTGTTCTTATCTTCCTGTCTTTAGCCTAGATTATTTTTCTAAATGTTAAATGTTTCAATATTTTTTTAAATCATTATTTTATTATTACTTATTGCTTGTTACACTGTTATTGGTCCTGTCTTGTGCTTTAATGTTTGTCTTGTTAATGTCAGTCCTATGTTTGTCTATGTCTTTACATGGGATAGAGAGAAACATAATTTCAATTTCCTTGTATGACCTGTGCATATGAAGAAACTGACAATAAAGCTGGCTTGAACTTGAACTGGCAATGATTTACAATCTATGGAAGACACATAACAGAACATCAATGCTAGCGGACGTGAACATAACATGAAACTTATATTAAAGGCGGTGTATCTCAGTGTCTAATACCAAACTTAACCAAACGAATATGCACAATTTGACGTTTTATGGTAGGCTAGTGTGCATGACAATATTTCCCCATCAGCCATAAATGCATCTGCAAATTTAATATCTTACAGTGAATTGAAGAGGATTTATGACCTTAATTTCACTGATTTTATTTTAAGACTTTTTAAGGAGCCACAGGAATCCTGTGGTGCAAAAATTCAATCAGCTCAGCTTTGTCTGATGACTTGTGACCATCTGTCTTCCTCTTGATCACATTCCAGAGGTTCTCAATGGAGGTCTGGAGATTGGGCTGGCCATGACAGGGTCTTGATCTTGTGGTCCTCCATCCACACCTTGATTGACCTGGCTGTGCAGCACGGAGCATTGTCCTGCTGGAAAACCCAATCCTCAGAGTTAGGGAACAATGTCAGAGCAAAAGGAAGCAAGTATTCTTCCAGGATAACCTTGTACATGGTTTGATTTATGTGTCCTTCACAAACAAAAATCTGCCCCATTCCAGACTTGCTGAAGCACCCCCAGATCATCACCGACCCCCTCACCAAATTTCACAATGGGTGCAAGACACTGTGTCTTGTAGGCCTCTCCAAGTCTCCATCTAACCATTACATGACCAGGTGATGGGAAAAGCTGAAAATTGGACTTATCAGAGTAGATGACCTTACTCCAGTCCTCTATGGTCCAATCCTTATGGTCTTCAGCAAACCTCAGCCTGGTTCTTCTTTGCTTCTCACTGATGAAGGGCTTTTTTCTAGCTTTGCATGGCTTCAACCCCACCTGGAGGAGCTTGTTTCAAACTGTCCTTGCCATGCACTTAACCCCAGCTGCCATTTGCCATTCCTTTTCTAGGTCACTTGATGTCATCCTATGGTTGTTGAGTGACATTCAAAGGAGTTGATGATCATCCCAGACAGTGGAGAGTCATTTTTGCCCTCTGCCACTCTGTAACTTTGTTGTGCCCAATGTCTGCTGCTTGACCTTGTTCTTATGAACTGCCATCTTTGAAATTTTGAGGATGGAAGCAACCTCATGCTCAATGTATCCCTCTGCCAGTAAAGTCAGAATTGAACCATTCTTTTTCTCACTTAAAACTTTTCTTTTTAACTCTTTTGGCAGGATGAAGAGATATTTTTGTATTCCAATTAAATTTAAGGTACTACTAGTGTAACAGAGTCATATATTCCAATTTTTTTAGAATTTTTTCTATTTAATATATGATGAATGAGTGCCCTCTACTGACGCTACTGCAGACATTACGGGGATTTCCCCACATACGTTACCAGTCTGCAGTAGCCTGTCTTATGGTAAGTTCGTGTACAATGAGCTCCACTTAAATAGTTGAATAAATAGGTTTCATTTGTAGAAATATTACTTTTGCAAAGAGCTATATGCAAGTGGAGAGTTTCATATTTAATGTGAGATGCTCAAAATCGTCTTTGTTTTATTTTACCGTAAAATACCAAATAATAGCCGAGTTCCAATTAACCGCCGAGTTCCCTTTAACGGCCGGGTGTACGCGTGTGTTGTGACAAATAAAGGCCGGTTCCGAATACTCGCCGGGGTCTAAAAAAAAAAAAAAAAAAAAAAAGCGTCCGAACGTTCTATCTAGAATCTTGAGGCCCAGCACTTTTCTGGTTTTCTGGTGTTTAAACGATTTTGCATTGCATAGTTTTCTACCGAAACAATATGAATGAATGAATGAATGAATGAATGAATGAATGAAATTATTTCTATAATACTGTTTACAACATTTTGTTACGTGATAATAAACATGCCATTTCAATGTTATAATCTTGGTCTACCGTAATATTTCTTGAGGAATGCAACTCCGTAACTTTTGACAGATGTCTTAGCCACCCCTTTGGGTATACCCAACGAAAGCCAGCGTGTGTGGTGACATTGAGGACTGCGGGTTTCCAAGGTTGGACTGCTGCTTCTGTTAAACGACCTAAATTGCCGAATGCATGCGTCAAAGCACACACTGAGTTTTATTAAAGACCTTATACCATTTCACTTGCCCTTACCCATTCGGATCTGGAAGACGCTTTACAAAAAAGGTGAGAGCGTTCTAACATGCATTTCAGTCTGCTCGCGGCCAATCTAATCCAAGGGGCCTTTTCAACAAGTAATCTGTCGTGCAAGTTGGGCAGAAGCACGCGTCAGGCAGGCAACATGTAGGCCTACAAGTCAGTAACCTATTCAACTAACTTTCATCCGAACTTTAAGTTTTCTACCGGGTCGAGCCACCGTACCAACTCACTCGGGGAATAGGCTCATATCGGCCAAATAGGGAGACGTCTTGGAGAGAAACGTGATGCAAGATGACAGTATGTAGCCACTGCAGGTCACTTATTTTTCAGCATAAGAAAAAACCCTTTGGTTTGACACTTCGCACCCTAATTATGTTGCTTCAACGTCGCGCCCTCCATGCAATTTCAGATTGACAGACATCGCGAAGCGCAAAGGGTGGAGGCTGCATGGGTGAGGGTGATAGCAAGTGACCATAACTTTGCAGAGTAATTAAATCACAGTGCTGCGCACAGACAATGGTGTGGTTTCTTGATTATTTTGTAAAGCATGCGCTTAACTAGTCATTAACAGGAAAAGGTGTGTGATTTATCCTTTATCCACCCCGACTGTGCCATGCGAAGATGCATTCTGCGTCTTCAAAATTCCCTGAAGTCGGCACCGTGCTATCTGTAATCTAACTCTAAACAAACTGTAAGTTATACTGGTTAAAAGTAGGCCTATCTGAGAATGATTTTTTCCCCCGTTTTGAGGTAGATTTTGGGGAAGGTGTTTGTGAAGAAGGAATTAATCGCCTGTTCCAAATAGCCGCCTAGTCTCTAATATGCGCCGGGTCTCTTACGTGATTGAGACAAATAATCGCCCGGGCTATTATTTGGTATTTTACGGTATCTCTTGTACTTTGGTTTGTTAAAATAACCACTTTGTGCTAATCAGGTAGTCTAGCTAGCGTTACCTGATGTAAGCAGTAGTCAATAGTGAATGAATATTTTCTTTCTGTCTTCAGTTACTTGTACCGTAATCCACGGATTCGCTGTGAGATACTTACGAAGTCTATTATTATCAGGTACACATGGGTATTCATATGGTAGTTTTATGTTCTGTTATTTTAATGCATACACATACGTTACCAGTCTGCAGTAGCCTGTCTTATGCTACTTGTAATCCACAGATTCACTGTGAGATACTTACAAAGTCTGTTGTTATCAGGTGCACACGGGTATATGAATAAACGGCTGGGAGCCAAAAAGGAGTGATTGATGAGTTTTATTTGCCTACATAATGTGCACGAGAGAGAGAGTACACAACTGCTACAAATGGTGCCATGACCCTTCTTCTCTACACGTGCCTGCTGCTTCGTTGTGGGAGTTCCGCCATTCCACAATCATCTCGTCAACACTGTGCGTCGCCAATGGACTGACACTTTTAGCAGAGGACAGGTTTGAAAAAAAGAAAAAAGAGAAGAAAAGTTGATTTACACCCTTTAGATTAGATATTATGCAGCTGGTCAATTTGTAACTGCATTTAATACTTATTATTTCATTGTTTACCATGAAAGCTCTTTCTTTTTGCTTGTGAGAAACAAAATGCATATCTGAATTGAGCTTAGTTGATAAAAGGGAGCTTTTTATGTTTTAAATTTTCTTTTGTATTTGTCATTTTGTGAAGTCACTTTCTAGCTATCTTAAGCCATTCTGTGATATCCTTTTGATTTTTATGCTACCAACACTGTGTATTCACATAGTTACAATTTTGTGATTTGGTTTGTAATGGAGGGGATGGAGAATGGATTGAAATTGGATGGGCCAAACCTATCTGGTGTTGGCAGGGGTCAGAAGTTGTGGCTTAGCCCTTCACAACCAGTCATAGGAGGTCATAATGAGGGGAAGCCTCTTACATCTACCCCTCACCAGGCAATGCTTAATGAAACTGAATGTGATGATGCCTATGCTACTGCAGGTGTTCAAGCAGGCAACCCACCCGCATTTTCTGTGGGTTAGGCTGTGGAGCATGTTTCAATACATGTTCTTAGTGATTTAGTGAAGCAGATAGGCAGCAGCATTGTGGAGAACATTGTCTCATGCCTTAAGTCAGTTACAACTGGTGAGTCAAGTTTGAGCCCTTTGAGCATTACTGACCTCTCTAAGGTTAACCTGACTATTAGCTACAATAGTTACGAGCCACAGCCCTTCAGAGGGGATAAGACAGATAAGCTCTCACTGTCAGAATGGGAGGAGGCTGTTAATCTGTACCTGACTAGGAGGGATGTGAAGTTGTGTGATCAGGCAGAAGAAGTCATGAGTAAGTTGCAGAGTAGAGCACATGATGTAGTGAGAGTAGAGCTGCTCAGCAAGCCTAGTTTGGACTTACCGTCATGTCCCCAGCCCATTTTTGACATACTTAAGCAACACTTTAGCGAATCTGTGACTTCTTTTATCCCTCTTGCTGACTTTTATAACACCAAGCCCTTCCCCACTGAAAGTGCAGTTGACTACTGGATTCAGCTTAATAAAGCCATCGACACTACTGTTGAGGGACTGAAGAGGCAGGGCAAGACCCTTGATAACCCCCCTAGAGAGATGACCATCATGTTCATTACCCACTGCCCTGACCCTGAATTGTCTATGGTCTTCAGCTGCAAGCCACTGGAGGAATGGACTGCCCCTGATATTCAGGTGCGGCTCGATGAGCATCACCAGAAAAAGCGTCTTCAGCAGCGACAGTGAACCTTGTGCCCAGCTGATAACTTGCGCTCTGCGCAGACTGGAGACGTTCTACACAGCCATGTTCAGGCCACCATGAGTCCTCCTGCCTCTACCCCACAACCAACCTCAGCTGGTTGGCCATCATTGAGTGAGGGACATTCGCTTGAACACGTTATCACTCTTCTAGAGCAGTTACTACAGCAGGAGTCCATTCAGCGCCCCAGACAACCCAGATCCAAACAAGGCGTTCGCACCAGGGCTCGAGGACCATGCGCTATTTGTGGCAATGATGATCATGACACTGCATCGCACTGCTGAAGTGAACGCCTTTGCTTTTGCTGTCATGCTGCCAGACATCAGGCGGTGACGTGTACAGCCTCCCCCCCCCCCCCCGCTCCTGATTTGCCTGCCGCCCAGACGGGCCCATCCACCCGGCAGGGAAACTAGCTGGCCCACACGAGGAGGGGACTACTGGAGGACCAGTTGGCATGTCCCCAAGTGAGGTTGCTGATCTTGAGTCTGTTTATTCTGAATTTTGTGCGTCAGCGAGTAATGATCCGACTTTAATATTTCAGAACACACAAAGACTGATTGCAACAGATAATCTTTTCTACACCAATGTCTTGATCCATGATGCTGTGGAGCTGCATGCCATGTTGGACAGTGGCTCAATGGCCTGCTCCCTTAACTCACGTTTGCTTCCAATGCTGGAAGAGGCCAGTGTTGTTTCACCTGACTCTATCTCTCTGATGTCAACTGTTTTGATTGGTTGTGGAGGATTGAAGACAAGTCCTGTAGGTGTATGTGAGCTTCAGATGAAGGTCCTTGACTGCCAGTTTTCAGTACCCACACTCATCGTGGATGGCCAGAGTGATGACTTGATTCTGGGAAGCAACATGATAAAACATCTCATTCGCATAATGAAGTCCTCCAAAGATTTCTTGGAACAACTTTCTCCTTCACACCGGGCACCTGCAGAGGAGGAAGCCATACTGCAGCTGATGGCCACTGTGGAGAAGTGGGGAGGCAGCGAGATCCCTGATAAGGTGGGCACTGTCAAACTGAAATGTGCTGTGACTTTAGAGCCCATGAAGGAAAATCTAGTATGGGGATGTCTGCCTAGCCATGCATGTCTCTCTACTGTCAGTATGGTAGTGGTGGAGCCAAGTAAGTCACGAACAGTGCCACTAACAGTCATGGTAGTTCGACTTGTGACACCACTGTGGGGCAATGGATGGGTCCCTGTGAGAATCATTAACCCCTCCCATAAACCTGTGACTCTGAAACGCAACTGCAAGATTGCCGACATATCTCCCTGTGTGGCACTTGAGGACTTTGACAATGACTGTTTGTACGTGACTGACCAGACTGACAATGTAAAATGCAATGTAGCCAATGTTGCGCAACTGACTGATACTGGTAGTGAGAAAAGCTTGATCATTGAATCAGGGTGCTCTGTGCCCAGACAGATGCGATCAGTTCTCCATGATTTAGGACACCTTGACATTGACTCAGCTGTCCTGTCTCCATTCTGGAAAGCGAAGCTGCTCGATCTTCTAGCCAAGTATGAGTCCATCTTCTCCCGCCATAGCTTGGATTGTGGAAAAGCAAAAGGATTTGTTCACCGCATCCAGCTGAGTGACAGCAGGCCTTTCAGACTGCCTTATCGGCACCTCTCTCCATCCCACTATGATAAGCTTCGCATGGCATTGAATGAGATGGAAGAGCAAGACATCATAAGAAAGTCTATGAGTGAGTATGCATTGCCACTGGTTCTGGTTTGGAAAAAGAATGGCAATCTGCAGCTTTGCACAGATTTTCATTGGCTGAACGCTCGCACCATCAAAGACACACATACCCTGCCTCACCAGGCTGACACCTTGGCTGCTCTTGGGGGAATGCATTTTTCTTGACCATGGATTTAACCTCTGGTTTCTATAATGTGGAAGTACATGAGGAGGACAAGAAGTTCACAGTGTTTACATCTCCCTTTGGGCTGTATGAATACAACAGGCTCCCTCAAGGACTGTGCAATAGTCATGCCACATTCATGAGGATGATGATGGCTATTTTTGGAGACCAGAACTTTTTAAGCCTCCTGTGCTATTTAGATGACATCTTAGTCTTTGCCCCTAATGAACATCTGGCTCTTCAGAGACTAGAGATGGTGTTTGAGAGACTGAGGGTGCCCAACCTGAAGTTGGCTCCAAAGAAGTGCCACCTCATGCGGTCATCTGTTAAGTTCCTGGGGCATGTTGTGGACAAGGATGGCATCTCCACTGACCCAGAAAAGGTCAAAGCCATTGTCCACCTCAGTGCGAAGGATCTGATGGATGAGAGCAGCGGCACCCCATTTCCTTCCAAGATAAGATCCTTCCTGGGCATGGTTGGCTTCTACCAACAATTTTTTTGAGGGCTACTCTCACATCAGCAAACCTCTATTTGCTTTGACCTCTGGGGTGAAGAGGCCACGATATAGCAAGGGCAAGAGGAAGCTGCCTGTGACCAAGAAACTCACCTCTGCTGACTGGACACCGGAGTGCAATGAAGCATTCAGGAGGCTGAAACAGGCTTTGTTGGACAATGCCACTCTGGCTCATCCAGACTTTAGTAGGCCCTTCTTGCTCTCTGTTGATGCCTCCTCTAATGGCCTTGATGCTGTGTTATCCTAACACACTGAGGGTGATGACATAGCATGTCCAATTGCATTTGCCAGCAAATCTCTCAGTTACGCCCAGTCCCTCTACCCAGCACACAGGTGAGAGTTCCTGGCACTCAAATGGGCCGTTTGTGACAAATTCAGCCATTGGCTCAGAGGCCACACTTTTACTGTATGGACTGACAATAATCCATTGACCTACATTCTTAGTAAACCAAAGCTCAATGCCTGTGAACAGAGATGGGTAGCGAAGCTTGCTCCATTTGATTTTGACATATGGTACATTCCAGGCCCTAAGAATGTGGTTGCAGATACCCTCAGCCATGAACCTTTCGTACAGCCCAGCGTGCTCCATTGCCTCACAAGGGTCCCTTATGGTGCACTTATGGAAGAGGCAAGCACCTTGAACCCCGAATGTGTGCAGGATGCCTTTCATCAGTCCTGTGACCCACAGGCCAGGCTACAGATGCACTATTGCTCAGTGGGGGCCTCTGGATGTGCAGTGACAATGCCTCTGAACCCCTCCATCTCCGAGCAGGCAGTGTTTGCAGTCCTACAGTGGTCTCTAGACCAAGAATGTCTGCCTCCCCAAGCCTTGCTCTTGCCTCAGCTTGTGCAGTCCATTCAACCACATGAGCTGTCTGAGGTATGACCTCTACCTAAGGACAAGCTGATGTATCTGCAGCGTGCTGACCCCTCTTTGAGCCACGTGTTTCAGTATGTGGAGAGACAGAGGCGCCCATCGAGACGAGAGCGTGTGCATGAACCAGTTGATGCTCTAAAGCTCCTCAGGCATTAGGATAAACTCATCATCAAATCAGGCATGCTCTACCATGTGTCAAAAGATGCCATTATGAAGAGGAAGACTTTTTAGTACATTGTGCCCTCTACGGTGAAAGAAATGGTCCTCAAAGGTATGCATGATGAAGCTGGCTACCAAGGTCAAAGCAGGATGCTTTACCTGTGTAAACAGAGATTTTACTGGCATAGTATGGAGAGAGATGTGACGGAACATGTGCAGTGCTGTCGTCGCTGTGTGCTTAGTAAATCTCCTGAACCAGAAGCCAGAGCGCCACTAGAGAGTATAACAACATCCAGACCACTTGAGTTGGTTTGCATTGATTTTTGGTTGGCTGAAGACTCTTCCAATAAATCCCTGGATTACCGACCACTTTACCAAGTTGGCCCAAGCTTATCTCTGTCCCAACCAGTCAGCTAAGGCTGTTGCACAACAACTCTGGAACAATTATTTTTACATGTATGGCTTTCCTGAATGCATACATTCAGACAAAGGTGCCAGTTTTGAAAGCAGTCTGATTGCAGAAATGCTCCTTGTTCCCGGCGTCCAGAAATCACATACAACTCTCTACCACCCCATAGGCAATGGAGCTGTTGAGAGGTTCAATTGCATGCTTGGGAATATGATTAGGGCCCTCCCTCCCAAAGCCAAGCACAGGTGGCCCCAGCTGTTAAGATCTCTCACCTTCTCCTACAATGCCACAGTGCATGAGACTATGGGGTTTGCTCCGTTTCAACTTATGTTCGGACGAACGCCCAGGCTGCCGGTTGACCTCATGTTTCAATCTGCCCTTCAGGATGATCATGTGGTTGACTTTGATGTTTATGTGCAGCATCTCAGGCATGATTTGGCAGAAGCTATCAAAGTTGCTCAGCTCTCCACCACCAAACAGCAGCAGAGGCAAGCTGACCTTTACAACAAGAGGTTCAAGGGCACAGCTGTGGACATTGGAGACAGAGTTCTTTTAGCTAATAAGGGTAAACGTGGAAAGAGAAAATTAGCCGATCGCTGGGAGAATCATTTGTACACTGTTGTTGAGAAGCATGAGAACACACATACATTCAAGATCAGGAACTGTGCCACTGGCCAAGAAAAGGTGGTTCACAGGAATTTAATAATGCCTGTTAATTTCCTGCCTATACCAACTCACTCTGATGATGGCAGTTCTTGTGTGAGTAAACTGACCACAGGGGCTACAGACAACTCACTGCTGGAGGAAGATGATGCCGCTGGCTCTGTTGCACTGCCTGATTGTGGACCAAATGACAGGACTGCATCATGGGTCTCTCACCTTCCAACTTCAGTTGAAAGTCACCGGACTGCTTCACTTGACAGAAAAGGCCAGACTGTTTCCTGTGACTTACCTGTTGACCTGGACGAGACACTTGACACACAGGACTGGACTGAATCCTATGACTTGACTGCTGACAGACCTGACCAGACCGTTTCACCTGACTTACCTGTTGGAATAGACTGTTGGCCTGACTAGACAGACGTAGAACCTGTCCCTTCTATGCCAGCCGATGACTTGCAGTCCTCAGTTGTAGGTGCTGTAGTTAGATCTAGTGTGCTACCATCCCGACTACACACAGCTAATGATGGGATACTTGGGGTGAGAACTAGATGTGGGAGAGTTGTTAGGTCTGTCGTGAGGCTGATTCAAAACATGCACCGGAAGGTTCTTGCTGGGCTTTAATGTTTTTCATTTTGTCATTCTTTAAACTGTGAAAGTGGCATTTTTCTTATTTTAGGGCGACCACCTCTGTGTGATATACAAACATGTGTGAGACTTTGAGACCCAGGTGGTTTGAGTGTGTACTGTGTAAATTATGAGATATCTGGAAGTCTAACATGTAGATGGGCATGTTTTTCTATGAATGTTGGAAGGATTTGCAACCTTTTCTCATTCTAATTCCTTGGGAATGGTCATTCACTGGAATGCTTGGTGTCTGTGATCTGAACAGTACAGTGTATTTTTTTTAATTATTATTATTATTTTTTACTCTGTGCATTTGTATGTAGTTGTTGGTACCTTTTGTTATGTAGTGTCCTCACAGCACTGATATCCATGTCTTTTACTTTGATCCTAGTTGTTTGAATGGGCAAGTGGAGATCAATAGGGGGGAATGTAACAGAGTCATATATTCCACTTGCCATTATCAGCCATTTGAAAACTTTTTTTTTATTTTGTAAGAATTCTTTCTATTTAATATATGATGAATGAGTGCCCTCTACTGACACTACTGCAGACATTACGGGGATTTCCCCACATACGTTACCAGTATATGCAAGTGGAGAGTTTCATATTTAATGTGAGATGCTCAAATATCGTCTTTGTTTTATTTTATCTCTTGTACTATGGCTTGTTAAAATAACCACGTTGTGCTAATCAGGTAGTCTAGCTAGCGTTACCTGATGTAAACAGTAGTCAATAGTGAACGAATATTTTCTTTCTGTCTTCAGCTACTTGTAATCCATGGATTCGCTATGAGATACTTACGAAGTCTGTTATTATCAGGTACACATGGGTATTCATATGGTAGTTTTATGTTCTGTTATTTTAATGCATACACATACGTTACCAGTCTGCAGTAGCCTGTCTTATGCTACTTGTAATCCATGGAATCACTATGAGATACTTACGAAGTCTCTTGTTATCAGGTGCACACGGGTATATGAATAAACGGCTGGGAGCCAAAAAGGAGTGATTGATGAGTTTTATTTGCCTACACAACGCGCGCGAGAGAGAGAGTACACAACCGCTACACTAGCACTGTTTTTGCCATCCAAACTGGTCCTATTGCAAGAGGATAGTGATGACCACAACAATGTTTTTTATACTTTTCATTGTTAAATAAGATTTGGTTCACGTGATCACCTAATCAGCAACTCATTAAGTAAAATGAGGTGCTTGTGTTGGAATTCCAGCACAAACACTGGAATGAAATGGCTGCCCCACATAGAGATAATGATTTAAGAAAAAATTTAAGTGGTCTCATAATTTTTTTCCAGAGTTGTGTGTGTGTGTGTGTACATTTACCAGTATATGTCTTCTCCCTTCCAAGATGTTGTGTTGTTTTAATGTTCCATGCTCTACCATCCCCTCTTTACGTCCTTACCCACTTCATATCCAAGTGTAGTTGGAAAATATATTAGAAAAGGTAAAGGGACAGACAGAATTAGATAGATAGATAGATAGATAGATAGATAGATAGATAGATAGATAGATAGATAGATAGATAGATAGATAGATAGATAAGAAAATGTATTTTTATAATAACCAAGTCAGAGTCCAATCTGAACCAATTTTAGATGCTGAACTGAAAACGCCCTGCTGCAGAAAGTAATGGTCCAAAATTCCTCCACACTGTGCAAGTCTGCACAAAACACTTGGAGGTTGTTACTGCTAGTAAAGGATTTACTAGTTCTACTAAAGGGTTCTGATCATTTTCTCAAACTTCAATTAAGAGCTTTTGTGTTATTAGTTTAGCCAGCATGAGTGTATTATTTTGACTTGATCTTGAATGAAGATCCATCCATCCATTATCCATGACTGCTTATCCTGTGCAGGGTCGTGAGTAAGCTGGAGCCTATCCCAGCTGACTATGGGTGAGAGGCGGGGTACACCCTGGGCAAGTCACCAGATCATTGCAGACCTGACACATAGAGACAAACAACCATTCATACTCACATTCACACCTAAGGTCAATTTAGAGCCACCAATTATCCTAACCTGCATGTCTTTGGACTGTGGGGCAAACCGGAGCACCTGGAGGAAACCCACACAGACACAGGAAGAACATGTAAACTCCACACAGAAAGGCCCTTGTCAGTCACTGGCTCAAAGCCAGAACCTTCTTGGTGCGAGGCAACAATGCTAACCACTACACCACTGTGCCGCCCTGAATAAAGATCTGATCACATTTTATCATTAATCAATACAGAATTCCAGGTGATTCTGAAGGTCAGAATATTTTTGCAAATGTATGTTCCTCTTGTTTATTTCATAGTGTCAGCTTACCTAGTAGAGTGAACAGTGAACTACTCTACATGGGTAACATTGTTTGGACATTTATTTTAATTTATGCTCCAGTGACATATTAAGGATTCATATCTTTCTGACTTCATTGCATCAGTTTGGGGAAGGCCTTTTCCTGTTTCAGCATACTCCTTCCTGCAGAAACCAAGATCCATTTGAATTTGGTGTGGAAGAATTTTACTGGACAGTGTGACGGCGGACCAACCAGCGCACCACTCCTCACACAACTGCTCCCGTGTTGCTGAAGAAACAGTCAGCCCCCACCTGCAAACACGCCCTCGGCCATTTTCGGCTCTCCACTGCCTGCCCAGACTGCACATATCTCACCACTCACTATCACTGCACTTCCCCGTCCTTTCGATTTCATTAAAAATTCCTCACTTGGTTGTACTGAGACCTGGGTTGTGTGACTGTGTTCTCCCCATCTCATAGCGTGAGTCCATAACAGAGATATTTTCAGGCTGAATGTTTACAAGCAGCTTAATAATCCATTAATAATCCAAGTGACAGCTCGATCAGAAGAGAAAACGTCCATGTCTCTACCTTCATAGGAATAAAGCAAACCAGTCAAGGCCATGTCTATCTGACTGAATGAAGTGGGTTAATGTCCTTTTACTAAGGAGTTCAGTAAAAGAATTGCAGACTTGGAAACATTTATGTCAGATTACTTCCACTATCAGAATCTGTGTGTACATTCTGTGTGCGCGCATGTGTTTGAGTCACAATGCATTTCACAAACCACAGTTCACGTTCAGCTAACGTGCTACGTCTGAGACACGGGAAACCAGCCAACCACAGCTGCTCATGCTGAATCACAGGGCAGCATATCACACTGATGAAATATTCACAAGTTTATTTTTAGACATTTTCTCACATTAATGTTGTTGTTAATAAATCATTCAGTTCACTCAGTGGTGTGTTATAACTTTATTTGAATCTGCATCACATTAAGCATCAGTAACATCCATAAGCATCATAATAAATGGTGTGTGTTGCATCTCAGTTGCAGCATTAAGATGCTTTAAGCTTTTAATTCGATGGTGACTTCATGAACACACAGTCTGGGGAACTTAGGAGTAGTAACACTGAAACACACACATAAACACACACATCAATACAATCATTTAGAAATGGATTTACTTTCACTTTTTTAAAATTAAAATAATGGAATAAAACGGTAATCCATGTCTAACTGTCAGATACTCGCATGAAGCCTTTCTGTGGACACTGTGAGTCTGTCTTTTTAACCTCCAGGATGTATTGGGGAGGAATTTTGCCAGTGAAAAACTCAAAGCAGCATTCTGTAGGTGCAACAGCTTTAGCTGAGCAAAAGAGAGATGAGGTGTTTTTTGTCAAACAGAAAATATTAATAAAATAAATGTATAAAAAGTCATACAAAATTATTCCTTCAGTTCTTCAGTTACCGTAATGAAACATTACTACTACTACTACTACTACTACTACTACTACTATTAAAAAAAAAAAAATAATAATAATAATAATAATAATGCATGAAAGTCAGATCTTATAATAATAAATAAATTGCATCCTTCATGTAATAATTTTATATTTCATGAATATAAATATTTTATGATTAATTAGTCATTATATCATTCAAATTTTAATCATAATTTTAACAGTAAATACTTGCAATATATAACTATTCTTTTAGTACAGAAGGTGAACTTCACATGTGAGTTATACTATAAATTGTAATATTTGTACCCCCATTCCTTTCAACAATGGCAGGAAAACCTCACTGCTGAGCTGAGAATGGTGAATCATCTACCACTGAAAATTATATAATTTCAGTGGTGACCTTTTCCATTGCTCAACAATATACAGGGTGTCAGTACTTTGTGCAGATCAACTAATGAGATGTTATTCATTTTGAACCTATAATATGACATAAATGGGTGATTAAACACCCAATGAACATCGATCTGTGGATACATGAAATTTATATATTTCGTTCAACTCACGCTGAGGATCTGAGTAGAGCACCATGATCAGGACAAAGCCCAGGACCAAAAACACACGATTCATCTTCATGTTCTCAGCAGGTGTGTGAAGATCTGATTCCTTCTCTCTCTCAGACCTAATTTGATTACATCTGGCTTGTTTTATACAAATTTTTACCTAAAGGCAGAGTCTTTTTCCCCGCCCCTTGTACATCGACACGCAGCTCCTTCTCTCACCACATCCTCCACCCAGCCTAAATAAACAACTACTAAAGATCTATCATCAAGATTTATCTTGAAGATAGTAACTTCTCCATCGATTATGGGTGATTAAACACCCAATGAACATCGATCTGTGGATACATGAAATTTATATATTTCGTTCAACTCACGCTGAGCATCTGAGTACAACGCCATGATCAGGACAAAGCCATCGATTATCATGATAGTTTACATGATAATCCATCGATTATCATGTAAACAACACGCTGTGATGTACAGCCTATGGTTGAGTGGAAAAGTTCATGAAATCAACACTGAACATCAGTTAGCATTTAAAACATTCTCTTAGTATCACCACCAACAAAAATGGGAATGTGTGTGTGTGTGTGTGTGTGTGTGTGTGTATGTGTGTGTGTGTGTGTGTGTGTGTGTGTGTGTTGACAGCAAGCATAATTGATGAATGTGATTTATGTGTGCTTCTGTTATATTTACCTCAAATCACATTATCATTTTGTCAATGAATCTTCATTCATTAACCCATAATATAACCAGAGGTGGACAAAGTACCCAACTTCATTACTTAAGTCAAAGTACAGATCCCACTGGTCAAATGTTACGCCGATACAAGTGAAAGTTGGACAGTCAAATTTTTCCTTCAGGTAAAATGCTGAAGTACTTGCTTTTAAAAATACTAAAGTATTAAAAGTACATTTTCTGTCAATGCATTGTTGTATTATTGCCACAGCGCTTACAAAACCTAATGCCTCTGAAGCAACCGACTGGATTTACTGATGATCTTATAGAACCTGTAGAATAAACACATGGTAGAATGTTACAAGCCCGATTCCAAAAAAGTTGGGACAAAGTACAAATTGTAAATAAAAACGGAATGCAATAATTTACAAATCTCAAAAACTGATATTGTATTCACAATAGAACATAGACAACATATCAAATGTCGAAAGTGAGACATTTTGAAATTTCATGCCAAATATTGGCTCATTTGAAATTTCATGACAGCAACACATCTCAAAAAAGTTGGGACAGGGGCAATAAGAGGCTAGAAAAGTTAAAGGTACAAAAAAGGAACAGCTGGAGGACCAAATTGCAACTCATTAGGTCAATTGGCAATAGGCCATTAACATGACTGGGTATAAAAAGAGCATCTTGGAGTGGCAGCGGCTCTCAGAAGTAAAGATGGGAAGAGGATCACCAATCCCCCTAATTCTGCGCCGACAAATAGTGGAGCAATATCAGAAAGGAGTTTGACAGTGTAAAATCGCAAAGCCTTTGAACATATCATCATCTACAGTGCATAATATCATCAAAAGATTCAGAGAATCTGGAAGAATCTCTGTGCGTAAGGGTCAAGGCCGGAAAACCATACTGGGTGCCCGTGATCTTCAGGCCCTTAGACGGCACTGCATCACAAACAGGCATGCTTCTGTATTGGAAATCACAAAATGGGCTCAGGAATATTTCCAGAGAACATTATCTGTGAACACAATTTACCGTGCCATCCGCCGTTGCCAGCTAAAACTCTATAGTTCAAAGAAGAAGCCGTATCTAAACATGATCCAGAAGCAGAGACATCTTCTCTGGGCCAAGGCTCATTTAAAATGGACTGTGGCAAAGTGGAAAACTGTTCTGTGGTCAGGCGAATCAAAGTTTGAAGTTCTTTATGGAAATCAGGGATGCCATGTCATTCGGACTAAAGAGGAGAAGGACGACCCAAGTTGTTATCAGCGCTCAGTTCAGAAGCCTGCATCCCTGATGGTACGGGGTTGCATTAGTGCGTGTGGCATGGGCAGCTTACACATCTGGAAAGACACCATCAATGCTGAAAGGTATATCCAGGTTCTAGAGCAACATATGCTCCCATCCAGATGACGTCTCTTTCAGGGAAGACCTTGCGTTTTCCAACATGACAATGCCAAACCGGCGGCATGGTGGTGTAGTGGTTAGTGCTGTTGCCTCACAGCAAGAAGGTCCGGGTTCGAGCCCCGTGGCTGGCGAGGGCCTTTCTGTGCGGAGTTTGCATGTTCTCCCTCTGTCCGCGTGGGTTTCCTCCGGGTGCTCCGGTTTCCCCCACAGTCCAAAGACATGCAGGTTAGGTTAACTGGTGACTCTAAATTGACCGTAGGTGTGAATGTGAGTGTGAATGGTTGTCTGTGTCTATGTGTCAGCCCTGTGATGACCTGGCGACTTGTCCAGGGTGTACCCCGCCTTTCGCCCGTAGTCAGCTGGGATAGGCTCCAGCTTGCCTGCGACCCTGTAGAAGGATAAAGCGGCTAGAGATAATGAGATGAGATGAGATGAGGTTGGAAGTGTTGTTCGGAGCTTTCTTTTCATCAGCAGCTCAGCAGGTGACAGCCCACACTCCAGAGGTGATGCTCTATAGCTCAGTAGAGCCAGGTAAGGATCAGAGTCACTATCTGAAGCCTTCTTCAACAGCTGCTTGAGGATGTGAACGCCTTTCTCAGCTTTGCCATTAAACTGTGCATACAGAGGGCTAGATGTGACATGCTTGAAATCATAGACTTTTGCGAAGTCTTGCCACTCTTTGCTACTGAAGCATGGTCCATTGTCACTCATTACTGTATGTGGAATGCCATGTCTGGCGAAGATGGATTTGCTATGTGTAATGACACAGTTGGATGATGTACTTGAGAGTAATGCCATCTCGGGGTAATTTGAGAAATAGTCAATGACTACTAAGTAGTCCTTTCCTTTCAGGTGGAACAAGTCCATTCCCACTTTGTGCCACGGTGCTGTTGGCACATCAGTTATAGTCATTGGTTCTTTTGTTTGTTTGTTTCTATATTTCTGGCATGTCCCACATCTGCTTATCATGTTGTCAATGTCTTTGTTAAGTCCAGGCCAGAACACCGTCTCTCTCGCCCTTCTTTTACATTTTTCGACACCTAGGTGTCCTTCATGAATTCTCTGCAGTAGCTCTTGTCTGAGCGTACTTGGAATGACTATTCTGTTTTGTTTTAACAAAAGTCCATGAACTACACTCAGCTCACCTCTGACGTGGTAGAACTGTGGACATGATCCTGCAGCCCATCCATTCCACATGTTCTCCATCACGCGCTGTAGTTCTGGATCTCTCGCTGTCTCATTGATGATCTGGCTGGTCTTGGTGTCGGACACAGGAAGCATTGCAGACACCGTGTTGACGTGCACCTGGACATCCTCTTCGGTTGTGCTCGCACAACCCTTTACAGGTGCTCTTGACAATGCATCAGCGAGAATGAGGTGTTTGCCAGGTGTGTAGATGAGCTCAATGTCATACCTCTGCATCTTCATCATCATGCGCTGTATCCTTGGTGACATTTCATTTCAGTTCTTCTTCATGATTGCTACAAGTGGACGATGGTCAGTCTCTACAGTGAAGGTGGGTAGGCCATATATGTAGCTGTGAAACTTCTCAAGGCCAAACACTAATCCGAGACACTCTTTCTCAATTTGTGCATATTTGCGCTCAGTCTCTGTCATAGACCTGGATGCCTATGCTACAGGTTTCCAGTGCTCACCTTCAGCTTGTAGTAGTACTGCACCGATTCCATCTTTCGAAGCATCTGTAGACATCTTGATTCTCTTGGTTGGGTCAAAGAATGTCAGCACAGGTGTGGCAGGGAGTGCATCTTTGAGCTTTTGCCACTCGCGCTCATGGTTGACTGTCCAGTCGAAGTTGTTGTCTTTGTGGAGGAGTTCACGCAGGTAAGTTGTCTTTGCTGAGAGGTTGGGTATGAATTTCCCGATGAAGTTTACCATTCCCATGATGCGTAGGACGCCTGCTTTGTCTGTGGGTTTCGGCATGTTCAGTATGGCGTTGATCTTTTCTTCATCTGGCTGTATGCCCTGAGCTGAGAGCTTATCACCCAGGAACACGATCTCTTGAGCAGCGAACTGGCATTTGTTTTTGTTGAGCTTTAATCTATTCTTCTGTATTCGCTCCAGGACATTGGTCAGTCTCTGATTGTGCTGCTGGATTGTGGACCCCCATATGATTATGTCATTCACATAGGCTCTTACTCCATCCAGGCCTTCAATTATGTGTTCCATTGCCCTATGAAAGATCTCAGAGGCGGATATAATTCCAAAGGGCAGCTTCTGAAAGCAATATCGTCCAAAGGGTGTATTGAACGTACACAGCTTGGCACTGCTCTCATCCAGCCTAAGTTGCCAAAAACCTTGTGACGCATCAAGTTTGGAGAAGTATCTGGCACCTGCCATCTCGCTGGTGATCTCCTCTCGCTTGGGTATTTGATAGTATTCACGCTTGATGTTTTCATTGAGGTCTTTCAGAACCATGCATATCCTCAACTCTCCACTCTTTTTCTTCACACAGACCATGGAATTTACCCACTCTATCGGCTCTTCTATCTTCTTTATCACACCAAGCGCTGTCATCCTCTCCAGTTCTTTTTTCAAACTGTCCATGAGTGCCAGTGGAACTCTTCTTGCGGCATGTACAACTGGCTGTGCATTGTCTTTCAGCTGAATTTTGTATGTGAATGGCAGCACACCAAAACCTCTGAAGACGTCGGAGAAGTTCTGCACAATCGCGTCAACAGAGTCAGGTGCGTCAGTTATGCTGGTGTTGATCCGATACACTCTTTTCACAAGCTCCAGACTTTCACAGGCTTTGTCCCCCAGCAGTGAATCAAGTCCTTCGGGAACAACTGAGAAGAGCAGGTGATGCACTTGATCCTTGACTGTGACTTTCAGCTTGCATGTGCCTAAGCACTCAATGCTCTGTCCATTGTAGTCTGTCAGTGCGAGTGTTTTCTTCTGTATTTTTGTTTTTTCTCTCATTGCCTTCACATCTGACATACTGATTAAGTTTGTTTTTGCGCCAGTGTCCAGCTTCAGTGTGATTATAGTCCCATTTATTTGCAGTGGTGCTATCCATTTGTCTGCTTTAACAGCGTTTATCTGTGCTTTTGGTTCTTTTTCACAGTTCACCATGCCAACAAAGAATGTGTCATCTGAATCCGGATCTTCCACGACATTCACCGATTTTCCTTTCTGTTTCTCTTTTCTTTTTGAAAAACACTGTTTGGCGAAGTGGTTCTTGCCCTGGCAGTTGCTGCATTGTTTACCGAAGGCAGGACATTCTCTTGGCTTGTGCTGTGTGCCGCATCATTTGCACTGGAACTGCCCCGTTTTCTGTCCGCTACCCTTTCCTTGACGAGCATTGTGTAGCTTGGACACAGCACCAACGTCTGCTGTTTCTCTCACATTCACGCTGCCAGTTGCTGCTTCACTGAACGTCCGTATGTGCTTTTTGCTAAGTTCGCTAGCATGGCAAATCTTCACTGCTTCTTCTAACTTCAGTTCAGTTTCTCTTAGCAGTCTTTCCCTAACCTTCTTATCTTCGATGCCAAACACGATCTGATCCCTGATCATTGAGTCTTTGAGAGTGCCGAAATTGCATGACTGTGCCTTTATCTTGAGGTCTGTGACAAAACTATCAAAACTTTCTCCTGGCTGTTGCAGCCTCGAACAGAATACATATCTCTCGTATGTCTTGTTTTTCTTACGAGAACAATGAGCTTCGAACTTGGCTAGCACAGTGTCCAACTTTAAACGGTCTTCTCCCTCCTCATAAACGAAAGTATTGTATACTTCAATGGCTTGTGGCCCAGCTATAGTTAGCAGTAAAGCTACCTTTCTGGTGTCCAGTTTCGAGTCCAGCCCCATTGCTTCGATGTAGAGCCGAAACTGCTGCTGAAAAGTGCGCCAATTGTGTCGACATTCCCGGTCAACTTCAGGTGCTCTGGTGTTTTCAACTCCATCATCATCGATTTCTTGGCGTTGCAGTTAGCTTTCCGAACCGTAGCCTCACTCAGTTTACTTTGTTCACTCCTGGTACCATGTTTTGTTCTTCATTTTGAAATAAAAGAACGTTGTTTAGCATTTTGTATTTTATTAAACACGAAACATATTTACATGCATCTTCACAGAATCATGTCTGTGCTAAATCTCCTCTGTGTACAATGTTAACCATTCATTAATAAGGAACGCTACTGATACCTTGTGGTAGGAGGTAGAATTACACATATCATGACATATATCTTTGCAATAAATTAATTCCATCATTCAGTATTCAAGGTATTCCTCAATTAACTTGTTTTTGATTATCATACATCCTTATTTTATTTTTTTCCTTTCTTACTTTTTGAATAAAAACCCTTTTTGTATCACTACCCTTCTAATGCACAACATGGGTCAAAAACGACCTGCATTCATTTTCCAGGTTATTTCATGTATGGCTGAGTGTTTCTGTGATATACTTTTGAAATAAATTCATTTTGTCATTTACTTTTCCAAATATGCAGTAAATATCTTGTTTTTGTTTAGCACAAATCATCATTTTTATTTTTCCTTTCTTAAGTTATGAACAAGCACAGCTTTTGTAATTCTACATCAAGTTTACACACATGGGTCAGAACCGACCCGCATGCATTTACTCCAGCGTTTGGTGGGAACTATGAATTGTGCTTGTGTCAGACATTTCACAGCTCAGCACAGCGCCCTTTGCCCATCTAATACATGGAAGTAATGTTTTTCAATTGTTCTAACATTACCTTAGAAAAAAATTGATTATGTTTAGGTTATTTTGAGAGTGAGTAGATTACTTGTCAGAAAGTTACTATTAGCTACCTAGCTAACATATTCTACTTTAGTTAGCTAATTTTATTGTAGTTGGCTTAGCTAACTACATAGTTAATAAATAAATAACTGGCCCCATTCACTGCTAAAGTAATTACTTGAAACAAATTATTATTATTATTATAGTATTAAGACATTCAATTTTAAATCACACTTGGATGACCCATGTGTAATAATATAAAAAGTATTTTTGGTCATAAAGTAGGAAAGAAAAAATTTAATTAATAATTTGTGGCAATTAAAAACAAGATATTTAAAGAATACTTGGAATATTCAATCATAAAAGAAATTGATTTCAAAAGATAGAGCAAAGAAAAACTCAGTCAGCATGAAATAACCTGGAAAATGAATGCGGGTCATTTTTGACCCATGTTGTGCATTAGAAGGGGTGTGCATATGTTTTCCATCAAAGGGTTAAGTCCGCGAAAGTCCGGCAGTACATTCCTCGAAAATGGCGTAGAAGAACAAAATAATCCATCAACATGTAGCCTTCGATTTATTTCGGACTATTAAAGAATTCTGGAGGATATCAGCATGTTTGCGCGCCGGCTTCCATCTACCCCCATCCATGCCTCTGTTCCAACAATGAGCATGTGATTTAAAGGGACTATAGCCATAGGATAGGGAGTGAGGAGGTGTGTGCGTGTGACAGTGACAGGGAAAAACCCTATAGACTTCCGAGGCTCATACTCGCCCTGAATTTCTCTTCTAAACGCCCATATCTCTTAAAGTGAAGGCAAAAGAACGTTCAGCGCCTGGCCAGGCTTTCTATGTATTAATTTACATAGACGTTTTAATATGAAATATAAATAAATGTCTGAGACAATAGATACTATTTTATGCTACTGATCAATAATTAAAACTTTATGTGGCTGATGCTACAAGTCGTAACATACAGCTCCATCAAATGTGTGTATTAAACTCACGTTCCTGAACTTCATGAACACACAGTCTGGGGAACTCAGGAGTAGCAACACTGAAACACACACATCAACACACACATCAACACAATCTCATCTACTCTCATCTCATTTAGAAATGGATTTAATTTCACTTTTTAAAAATTAAAATCATGGAATAAAACAGTAATCCATGTGAAATTGTCAGATACTCACATGAAGCCTTGCTGTGGACACTGTGAGTCTGTCTTTGTAATATTCAGGATCTCTTCAGTTTTGCCAGTGAAAAACTCAAAACAGCAGTCTGGAGGCTCTGCGAGATTTTTAACACTTTCAGCTGAGTGAGACACAGATGAGGTGATTTAGTCAAATAGAAACTCATAATAAAATAAATGTGCATAAATGTCATATAAAAATAATCCATCTTTCAGATCTTTAGTTAATGAACAAGATTTGATGTGATCTTACTCCTGATAATAATAATAATAATAATAATAATAATAATAATAATAATAATAATAATAATAATTTTTATTCATCCCGGAAACTCAGATATGTTTTTTAGACACATTGCATGTTACGTGTTACGCATTGTTCCCGTGTAGAACACATTTTTATTTCACAGGTAGGACAACTGTAATCATTGTTGCTTTACAGTATATACACTGAGTAACCACTTATCAAGTCCATATCCTCTATAAGTCACTCTGAAGGTGGAACATTAATAAGTATTATACATCAGTTAATACCAAATAAAAAGTGTGTGTAGTTTATACTGTACATATTTACTTCTACTTCTTATGTAACTGTTGTACTGCTACATAAAATGTGTGTATTAAACTCATGCTGAGCGTCTGAGTAGAGCCCCATGATCAGGACGAAGCCCAGGACCAAAAACACACGACTCATCTTGATGTTCTCAGCAGTTGTGTGAAGATCTGATCTCTTCTCTCTCGAACATCAAATTTGCTTTTGATATTGAGTTTAGCAGTATAGCATGATTTTAAACCATCTAAATCCAGTTTCCCCTCCACCCCCCGTACCTCTACACACATCTAATCAACTCACCACTTCCTCTACTCAAGCTCTACAGTTTATCTAGAAGATAACGACTGATCCATCTCTTACCCCTTAAATATTAAACACATTAATACATTAATACAGCTCACATTTGAGTACAAAGGTGATACTTTCTGAATCCATGGTATATAAATACATAATTTAAATATAATAAAATTATAATTTTTCTCCAACTTTAGCTCACATTGTTCATGTGTCTGTTAAATAACATTCCTGCATTTATTCATGTTTAATTACTCAGATGATTCACTCTGTGGTGTGTTTATGGTTGATATGTTCATGACTAAACAGTGTGCACAGTAACACACACACACACACACACACACACACACACACACACACACACACACATGCTCTCATCTCAACTGTGTACCATAATAATTTAACCACACCCACATCTCCACTACACTTTTTGAGTAACGTTGAAGTGTAAAATATTTTACCTAATTTTTAATTGTATTCAGCGTAATCCAAGCCCAGGCCCGATACCCCTCATGTTCTGTCCAGTTGCCTCCTGACTCTGGGAAGGAAGTAGTTGCCCCGTCTCTCTATTTCACTGATGTCATGCTCTCTCTGCTTCCTGACTCTGGCGAGGTCGTCACTCCAGTGCTTTGGAGCGATGACCGAGGTCACCGAGGTCATCACACCACCACCCTTCACTGCTGAAGTCAGTGCCCTGCCACCCTGTTCCATCACTCTGCTGTCACAATTTCTGTGCCACACCTGCCCTGGGAACCCTGGGAACTTGTGGACATTCTGTCCAGGGGCCCAAGACCCCCTGGTTTGACACTTTTGGAACACTTTGGGAGAAGCACCTTACAGAGGAGGGGGGTTCAGGATTCTGTCATGAATTCCCCTCCTTGGTCTGTGCTTCTGTTCTAAGTGTGTGTTGTCTGAATGTGATCTGACCCATGCTGTGAATTTTGCTGATGATATTTGGACTGCCCTCACTAAAATACACGCTGATCTCACACAACTGTTTTCTGCCTCTTCAACACCTGAACATCACAATACGAATCAAATGCTCTTTTTAGTCCTTGAGTAAAACCAATAAATGGAATGAATTTTACATGCAAATGCAAATGTATCTTATCTTATCTAGAAACCAAAATACAATATGATGGTGTGTGCCAACATATACTGTATACTCCAGTGCTAAAAGGCTTAGAAATATGTGTGTGTGTGTGTGTGTGTGTGTGTGTGTGTGTGTGTGTGTGTGTGTGTGTCACAGTGCATTTCACAAACCACAGTTCATGTTATGTTGAAGTGCTACATCTGAGACACGGGAAACCAGCCAACCACACCTGCTCATGCTGAATCACAGGGCAGCGTATCACACTGATCAAATATTCACAAGTTTATTTTCAGACATTTTCTCACAGTAATGTTTTTTGTTAATAAATCATGCAGTTCACTCAGTGGTGTGTTATAATTTTATTTGAAACTGAATCACATTAAGCATCAGTAACATCCATAAGCATCATAATAAATGGTGTGTTTTGCGTCTCAGTTGCAGCATTAAGATGCTTTAAGCTTTTAATTCGATGGAGACTTGATGAGCACACAGTCTGGGGAACTCAGGAGTAGTAACACTGAAACACACACATCAACACACACATCAATACAATCTCAATCTACTCTCATCTCATTTAGAAATGGATTTAATTCCCATTTTTAAATTAAAATCCTGGAATTAAACAATAATCCTTGTGTAATTGTCAGATACTCACATGAAGCCTTGCTGTGGACAGCGTGAGTCTGTCTTTTTAACCTTCAGGATCTTTTCAGGAGGAATTTTGCCAGTGAAAAACTCAAAACAGCAGTCTGTAGGCTCTCTGATATGTTCAACACTTAAATGTCTAGATTCATATTTTGCAGTAGGTTCAAGAGCTGGAGCTAAATGAGATACTGATGATATGTTTTTGTCAAATAGAAACTAATAATAAAATAAATGAAAATGTCATAAGAAAATTGTCCCTCTTTAAGGTCTTCACTTAATGAAATATATTTTGATATCCTAGAGCGGCGGCTGCAGTTATTGACAGTCCATAATTATCGACACCTTTTCAGATTTACCAATAAAAAACAATTTTACAAAGGTGAGTTTCAGTTACAACAGTTATTATTGGTTAATTAATCAACCAGAAGACCCGCCTCACCCTTTGATCTTGTTGTCTGATGACACAACTCATTACCTGATATGGAATTTTTTTCCGCACAATCAGCAATTTGAGGAAAATCCAGATGTTATCCTCGCAGGTAAGCATGGTGGAAAGATCATGGACATGTTTTTACTGATCAACTTCACCGATATTTCATGATCTCCTTGTCAAACCTATTTTCTTTCTTACTCTTTCATTTGACAGCCACCATTTTGTAGCTAAACACGCATTTGATTAGTTACGTGAGATGCTGATAATAGTGATCACTTTCACTGGTGTCCACCATTATTGACACCCTGTGGAATTAAGGGACATTTACAACTGTTATGGATCAATCTTTGTGTAAAAATTAAATAAATTAAAAAGTGCTGTGATTTATATATTTTTTTCCTGATTCATAATGGAATGGAATGTTTATAGAGTATTTGGAATCGTATTGCAGTAAACAGAATTAGAGCAGAATTAAATTCCTAGCATATAAAAACGAGCATGCTTGAAATATTCAGATTTTTCTTTTCCATTCAGAATTTTTTGTTTTTTTGCAGTTTGTTGTAAATATGTACCACATACTACAATATCAGTAGCCATTTTATAGATTTAGATGTAAATTTAAAATCGCCAAAAAAAACCAACCTTTGACCTGGATGTTCATGTGGCTATAATGTCAATCACCTGTTGATATTTATTGGTAAACTACAAAACTAGAAATTAATACAAACAACAACGAATGATTAACAAAATGTGATCTACAAAAATACTTAGAAAGTGGAACAAAAAGATTTTGTGATGCAGGTTAAACATGATCAGTTCATTTGTTTGCAAACATTAGAATTACTTCCTCATTTAGGTATACACCGGCATCAACATATTTATGTAAAATATATTTTTTACTAAATATAAGTCTATGTAAAACAAATTTTTAAATAAAAACAATGTTTTCTTAATACCACATAACGATGATTTTTTAAAAATAAATAATAATCTGGATGTCAATAATTGTGGAATGGTGTCGATAACTGTGGACAAAGGTGTCAATACTTGTGAAACGGTGTCATGCGATCTGATATGCTAAGTAATCAGGAATCAAGTCTTTTTTTTTTTTCTTGTGGAAGTTTGAGTAATTATTCATGTACAATTTACATTTTGAAAGTCTTTTCTGCTTTTGCAATGGCCAAAGGATTGTTAAGGTGTCGATAATTGTAGCCACCGCTCTACTACTACTACTACTACTACTACTACTACTAATAATAATAATAATAATAATAATAGGAAGAAGAAGAAGAAGAAGAGGAAGAAGAAGAAGAGAAGAAGACTCATTATTATTAATCCAGGAAACTCAGATATGTTTTTTAGACACATTGCATGTTACGTGTTACGCATTGTTCCCGTGTAGAACACATTTTTATTTCACAGGTAGGACAACTGTAATCATTGTTGCTTTACAGTATATACACTAAGTAACCACTTATCAAGTCCATATCCTCTATAAGTCACTCTGAAGGTGGAACATTAATAAGTTTTATACATCAGTTAATACCAAATAAAAAGTGTGTGTGTGTGTGTGTGTGTGTGTGTGTGTGTGTGTGTGTGTGTGTGTGTAGTTTATACTGTACATATTTACTTATACTTTTATATCTAACTATTGTTGCACAGTGTGACGACTCTCAGCGCTGCTGCTGTGATCGCTTGTAGGCGTGGCTGGGGAGCTCGTTACGGCAACACCTGTGCTCTCCCTTTTAAAGGAGGAGCCTTTGGAAAATGGCGGCTGCTCGTGGGCTCGGCGCTGCACGTCTGCCATTTTGTTTATGTTTTGGTTTAGTTATTTGTAATGGCTTCGTTTTGCATTTGTTTTTTCTTTCATGTAATCACTCTTCACTACACTATCATCACATGCTTGCACTGTCTAACACTACTGATTAACTGCCTTACTCACATCATACATTTATCTCATTTCATTATCTGTAGCCGCTTTATCCCTCTACAGGGTCGCAGGCAAGCTGGAGCCTATCCCAGCTGACTATGGGCGAAAGGCGGGGTACACCCTGGACAAGTCGCCAGGTCATCACAGGGCTGACACATAGACACAGACAACCATTCACACTCACATTCACACCTACGGTCAATTTAGAGTCGCCAGTTAACCTAACCTGCATGTCTTTGGACTGTGGGGGAAACCGCAGCACCCGGAGGAAACCAGCATACATTTATTTTATAAATATTTCTATTTTCTTTAAGTAAATTAATTAAGATCTTCAATCTCTGTCCTTGTCCTCCTTCCTTTGTTGTGATTTGTGAATCAGTCGTAACATACAGCTCCATCAAATGTGTGTATTAAACTCGTTCCTGAACTTCATGAACACACAGGCAGGGGATCTTAGGAGTAGCAACACTGAAACACACACATAAACACACACATCAACACAATCTCATCTACTCTCATCTCATTTAGAAATGGATTTAATTTCATTTTAATAAAAATTTAAATCATGGAATTAAACAGTAATCCATGTGTAATTGTCAGATACTCACAGGAAGCCTTGCTGTGGACAGCGTGGGTCTGTCTTTTTCACCTTCAGGATGTCTTGGGGAGGAATTTTGCCAGTGAAAAACTCAGAACAACAACTTGGAGGCTGTGGGATTGGATCAACACCTAAAACTGAATGAAAAACAGATGAGGTGTTTTAGTCAAATAAAAACTAATAATAAAAAAATAAATGTGCATAAAATGTCAGATAAAAATCATCCGTCTTTCAGATCTGCAGTTAATGAAATGTTTTGATGTGATCTTACTACTACTACTACTACTACTACTACTAATAATAATAATAATAATACAACTTATTATCATTATTATTCATCCAGGAAACTGATTTTTTTTTTTTTTTAATATATCACATGTTGCATTTTACACATTGTTCTGGATAGGCTCCAGCTTGCCTGCGACCCTGTAGAACAGGATAAAGCGGCTAGAGATAATGAGATGAGATTAGATGAGATGAGATGAGACTATTATTAATCCCAGAAACTCAGATGTATTTTTTAGACACATTGCACATTACATTTCACGCATAGTTTTTGTGTAGAACACATTTTTTTTATTTCACAGGTAGGACAACTGTAATCATTGTTGCTTTACAGTATATACACTGAGTAACCACTTATCAAGTCCATATCCTCTATAAGCAGAGGTGTCAAGTAACGAAGTACAAATACTTCGTTACTGTACTTAAGTACATTTTGTAGGTATCTATACTTTACTCTATTACATTTTTTTCTGCCTACTTTTAACTTCTACTCATTACATTTTCACACAAGTATCTGTACTTTCTACTCCTTACATTTTTAAAATGAACAGTTTCGTTACTATTTAAGTTTGGCCATTTTTTAAAAAAATATATATTTATTCTATTTTCCTCCGTCATGTGCGTCTTCCAATACAGATCAGTGGCGCCAATCCACACCTATGAGGTCAAGCGTAATTGGCTAAATCATAGTAAAACAAACGGTCATTGGTTAGACGATTCATCCCATTTGAGCAGACTCAAAGGAAGTCATCACTCGTGCTCAGTGCTCAGATGAATGGTGAAATGGCTGAGGGATTGGACACAGGAGATGGAGAAGGAGACCAAAAAGACCTTCCACCTCACCCGTGGCCTTATCTGAAAGAATTCTTTGAAATCGTCGGAAGCAAAAACGACTCGTTTCAAATGCAGTGCAAACTCTGCATCCCGAAGACGCACGTCCTTCTGGCTTTCAAAAACTCGCCGTCAAATTTGAAAAAACATATAGAGGTAAGCTGTTTTCTTTCTTTCTTTCTCAAAGACTGTGATAGTCTAACTGCGCAGTATTTTGCTGCAGTTTGGCTAGCATACTGCAGCCTAGTAGCAGCTAAATTGCCAAAGAGTTAGCTAGCTTTTGTCTTAAAAAAAAGCTGCCGTTTTCCCCCAAAGTCTGAGCTACACTGTTGTGTATTATTATGATTTATTGCACCATGTAAATGTCATCTTATGCTTCCAGCATCTTTCACCGTTTTGTGTTGGTTGGTTGTGTACGAGATACTGAATTAACAATAGGCCTACCCTAGCTTAGTTATTTTTGTGTCACTTTTTTGTACAGATGTATTTAATAATAGAGTACATTCCAATGTATTCAGATGTTTTCTTGAATTCAGTATTAGTGACCTGTCCAAATCTTTTCATCACTTAATTTAGAGCTATGCTTTTAATTTGAATGTTTCCACGGGCAATTGTGTATTGGTTTGAAGTGTGTGAGATTGTGACTGGCCTACTACTGTAGAGGAAACGTGCCTAATCAAAACTGTAAAATTATTGACAGTGTCCTATTCATGAACTAATGATTTGGTGTTTTATAATTTATTTATATATTGTTTATGTGCATTTTATTTTTCAGAGAAAACATGGTAATCATCTCGAATGCTACAAAGCCCTAACTTCAACGGCCCTGAGGAGAAAGGCTGAAGGAACACCTGAGCAAGGCCCACCAGCACCCAAACAATCAAAATTGTTCAACAGCAGGTCGGTGTCCCAGGCCAGTGTCGATAAAAAAATCCTCAACTTTATTGTGCAAGGTCTACATGCAACCAACACAGTGGAGCAGCAGGGGTTCAAAGAGCTGATTCAGCATCTTCAGCCAAATTTAAATGTCATGTCACGTAATACCGTTGTGAACAAAATTCAGAAAATGTCTCTGGAAATGAAGAACAACCTGAAGGCAGCAATGAGTAAAATTGACTACATAGGCACGACAACTGACTGCTGGACAGCATATAGGAGAGGCTTTCTGGGCGTAACAGCCCATTGGATTGACCCTACCACCATGACCAGACGGTGTGCTGCCCTAGCTTGTAAGCAGCTGAATGGGCCCCACACCTTCTCTGCCCTTGCCAGTGCATTAAACGAAGTTCATTGCGAATTCAACATCCGAGACAAAATCACGCGCACTACGACTGACAATGGCTCCAATTTCATAAAAGCTTTTAAGCTGTATGGACAGACTGATGAAAACAACAACCCAGGTGCTTGTTTTGTTGAGGGTGGTGAAGGCAAAGATGACGGTGGTGAATCCATTGATGAGGAATTGGAGAGTGAGGGCATGGAGTTAATCGATGCTGGAGCGATACTTGATGAAGCTGAAGATGACACCCTGGAATACCAACTTCCCAGGCACCATCGCTGTGCTTGCCACCTACTTAATTTAGTGTCAACTGTTGATGTTGAGGAGGCCAATGTCAACAGCGCCTACAAGAGGGTTTCACGCTTAGCCTTTTCAAAGTGTTGGGGACTTTGGAACAAAAGCGCAAGATCTACCACAGCAGCAGAGGTTATCGAAAAGAACTGCAAACTGCAACTAGTGAGGCCGAATGCTACAAGATGGAATTCCATGTTCCTGGCGGTGGAGAGGATCATCAGAATAAAAAGGGAGCAGGGAGAAGGAGCCATCACAGCTGTATGCAGCGCACTGAAGATAGCCATGTATGTACCAGCCACTTTTAGTTTTTGTTTTTCAATCAATGTGAACATAAATGATGTAAAAAAGCATGTTAATGCATCTCCTCTATTTACAGTATATATACAGTATATATATATATATTTTTTTTTTTCACTAATTTCTTGTGCAGGTGATTTGCAGAATTTGTTAGTTATTTAATTAAAGGCGTTATTTTGTGTTCTTTCTTTGTTGATTCAACAGGTTCACACCTGTGGAGCTTGCATTCCTGGCCGAATACACAAAGACCATGGCCCCGGTGGCGAAGGCCCTGGATGTGCTGCAGGGAGAGACGAATGTGCAGATGGGCTGGTTGGTGCCAACAATCACAATACTCAAGAATAAGCTCCAGAGCCTCAGCATTTCCTCCAAGTACTGTAGGCCTTTAATCGATGCTCTACTAAAAGGCCTTGAGAAGCGATTTGAACAAGTCCTCAAAGAACCAGAGCTAATCGCTGCTGCAATCCTCGTGCCCAAATTCAAGACAGGCTGGACAAGTGACGATTGCACCCTGACACTTGGTAAGTGCTACGTTTTTGTTACTATAATACAGAGACCATAGGCCTCAGTGAACAAATGGGATTTGAGGTGCTTTTTAAAAGAAACCAGTGTGTGGGCATGGCGTATGTGAGAATGCAGACTGGTTTAGCTTAGAGGGTGGGGGCAGCAACACCAAAGGCTCTGTCACCAACGGTACGTAGTCTGGTGCGGTAGATGACAAGTTGGTCTTTGCCAGAGGAACTCAGCGACCTAGGCTGGGTGTAGTGTTAGAGGAGGTCAGAGAGGTACTGGGGAGCAAGAGAGTTGAGTGATTTGTTGGTCAAGAGAAGGATTTTGTATGCAATGTGGGACTTCACTTGGATCCAATGAACGTATCAGTCGATATGGACTGTAAAGGCCATACATTCTACTGGTTTCCATGGACAGTGTGAAGCTCCCTCATATACCACCCAGTCACAAGCATTTACTGATGTATTTGTTCATAAGCAATATACAGTTAATCAATATTTACAATGTTGTAATTTCAGTTTTCTGTCTTATTTTCCTTGTATTCATTAGGTCTTGACTACATTAAAAGTCACTTGAAAGACCAAACTGAGGAGGATCAAGTTGAGAGCTCGCCGTCTTCTTCAGAGGAGGACTTCTTTTCTTCAATCAAGCAGGCCAGTTCCCAAGAAAACGCCAAACAGCTGGAGACTTACCTTGGCTCCCCAGGTGATACAATGGATGCACTGAAGTCTTTCCCAGCAATTTGCACCCTTTCCCTCAGGCTTAACACTGCACTCCCAGCCTCAGCTGCATGTGACAGACTGTTTAGTGTAGCGGGACTGATCTTCCGTCCAAAAAGGGCACGTATTGATCACAAGAACTTTGAGAATCAGCTTCTTTTGAGGCTCAACAGAGCATTTTGGTAGTCTGAATGGGTATGCTGTCTTCCTTTCCATAATGGTGCACACACCACACACCGTCATACTTCTTGACTGTCCAGGTTTTATGGTCCATTGTTTGAAGGGTTCTATGAACCCCTTCATTACATTGATATCATTACACACACACACACACACACACACAGTTGTGGCTAAAAAGTTAGGGTATAGCGCAATGTGTAGTTCATTTCTAAACCACTGTGCTGCCCCGAGGGCTCAACAGCAGACTCTACATGAGTCAGTTGAAGGGGATATGTTAAATGCACCTCACTAGCTGCCTGTGGACTTTGACTCTCATTTTTGTGTTTTTTTTTTTTTTTTCCTGAAAGTTACTAACCGATCTGACATACCCTGGGGGGAAAAGGATATCAAAGCAGTTAGGCGTTAGGCAGTTGTTTTTTTTTTTTTTTTTTATCGGACCATCATCTTCAGGGATGTCTGTATAATTATAAAAGCTCATTTTAGTTTTGGGTTTGAATTTAATAGCAGAGGGGAAATTGTTTGCTTTTTTTCCCCGTTTTTTTTTTTTTTTTCTTGGATAAGGCAAACATGTATACCTCGTGCACTCCTAGTGTGTGCAGAATCGATCTCTCTACCTTTTCACCAACTGTACAGTTTGGATTAATACTATTTTGTTACAGGCTTATTACAGGCATTTGCAAGCCTGAATACCTTTGTTATGGCAAGCCTTGAGTGCTACCTTGAATGTAATAGCAAAAGGGAAATTGTTTGCCTTATCCAAAAAAAAAAAAAAAATCAAACATGTATACCTTGTGCACTCCTAGTGTGTGCAGAATCTCTTTCTCTCTCTCTCTCTCTCTCTCTCTCTCGCTCTCTCCTCGCTCTCTCCTCGCTCTCTCGCCACACAAACTTTGAGTACATGGAATACCTTTTCACCAACTGTACAGTTTGGATTAATACTATTTTGTTACAGGCTTATTACAGGCATTTGCAAGCCTCAATACCTTTGTTATGGCAAGCCTTGAGTGCTACCTCTGGACGTCCAATAAAGTTTGAGAAAGAACAAGCTCCTCAAGTTGCTTTGTCTTTGACAGTAAGGGGTTTATGATAATACTGTGTTTTGGGCTGAATGCAGGCCTATAATCAGTTTCAAATTAAGTTTCCAATCTTTATAGTGGCATCAACTAATGTATTATTATTTTTTGTAAATTTACTTTATACTTTTATACTTTAAGTAGGTTTTTGAGCACATACTTTTTCACTTTTACTTGAGTAAAAACGTCAAGTTGATACTTCAACTTTTTCCAGAGTAGTTTTAAACTACAGTATCTATACTTTTACTTAAGTAACAAATATGAGTACTTTTGACACCACTGTCTATAAGTCACTCTGAAGGTGGAACATTGATAAATATTATACATCAGTTAATACCAAATAAAAAGTGTGTGTGTGTGTGTGTGTGTGTGTGTGTAGTTTATACTGTACATGTTTACTTATACTTTTATATCTAACTATTGTTGCACAGTGTGACGACTCTCAGCGCTGCTGCTGTGATCGCTTGTAGGCGTGGCTGGGGAGCTCGTTACGGCAACACTGTGCTCTCCCTTTTAAGTCCGTGAAAGTCCGGCAGTACATTCCTCAAAAAGGGCGTAGAAGAACAAAATAATCCATCAACATGTAGCCTTCGATTTATTTCGGACTATTAAAGAATTCTGGAGGATATCAGAATGTTTGCGTGCCGGCTTCCATCTACCCCCATCCATGCCTCTGTTCAAACAATGAGCATGTGATTTAAAGGGACTATAGCCATAGGATAGGGAGTGAGAAGGTGTGTGCGTGTGACAGTGACAGGGAAAAACCCTATAGACTTCTGAGGCTCATGCTCGCCCTGAATTTCTCTTCTAAACGCCCATATCTCTTAAAGTGAAGGCAAAAGAACGTTCAGCGCCTGGCCAGGCTTTCTATGTATTAATTTACATAGACGTTTTAAGATGAAATATAAATAAATGTCTGAGACAATAGATACTATTTTATGCTACTGATCAATAATTAAAACTTTATGTGGCTGATGCTACAAGTCGTAACATACAGCTCCATCAAATGTGTGTATTAAACTCACGTTTCGGAACTTTATGAACACACAGTCTGAAGCGCTTAGTAGTAACACTGAAACACACACATCAACACACACATCAACACAATCTCATCTACTCTCATCTCATTTAGAAATGGATTTAATTTCACTTTTATAAAAATTAAAATCATGGAATTAAACAGGAATCCATGTGTAATTGTCAGATACTCACATGAAGCCTTGCTGTGTACAGCGTGAGTCTGTCTTTGTAACATTCAGGATCTTTTCAGGAGGAATTTTGCCAGTGAAAAACTCAGAACAGCAGCTTTTAGGCTCTGTGCGATGTATATCACCTTCAGCAGAGTGAGACACAGATGAGGTGATTTAGTCAAATAGAAACTCATAATAAAATAAATGTGCATAAATGTCATATAAAAATAATCCATCTTTCAGATATTTAGTTAATGAACAAGATTTGATGTGATCTTACTACTACTGCTGATAATAATAATAATAATAATAATAATAATAATAATAATAATAATAATTTTTTTTTCATCCCGGAAATTCAGATATATTTTTTAGACACATTGCATGTTACGTGTTACGCATTGTTCCCATGTAGAACACATTTTTATTTCACAGGTAGGACAACTGTAATCATTGTTGCTTTACAGTATATACACTGAGTAACCACTTATCAAGTCCATATCCTCTATAAGTCACTCTGAAGGTGGAACATTAATAAATATTATACATCAGTTAATACCAAATAAAAATTGTGTGTGTGTGTGTGTGTGTGTAGTTTATACTGTACATATTTACTTCTACTTCTTATGTAACTGTTGTACCGCTACATAAAATGTGTGTATTAAACTCACGCAGAGCATCTGAGTAGAGCCCCATGATCAGGACGAAGCCCAGGACCAAAAACACACGATTCATCTTCATGTTCTCAGCAGTTGTGTGAAGATCTGATCTCTTCTCTCTCGAACATCAAATTTGTTTTTGATGTTGAGTTTAGCAGTATAGCTTGATTTTAAACCATCTAAGTCTGGTTTCCCCTCCACCCCCCGTACCGCTACACACATCTAATCAACTCACCACTTCCTCTACTCAAGCTCTACAGTTTATCTAGAAGATAACAACTGATCCATCTCTTACCCCTTAAATATTAAACACATGAATAAATTAATACAGCTCACATTTTCATACAAAAGGTGATACTTTCTGAATCCATGGTATATAAATACATACTTTCAAAATAATAAAATTATAATTTTTCTCCAACTTTAGCTCACATTGTTCATGTATCTGTTAAATAACATGCCTGCATTTATTCATGTTTAATTACTCAGATGATTCACTCAGTGGTGTGTTTATGATTGATAAAGCTATGTTCATGACTAAACAGTGTGCACAGTAACACACACACACACACACACACACACACACACACACACACTCATCTCAAGAGCATCTCAGAAAAATTCATGCATGTAGTACTTTCACCCTGTGGGTACCCAATCTGCACTCACTGCTCGATTTGTGCTGCATGTACTGTGTACCATAATAATTTAGCCACACCCACATCTTAACTGCACTTTTTGAATAATGTTGATGTAAATAAATAATTTACCTAATTTTTAATCATATTCAGCATGGCCCAAGCCCGATACCCCTCATGTCCTGTCCAGTCACCTCCTGACTCTGGCAAGGAAGTAGTTGCCCCACCTCTCTATTTCACTGATATCATGCTGTCTGTGCTTCCTGACTCTGGTGAGGTCATCACTCCAGTGCTCTGGAGCATGACCGAGGTCATCACACTACCACCCTTAACTGCTGAAGTCAGTGCCCTGCCCCCCTGTTGTGGTGGAGTCCAAACTCTTTAGAGACGGTTTTGTAACCTTTTCCAGCCTGATGAGCATCAACAACACTTTTTCTGAGGTCCTCAGAAATCTCCTTTGTTCGTGCCATGATACACATCCACAAACATGTGTTTTGAAGATCAGACTTTGATAGATCCCTGTTCTTTAAATAAAACAGGGTGCCCACTCACACCTGATTGTCATCCCATTGATTGAAAACACCTGACTCTAATTTCACCTTCAAATTAACTGCTAATCCTAGAGGTTCACATACTTTTGCCACTCACAGATATGTAATATTGGATCATTTTCCTCAATAAATAAATGACCAAGTATAATATTTTTGTCTCATTTGTTTAACTGGGTTCTCTTTATTTACTTTTAGGACTTGTGTGAAAATCTGATGATGTTTTAAGTCATATTTATGCAGAAATATAGAAAATTCTAAAGGGTTCACAAACTTTCAAGCACCACTGTATACACTTGGTAAAGTACACAGTTAAAATGAAGCAACGTTTCTTCAGGACCATGGTGCTCCATTAAACATTACAGGACTGCAATCTACAATATATTATAAAGTGCAAGAATGTAAAGAGACCAACATTGCAGATAATAAATGACACAAACAACATAAAGTGCAGACACAAACAATATACGTAAGGTGCAGAGTTGAGTGTGCATATTGATGTAGGATATGAAAAGGGAATCAATAAATGTAAATTTTGTGTGTGTGAGAGACATTGTAAACATTGTAAAGCAATAGTACATTATTGTCCACTGTGCAAAGACTGCAGTGTGAGTGGTGTGTTCAACAGTCCGAGTGTGTATCAGTCCAGTCCCTCAGAGTTGAGGAGTCTGATAGCATGTAGGAAGAAACTGTTACAGAGTCTGGCTGTGAAGGCTCGAATGCTTCCGTACCTCTTTCCAGATGGCAGGAAGGTGAAGAGATTGTGTAAAGGGTGTGTGGGGTTAGCCACAATGCCGGTGGCTTAGCGGATGCAGCGTGTCCTGGGGGGGTGGAGTGCTCAGTATGGTGGTGCTGGAAATTTTGCTAATAATAATAATAACTGATTGAGGCCTCTCAGTCATGAAATCCAGGATCCAGTTGCAGAGGGAGGTGTTCACCCTGGTGAAAAACCTCACAGGATCTTTAGGGATCCATGAGGATTGTCAAGGAACTGCCAAAGATCCTTAAAGATAAGGTTCTTTATAGGATCCTTAAAGGATCTTGGAAAGATCTTCAAAGATCTTCATATGCAAAATCATTTGTGCTGATCCTCAAGGATTTGACAAAGATCTTTTAAGGATCCTAAAAAAATCATAATAATGATCTCCGCAAAGATCTTTGCAAGGATTCTTTAAGATCCTCAAAGATTCAACAAGGATCTTTCAAAGATATTACAAGGATCCTTCTTAGGATCCTGTTAAGACCTTTGCTAGGATCCTTGAAGATTTGATCAGGATCTTTTCAGGATCTTTGTCCAAATCTTCACAAGATCTTTGCAAAGTTCCTCCAAGATCCTCAAAGATTTAACAAGTATCCTTCAAAGATTTTAAATGGATCCTTTTCAGGATCTTATAAGGATCTTAACTGGAATCTTGAAGGATTTAATCAGGATCTTGTAAGGATCCTTGTCAAGGTCTCTACAAGATCTTTGTGAGGATCTTTTAAGCTCCTCAAGGATCTAATGAGGATCTTTCAATTTTTTTTAACGATCCAAATTCAATGGTATTGGCAAGGATGGAAATAGATTGAAATTTACATAATTATGCCTCATAAGAATTTGATAAGGATGGCTGGATGAAAGTCTTTCAGGAATCTTCAAGAATCCGTAAAGTTCTTTGTGACAGACTTTGAGGATCCTGCTGAGGATCTCAACAAAGATCCTCAAAAGATCTTGAAACATCTTTAGAATTCTTAGCAAGCTCTTCAAGGCTCCAGACCGGCTAGTGGCCTAGTGGTAGCGTGTCTGCCATTCGCTTATGAGATTGTGAGTTCTATTCACGGTTGGGTCATACCAAAGGCCATCATAAAAATGGTACCTACTACCATCTGGCAAGGCATGCTGCAATACAGATGTGAGTGGGGAGTTAAACTCTTGTGGTTACCAGAGGACTAGCCCCCCCCACTGTAACCCTAGCTATGTAATAGGCAAGAGGCTGAGGGTTATGGAGATCGGTGCCACAGGCCGTGGGAAGGACTTTAACTTCAAGGATTTACAAAAATATTTTAACTTCTTGCCAAGATCTACAAGGAGCTTCAAATTTCCTGCCAAGATCTTCAAGGATCTACAAGGATCTTCAAAGTTATTTTCAAGATCTTCAAGTTTCTGCAAGAATCTTCAATTATTTTTTGAAGATCTTCAAGAATCTTTTGAATTCTTGTCAAGATCTTCAAAGTTCTTGCCAAGATCTTCAAGAATCTGTAAAGTTCTTTGTGAGGGACTTTGCTGAGGATCTCAACAAAGATCCTTAAAAGATCTTGAAGCATCTTTGAAATTCTTGCCAAGATCTTCAAGGATTTTTAATATTCTTCATAAGATGTACAAGAATCTTAAAAAACAAAAAAACACATTCAATTCCAAACAAAACAATTCTTTATTGATGTTATATTAACATAACATATCATCAACACAAAGTTATGTTGAACATTCAGGAAAAAGCAAACAGATGGCAACATAATATCCTCATCAATCTGTCAATGTGAATTTATAATGATGGGTGTGAGTGCAACAAGATGGTAGTCATTGAGGCAGGACACTGAAGACGTCTTCAGCATGGGGACAGTGGTAGTGGTCTTGAAGCACTTAGAAATGATGGCGTTGCTCAGGGAGATGTTGAAGATGGCAGTGAGAACATCTGCCAGCTGTTCCACACATTCTCTGAGCCCTTCACCGGGGATGTTGTCTGGTCCAGCAGACTTCTGTGGGTCGACTATGCATAGAGTTTTCCTCACATCGGCTGTGGTCAGACATGGCACCATGGTCATTGGGAGGAGGGATGGTCTTCCTTGCTGCCACACGGTTCTGTGCCTCAAACTGTGTATAGAAGCTGTTCAGCGCATCTGGAAGGGAGGCATCATTGTCACAGGCAGGTGCTGTTGTCCTGTAGTTTGTGATGACCTGCATGCCCTGCCACATGCTCTGTGTGTCTCCGCTGTCCTCGAAGTAGCTGTGGATTCTCTGGGAGTATGCGTGCATTGCTGCTCTGATGGGCCGAGACAGTTTGGCCCTCACTGCTCTTAGGGCCGCTCTGTCACAGGCTCTGAAGGCAGCATCTCAGGTCCTTAGTAGAGCACACACCTCTGCAGTAATCCACTGCATCTGGTTGGGGTGAGTGGTGATGGTCATAGAGACAGAAACATCATCAATGCACTTGTTGATGTAGCTGGTCACTGATGCTGTGTACTCCAGTAAGTTACTGCAGTTGCCATTGGTTGCAGCCTCCCTAAACATGTCCCAGTCAGTTCTCTCAAAACAGTCCTGGAGAGCAGAGATGGCTCCTTCTGGCCAGGTTTTCACCTGCCTTAGAACTGCTTTGGAGAGTCTGATGAGCAGTCTGCATGCTGGAATTAGCATAACAGAGATATGTCTGAGTAGCTGAAGTGGGGGTGGGGGGAGTTGCCCTGGGAATGTTTGTATTTTTGTGTAAACAAGATCCAGTGTGTTTGCCGCTCTCATTACAAAGTCCACATATTGATGAAATTTAGGGAGCACTGACCTGAGATTCGCATGGTTGAAATCTCCAGTGATAATAAACAGTCTATCAGGGTGAGCATTCTACAGTTCACTGATCGCACCATACAGTACACAAAGTGTTTCCTTAGCATTAGTGCTGTGGGGAATGTAAATGTGGCAGCAGGGGTGTGGTCAAGCGTCAGTCTGTGAAGGGAGGGCAGAGTTAGTGAAGGTAAGTGGCAGAATCACTACACGTGATGGGAATTAACCTGTGTTTGTGTGTCTTCCCCAGTGACCGTGCCCTATAAAGGAGAGAGAGAGCAGAGGAAGGGAGTTCTCCCCCAACCTGGATGCTTGTGTGCGTGCATGCGAGAGTGAATATAAAAGCTGAAAAGCTAAATAAAAGAGTTGTTGAGAACTCAATTCTTGCCTGCCGTGCTTCTGTGCTCCACCCACCTAGAACTCTTGCTACAGTGGTTCCGAAACCCAGGACTCGGAGTAAAGAAGAGAACAGCCCCATAGAGTCCTCCCCCTTCAAGGACCTGGTCCATGCACTCTCCACGGCCCAACAGAGCCTGTACCAGCGCTGGTCACCCTCCGGAAGGAGCAAGAACAACGGTTCGAAGCCCTGGTGCTGGCGCAGCAGGAAGATCGCCAGGCATTCCAGCACCTGCTCGCATCGGCAGGGTCCGTCATCATTACCGGCATGGACCCTCCCCACCTCACCCTAATGAAGAGGGGTCCACAGGACAACCCCAAAGCCTTCCTCGCTCTTTTTGACCAGGCAGCAGAGGCGTGGGGTTGGCCAGTGGAGCAGCGCGCGGCGCACCTCCTCCCCCTGCTAATGGGTGAGGCACAGCTGGCCGCGCTACAGCTCCCCGCCGACAGCCGGCTGGTCTATGCCGACCTCCGCAGGGCCGTCCTCCAACGTGTGGGGTGCACACAGGAACAGCAGCGGCAGCGCTTCCACGCGCTGCGCTTGGAGAAGGTTGGCCAGCCGTTCGCGTTTGGCCAGCAGCTCTGGGACACCTGCCGGCGGTGGCTGAGGGCCGACAACCACGATGCCGAGGGAATCATCAACCTGGTGGCGCTGGAACAATTCGTCGCCCAACTTCCGGGAGGAACCGATAACTCAGCTTTTGATCCCAAAGAGCCGCCGGGAACTTGTATTCCAGGCAGCTCACTTTAACCCCATGGCTGGACACTTGGGGCAGGATAAGACAATAGCCTGAATAATGGGCCTGTTCTATTGGCCATGGATTCGCAGCGATGTCCGTAGGTGGTGTACAGCGTGCCACGAATGCCAGTTAGTAAATCCAGCGGCCATTCCAAAAGCGCCTTTGCACCCTCTGCCCTTAATCGAGACCCCGTTCGAAAGAATTGTGATGGATCTCATCGGTGCCATTAGATCGGTCAACACAAGGATATCACTTTATTTTAGTTCTGGTGGACTATGCAACACGATATCCGGAAGCAGTGCCTCATCGCAATATCTCAGCACGCAGTATTGCAGAAGCACTCTTCCGCGTCATCTCCCGAGTCGGAATCCCCAAAGAGATTCTGACTGATCAAGGCACTGCGTTTATGTCATGCACACTGCACGAACTGTATGGGTTACTGGGAATTAAGCCTATCCGCACCAGCGTTTATCACCCACAAACGGATGGCTTAGTCGAAAGGTTCAATCGCATCCTCAAAAACGTAATTAAAAAATTTGTAAGCGAGGACACACGCAACTGGGATAAATGGCTCGAGCCCCTGTTATTCGCAGTGCGAGAGGTCCCACAAGCCTCCACGGGGTTCTCCCTGTTCAAATTATTATACGGGCATAAGCCGCATGGCATTCTAGATGTGCTGCGTGAAAATTGGGAGGAGGGACCTTCAATAAGTAAAAATGAAATTCAGTACATTATCGACCTGCCGCCAAACTCCACACCCTCACACACTTAACCCAGGAGAATTTGCGGCAGGCCCAAGAACATCAAGTCTGTCTGTACGACAGGGGCACGCACCTTAGGGAGTTCACACTGGGAGATAAAGTACTCGTGTTGTTCCCCATATTGAGCTTCAAATTAATCGCCAGGTGGCAAGGACCCTTTGAGGTCACATGGTGAGTCGGGGACGTCGACTATGAGGTGAGGCGAACGGACAGGGGCGGGGCGTTACAGATTTACCACCTCAATCTGTTAAAACTTTGGAGCAAGGAGGTCCCTGTGGCATTGGTGTCGGTGGTTCCAGAGAAGGCGGAGCTGGGGCCGGAGGTTCAAAAAGGAAAATTGACATCGCCCACCGCTCCGGTCCCCTGTGGAGCCCACCTCTCCCCGACCCAACTCGCGGAGGTCGCCCAGTTGCAAACAGAATTTTCTGACATGTTCTCGCCCCTGCCCAGCTGCACCCACCTCATAGAACACCACACTGAGACGCCCCCGGGGGTAGTAGTGCGCAGCAGCCCTTACAGACTGCCTGAACACAAAAAAAAAGGTGGTTCGGGAAGAACTCGAGGCCATGCTCGAAATGGGCATCATCGAGGAGTCCCACAGTGTTGCGTCTGTTAAGTCACTAGTGAGTAGGAGGAGTCAAGTTGGGCAATCAATTAAAGCAATTGGATGCAATGAGTGGAGAGGACTTTCTTACTTACCTTGTTAAAGTGTTTGGAGCTGGTAAATCCTCATAGGCTGGTTTGTATCCAATGAATTTTAGAATGTATAAAAGTTGGAGTGCACACAAAGTCGGTATTGCCACCTTGTCAAGAGAGCTACACGGCACCGGTTTATAACCTGCCAAACGCTGCTGCTGTACTGCCACTAATGTACTGTACTGCCAAATACTGTTGCATATACAGCTACTGAAGCAAATTGTGGACAAATAAAAAATAAACCAAAGACGAGTTATAACCTTCCAGTGTGCTCTTTTGATGCCCTGTTCGGTGGGAAAATCAGGAAGAACCGAACACACAGTGACTGGAGCAGCCCGGTGGTCTTGGTGCCCAAGGCTGACAGGTCAGTCCGGTTCTGTGTGGACTATAGAAAGGTCAACGTGGTGTCTAAATTCGATGCGTACCCAATGCCTCGTATTGACGAGTTGCTCAATCGACTGGTATCCTCTTCATTTTTATTGTACTGTCACTTTCCTTTTGTACTTTTCACTTTCGCTTTCCTTTTTCCGTTTTTTTTCTTTCTCTCTCTTTTTTCGGAAGAACGCTGAGACCGGAAGCTTTCTTTTTCTCTCCTCCTGTGTAAAGACCACAAGCGGAGGCCATCCATATCGGATCTGCTTTAATATAAACAGATCTTTGTTTAAGGTACGTGAATCTTTTCATCATGGCACACCTTCAGCCTGTTCAGTGTGCTGAGTGCAGGATGTTTAGTCATTCTTCCTCCGTCACTAGTGATAGCTTTATTAGCTTTATTTGTGATAAGTGCAGATTAGTAGCTCTCTGACAGAGAAGATTACAGTGCTAGAAGCGCATGTCCAGGCTTTAGAGAAGGTTAGTGAGCGTGAGAACAGTGTAGTTTCTGTAGGGGGAAAGTCTGGATGCCCTATGTGGAGTTAGTAATCCCCTAACTCCGGCATTAGAGCCCTTACAGCGGGGTGAATAGGTGACGACTCGGCGGCATAAGCGTAGAGCCAAAGCTACCGCTGAGGCTCGCCCACGGGAGCACCACTCCTCTCCGCGTCACATGCCGAACAGGTTTGCTCTCCTTAGTGATGCACCCACTGAGAAACCTGAAAGAGCTCTGGTTATAGGGGACTCTATCATACGGCATGTGAAATTAGCTCAGCCTTTAGGGGCACCAGCAGCTTTAGTCAGGTGTATACCGGGAGCCAGGGTGCCGGACATAGCAGGTAATCTTAGGGTCCTAGGCAAGCACAGGTTCTCAAAGATAGTTATCCATGCAGGAGCTAATGATATACACCTTCGTCAGTCTGAGGTTACTAAGAGTAACTTTGTAGAGGTGTTTAAATTAGCGAAGGCGATGTCCGATGCTGTAGTATGCTCTGGCCCCATCCCAATGCGGCGTGGCGATGTAGCTTACAGCAGGTTATGGTCGCTGAACTGCTGGCTGTCCAGGTGGTGCTCTGAAAACAGTGTGGGCTTTATAGATAATTGGGCTAATTTTGAGGGCACTGCTGGCCTGTTAGGGCGGGACGGTATCCATCCCACTCGGGAAGGTGCTGCTCTCATTTCCTGCAGCATAGGTCATAGTCTCAGAACAGGCCTAGTTAATTTCTGACAATCCAGAGCCAAGGCCAGGGAGCAGACGAACAGGCTAAACCAACTGTCTGCTAGCTGCACAGAGTCGTCACTCAGGGTCCACTACATCGAGACTGTGTCTGTTCCCCGAGCTCAACAAAAAGGTAGAAATTTTCAGAGAGTTTGTTCCAGTAACCTAATCAATATAAAATTAGATCATACTGACTGTACAGCTGCTGCCAGCACCTTTGATCTAAAGGTGGGGCTATTAAATATTAGATCTCTTACATCTAAAGCGCTAATGGTTAATGAACTCATTACTGATCAGGAGTTTAATGTACTTTGTTTAACTGAAACATGGATTAAGCCAAATGAATATATAGCATTAAATGAAGCGAGTCCTCCTGGATACAGTTATATACACCAGCCTCGTCTAACTGGCAGAGGAGGCGGCGTCGCTGTTATTTATAACGATTATCTAGGTGTAATACAAAAACCTGGTTATAAATTTAATACATTTAAAGTTCTTCATACTCATATAATGTATGTAGCCTCGAAAAATAAGTAGTTAATGTGCTTATTATTTACAGGCCCCCGGGGCCATATTCTGAGTTTCTTTCTGAATTTGCAGATTTTATCTCAGATCTGGTTATTTCCTTAGACAAAGCTTTAGTTGTCGGAGATTTTAATATTCACTTCGATAACCCAGAAGACCCTTTAAAAACAGCGTTTGTGTCCATCTTAGATTCAGTCGGGATTAAGCAGAATGTCATAGGACCGACCCATAATGGTGGTCACACCCTTGATCTAATACTAACATTCAGATTAAACGTAGACAATATAGTCATACTTCCACAGTCTGAAGTTATCTCAGATCATTATCTCATCTCATTCAAACTATGTCTGAGTAATAATATATGCACCTCACCATGCTACTGTATTAAACGTACTTTCACGTCAACTACTGCACAGAGCTTTATAAATGACCTCCCAGAGCTGTCAACTTTGATTGGGTCACTGTCAGCCCCTGCAGAACTTGATCAGGCAACTGAATGCTTAGAGTCAACATTCCGCCATACTTTAGATAATGTAGCTCCTCTAAAAAGGAAAATGGTCAGAGACAAAAAATTAGCACCCTGGTATAATGATGACACTCGCACATTAAAACAGACCACTCAAAAATTGGAACGTAAATGGCGTCAAACAAAATTGGTAGTGTTCAAATTAGCTTGGAAGGAGAGCTTCCTGAAGTATAGAAAGGCTCTTAGTGCTGCGAGATCAACATATCTCTCCTCCCTAATAGAAGATAACAAAAATAATCATAGATTCCTATTTAATACTGCAGCAAAATTAACCAGGAATAAGTCCACTATCGACACATGCACACCTGCAGTATGTAGTAGCAACGACTTCATGAATTTTTTTAATGACAAAATTGAGAATATCCGACAAAAAATTCAAACTACTAATTTAAGGTCAGACAATGAAAGTGACCTTGTAGTTAACTATATAACTGTATCGGATCATCAGTTAGAATGTTTTACTCCCCTAAAAGAAACTGAATTACTTTCATTAATCTCTACATCAAAAGCCTCAACTTGCGTACTAGATCCCTTACCGACACATCTATTCAAACAGATAATGCCTGGAGTAATTGAACCGCTTCTAAAAATAATAAATTCTTCTCTTATGATTGGCTATGTACCCAAATCCTTTAAACTAGCAGTTATCAAACCCCTGATTAAAAAACCTGACCTTGATCCCTGTCAGCTGTCCAATTATCGGCCAATATCAAACCTCCCCTTTATCTCCAAGATCCTTGAAAAAGCTGTGGCACAGCAGTTATGCTCATATTTACATGGGAATAACATCCATGAAATGTATCAGTCAGGATTTAGACCTCATCATAGCACAGAGACAGCAGTGGTTAAAGTAGTAAACGACCTACTGTTGGCATCTGATCAGGGCTGTGTCTCGCTACTTGTGTTGCTTGACCTTAGTGCTGCATTTGATACCATTGATCATTCCATTCTTCTGGATAGACTAGAAAATGTTGTGGGAGTTAAGGGACTGGCCCTCTCCTGGCTCAGGTCTTATCTAACTGATCGTTATCAGTATGTTGATATCTCATCTCATCTCATTATCTCTAGCTGCTTTATCCTTCTACAGGGTCGCAGGCAAGCTGGAGCCTATCCCAGCTGACTATGGGCGAAAGGCAGGGTACACCCTGGACAAGTCGCCAGGTCATCACAGGGCTGACACATAGACACAGACAACCATTCACACCTATGGTCAATTTAGAGTCACCAGTTAACCTAACCTGCATGTCTTTGGACTGTGGGGGAAACCGGAGCACCCGGAGGAAACCCACGCAGACACGGGGAGAACATGCAAACTCCGCACAGAAAGGCCCTCGCCGGCCCCGGGGCTCGAACCCAGGACCTTCTTGCTGTGAGGCGACAGCGCTAACCACTACACCACTGTGCCACCCAGTATGTTGATATAAATGGTGATATTTCTAGACATACCGAGGTAAAGTTTGGTGTTCCACAAGGTTCTGTCTTGGGTCCACTGCTTTTTTCTCTCTATATGTTACCTCTGGGTGATATTATTCGTAAACATTGTATTAGTTTCCACTGTTATGCTGATGACACACAGTTGTATGTCTCTGCAAATCCTGATGAGAGACACCAGCTTAATAGAATTGAGGAATGTGTTAAGGACAATAGACACTGGATGCTTATTAATTTCCTTCTGCTTAACTCTGACAAGACTGAAGTACTTGAGCTAGGACCACATACAGCTAGAAGTAAGTTTTCTGATTACACAGTAACTCTGGATGGCCTTTCTGTTTCTTCACGTGCAGCAGTAAAAGACCTCGGAGTGATTATTGACCCCAGTCTTTCATCCGAAACTCACATTGATAACATCACCTGGATAGCTTTCTTTCATCTCAGAAATATTGCAAAGATAAGAAATTTAATGTCATTGCATGAAGCAGAAAAACTAGTCCATGCTTTCGTTACCTCCAGGTTGGATTATTGTAATGCCTTACTGTCTGGATGTTCCAATAAGTGCATAAATAAGCTCCAGTTAGTTCAAAATGCAGCAGCCAGAGTCCTTACTAGAACTAGAAAATATGACCACATCACGCCTGTCTTATCCACACTGCATTGGCTCCCAATCAAATTTCATATTGATTATAAAATACTACTATTGACCTTTAAAGCACTAAATGGTCTCGCACCACAGTACTGTACCTGAGTGAACTTCTGCTCCTCTATGACCTGCCACGCCTACTTAGATCAAAAGGTGCAGGCTATCTGCTGGTACCTCGTATAGTGAAGGCTACATCAGGGGGCAGAGCCTTTTCTTACAAAGCCCCACAGTTATGGAACAGCCTTCCAAGTAATGTTCGGGAATCAGACACAGTCTCAGCATTTAAGTCTAGGCTGAAAACATATCTGTTTAGTCAAGCCTTTTGTTAATGCTGTTTATGAGGTAAAGGTGTAGATCTAGAGGGTCCTCAGACAGTGTTTTGGTAAACTGGGATGTATGGATGCTGTCAGTCCCCACTCACTTGCTCACTCGAGTTTGTTGACTGTGTAGTGGCTGGCTGCTTTATGTCCCGGGGCTCCCTCATGCCTTTGTTACCTTCTGGCTCTCTCCTTTTAGTTATGCTGTCTTAGTTAGTTGCCGGAGTCCCTGCTTGTACTCGGTGCAATATGTATACTGCTCCTACTTATTCAGGTGACATTGGGCATACCTAACAACCTGGGTTTTCTTTCCCTCCCCCCTCCCCCACCCCAAATCTGTCCCTCTGAGTTACATGGAGTCAACAGGAACTCTTTTGGTGGAGAGGGTGGAGACCTCGACTGGCTATCGTAGCCTGCAGGGAATTGGCTGTCAGACTTCTGTCGCATGTCCCAGACCCAGTGAAATGTAACTGAATTGTCTTGGCCAGCCCTAAGGGTCCCATCTGCATCTCATCATTGCTGAGGAGTGTGCTCCCATCACCCAATCAAGCATCCAGCCAGAGCAGGTCATGATATATTTTTTACCATATTAACATGCCATTGTTGTGTTTTATGCCTGATGTCAAGACTCTCGTCTCTGCGAGCCTACCACACAGATTTAATACTTGTCATTTTTAGGGCATACCTAACAACATGTGTTTTCTTTCTCTCTCTCTTCCCCCCCAATCTGTCCCTCTGAGTTACATGTTGGTCCTGGGATTGAGATGCTGGCCTCTTCTGCCCCTCGGACCTGCTTGATCCATCATGGTGCCCTGTGTCTGGTTGGAGTTTTATTGCATCGCTCCTGTGAAGGACGGCCCCATGAGGATAGTTGAGGGTTATACCTGGATGATGCTCTTGACTCTTACAGTAATGCTTTTATGGCCGAGGACTACAGTTGTCTTGCTAACTTTAGGACTGCAGTTATCATGAATCAGTTTTGCACTCAAGTTTCCATCAATGAAGAGTTATAACATCAACGAAACTGTCCTCATGTTAAAACTGTTAATATTATAGTCAGGCTGTCTGTTGTTGCCCAAATGAGCATGGGTTCCCTTTTGAGTCTGGTTCCTCTCGAGGTTTCTTCCTCATGTCGTCTGAGGGAGTTTTTCCTTGCCACCGTCGCCACAGGCTTGCTCATTGGGGATAGAATAGGGATAAAATTAGCTCGTGTTTTAAGTTGTTCAAATTCTGTAAAGCTGCTTTGCGACAATGTTTATTGTTAAAAGCGCTATACAAATAAACTTGACTTGACTTGACTTCTCTCCCTCAGATCAAATTTGCTTGAGCTGAGTTTTCCAGGCTGTTTTATATGATTTATAATTGATCTCTACAGACGTCTTCAACTCATTACTTCCTCCACTCAAGATGGTGTTATCAAAGATCTGCTGAAAGTTTCCATTTTTTTTAGATAATCACTAATCTATCCATCTGCTGTACAAATGACACACAAGTGCAAAAGTTGATGAATCCAGCATTTAAGCTGATTTAGCTTTGATAGAGGAATAGAAAGGAGAAACCCTTTATTTGTCATACTTTACATTACAGTTCAAATTGAATTAAAATTATGTTTGCCAAATATCATAACTTAAGGCAATTTTGCCACAGGTTAGTTTCATAAACTTTCCACGATAAATAAGAGAGAGATGGGGAGAGAGAGAGAGCTGAGCAATGCAATGATGTGTGTGTTGAATAAATTAACCACTTTTCCATTTTTTTCCGAACATAAATCTTTTTGAACCAGAACCAAAGTCACAAGACTGTTTAACCCTTTGATGCAAAACATGGGTCAAAAGTGACCCGGCTGAGTTTTTATCTAATATATATTTGCAATAAATTAATTCCATCATTCAGTATTCAAGGTATTCCTTAATTAACTTGTTTTTGATCATCATACATCCTTATTTTATTTTTTCCTTTCTTACTTCTCGTCTCATCTCGTCTTGTCTCATCTTCTTCCGCTTATCCGGGGCCGGGTCGCGGAGGCAGCAGTCTGAGCATGGAAGCCCAAACTTCCCTTTCCCCAGTGTAGGTGCATTTAGTAATTATTAAGTGATCTCATTAAATCAGTCTCATTAAATTTGAAGGTTAATAATCAAATTGAATCAATCCCATTCGAATGGTTCGAAGTGAATCGTTCAAGTGAATCAAATCAGTGAACCATTCAAAGTGAATCAGTGAATCATTCAAAGTGAATCATACCATTAATCCTGATTATTATGATCACTTACCATATTACATAACTTATATGCACCTTTTTGAATTCTTTGAGAGATTGGGTGACTTCAAGGATATTTTTGCACAACAATAAAGACACTTTAATAAATGAATTTATTATAACAAAGATAAAAAAATAATAGCAGATTAAAATATACAACAGTGAGGTGTATATATATATATATATATATATATATATATATATATATATATATATATGTATGTGTGTGTGTGTGTGTGTGTGTGTGTGTGTGTGTGTGTGTGTGTGTTAGGCCTAGCTTGTTGCTAGCTAAAACAAAGAAATGCTATCTAAATAGAACAAGGATTAGCTCTATTGCTAATGTGTGCTTGTGTGTGTGGTCTGTGTGTAGGGAAGGCCCTAGATTAGCTTTGTGTGGCTAATGTGTGCTTGTTAAAGGCCCTATGGCCTAGCTAAGCACGTGGTAGGCCTAGATTAGCTTGTGGCTAAGCTAAGACAAAGGGAAGCTGGCTAAGGTGTATTTGTGACCCCTCACCGAATCCAGGGACACATGTCGGCCGAAACGAATCCGAGATAATAACAAAAGAAGCATTTTTTTTTCGAAATTTGTGATTTTTGTTTTTTTCCATCATGTGCAAGTTGAGATCTTGAAGAATGCAATCAGTATTTCAGATAATAGATTGTTTTGTTGGAAAAGCATACATTTTTTGTTGCACATTGTCTCGTTTTTGTCAGGACTGTAGCCTGCTGGGGGGTGTGGGTAAATTACCATATGGGCCATTCACATGAAGATTTAAGTCTTTTGTTTTTTTTTTCCGCGAATCAGCTGTATGATCCGGGCTGAGCGCATGGCTACTTAACTGCATACAGGCGTGTGATTTCACTATGGAATGAGGAAGCTAAACAGAGCGCAGAGGACCTGACACACTGCGAAGCAAACAGACACACGGTATTTACATCGGAGATAACCATTTCTAGCAAAAAAAAAACGCAACCTCGTTTTCCAGATTGAATGGAATACTTGAATGATCAGATGATACACGGACTGTTCTAGGATTACATTCCATCGGAGGCATTGGTGTGTGCAAGGCGCAGTTTCTCTTTCTGATGGGGTAAGTTTATTAATCTAAGGCTGTGTGGTTATTTTTACATGTAACGGAGAGTGTTGTGGTTTGGTTAAGCCTAGGTCACAACCGGACGTACGATTTTTTGGCCGTGTGATTTTTGGCGTTTCCCAAATCACTGCGGTTTTTTTTGTTCACGGAGAAAGACGTGTGTTGGCCGTAAGTTTGTCTTGCAACCTGATAAAAACGTAAGCGCCCGTAGAGTTTGTTTGACATGACAAAGAACCTCTGCAGCCGGTCTGCGGCTCGAAAATCAGCACATCACACGCGCGCTCTCGTGCGTTTCATGCACGCTCTCTGTGTGTTTCTTGCGTTTTTTGCATGTAGACCGGCCGTAGGAGCATGGTACGGCCGGTTGTGACCGAGGCTTTACATGAAACTAGTGTTGTGTTAGTTGTGTCATCATCGTGCTATCTTTCTTTCTTACGGTGTGAGTAATTTTTCAACCACAAAACGTTAAAGTATACTTTAGGACTTATTTTTGTACTTCATAATTGTGTTGGGCATACTTTGCATGGAAGGAAAATTGACGTGGTGATCTTTGTTTACATGAAAGTAGTATCGTGCTAGCTCGTAGGGGGTAGGGCTTTCCTTAATGTCATGCAAATGAGCACCATTATGTGCCCGCCCTACACCCAGAGTAGCTGAGATGGAAAACATTGAGGGCGATTTTCTCCCTTTTCTGTTTTAAGAAGTATACACTTTCAAAAGGCCACACAATCTTCAAATATTGTCAGATCTCCACATGGAAGGCATCATTGGAAAGCTTAGAAACTGTACTTTCTGAATCTGTCAATAACTCAAAATGCCCCCGGGCCGACATGTGTCCCTGGATTCTGTGATCTGCCACATTTGTGAGTGGTCACATGGCGTAGGCCTCTGGGCCTAAGCAAAGGTTAGCCTAGCTTGCTAACGACAAAGGAATTAGCCGTGTGGCTAGCTAAAGGTGTGTCTGAGCACGTGTCTCTAAGTAACAAAGGAATGCTAGCTGGTAGCTAACCCACTAGCTCATAATACTAAATCCACTGAAATCTTGATGCAATCAAGATATGATAATGAAATCAAAATGTTAGTAAGGGAGAGAGAGAGAGAGATGCACAGCCTATCTATTAAAACAAATGAGATTAAACAAACAGAACAATTCAATTCGACACGCTGCGTGTCTTATAGTGTAAACAAAACTTTCCTGAGCTTACATTCACACTTTCAATAAAAGCAAATTCCTAAGACTATCTTAATTATGCCCAAATATATTTTACTCAATATCTTGCCTCTAGCAAGGTTCTGAGAAGATGTTCGCCATTGTAGAGCTTCGCTGTTGTAGAGCACGTGAGTCAATTCCATGAGTCGATTCCGTGGACAGAGAACTTCTCTTGATCCGACGCGTCGTGGCTCGTGATGAGAAGGAAGTCTCTGATTAAAAAAATTAATGTGCACAGCGCTTCAATCAGGAGGAATTCTAGTCGCTCCTAATTACAAATTAAAACTGCGTTTTGGCGGCAGTCGTGACGTCACTTCTAATACGAATAAACCGGCTGTAAGTCAGGTTGAGTTTAAAGATCGCGCGACTCTGGAGTTTACCTTGGCCAAGGGTAAGAAAGAAATCGCGCTAAATCGTGGATCTTGCAAGAAAGGAAGAAAAAAGAAAATACGTTTTTATCTGGTTGCCCGAAAAGAGCAATCTCTCTGTGTCCAGACTCCTTGGAGTCCAGGTGGAAAGAGAAAGAGCTAGGAGTGTCCTTGTGGTTCATATCCTCCTGCGGGATGACGTAGATGATCCCGCCCCGGCGTGACGCAGGTCAACGCGGAAGTGGGCTGATGGGAAATGTAGTTTCTTAGTGGAATGTACCTACACCAGACACCACGGCCAGCTCCTCGGCAAGAACACCGAGGCGTTCCCAGGCCAGCCGAGAGACATAGTCCCTCCAGCATGTCCTGGGTCTTCCCCAGGGCCTCCTCCCGGGGGGACATGCCTGGAACACCTCCCCAGGGAGGCATCCAGGAGGCATCCGAAAGAGATGCCCGAGCCACCTCAGCTGATTCCTCTTGATGTGGAGGGCAGCGGCTCTACTCCGAGCTCCTCCCGAGTGACTGTGCTTCTCACCCTATCTCTAAGGGAGCGCCCAGCCACCCTGCGAAGGAAACTCATTTCGGCCGCTTGTATCCACGATCTTGTTCTTTCGGTCATTACCCAAAGCTCATGACCATAGGTGAGAGTCGGAACGTAGATCAACCGGTAAATTGAGAGCTTCACCTTTTGGCTCAGCTCCTTCTTCACTACAACGGACTGGTAAACTGACCGCATCACTGTGGAGGCTGCACCGATCCGCCTGTTGACCTCACGCTCTATCCTTCCCTCACTCGTGAACAAGATCCCGAGATACTTAAACTCCTCCACTTGAGGCAGGACTTCTCCACCAACCTGGAGAGGGCAAGCCACCCTTTTCCGGTTGAGAACCATGGCCTCGGACTTGGAGGTGCTGATTCTCATCCCAGCCGTTTCACACTCGGCTGCAAACCGCCCCAGTGCATGCGGAAGGTCCTGGTTTGAAGAAGCCAACAGGACATCATCCGCAAAAAGCAGAGATGAAATCCTGTGGTTCCCAAACAGGATTCCCTCCGGCCCCTGGCTGCGCCTAGAAATTCTGTCCATAAAAATTATGAACAGAACCGGTGACAAAGGGCAGCCCTGCCAGAGTCCAACATGCACTGGGAACATGTCTGACTTACTGCCGGCAATGCAAACCAGACTCCTGCTCCGTTCGTACAGGGACCGGACAGCCCTTAGCAAAGAGCCCCGAACCCCATCGAGGTCAACAGCTCCCCACCCGCACTGTAAACAGTGTTGGCAGAGTACTGCTTCCCCCTCCTGAGGCGCCGGACGTTTTGCCAGAATTTCTTCGAGGCCGACCGATAGTCCTTCCCCATGGCCTCCCCGAACTCCTCCCAGTTCTGAGTTTTTGTCTCCGCAACTGCCTGAGCTGTGGCACGCCTGGCCTGCCGATACCCGTCAGCTGCCTCAGGAGTCCTGGAGGTCAACATGGCCCAATAGGACTCCTTCTTCAGCTTGACGGCATCCCTTACTTCCGTCGTCCACCACCGGGTTTGGGGATTGCTGCCACGACAGGCACCGGAGACCTTGCGGCCACAGCTCCGAACAGCTGCATCTACAATGGAGGTAGAGAACATGGTCCACTCAGACTAAATGTCCCCCGCCTCCCTCAGAAGCTGGGAGAAGCTCTCCCGGAGGTGGGAGTTAAAGACCTCCCCGACAGAGTGCTCGGCCAGACGTTCCCAGCGGACCCTCACCATACGTTTGGGTCTGCCAGGTCTGTCCGGCTTCCTCCTCCGCCAGCGGATCCAACTCACCACCAGGTGGTGATCAGTTGACAGCTCAGCCCCTCTCTTCACCCGAGTGTCCAAGACATAGGGCCGGAGATCAGATGAAACGACAACAAAGTCGATCATCGACCTCCAACCTAAGGTGTCCTGGTGCCACGTGCACTTATGGACACCCCTATGCTCGAACATTGTGTTCGTTATGGACAAACCGTGACTAGCACAGAAGTCCAATAACAAAACACCATTCGGGTTCAGATCGGGGAGGCCGTTTCTCCCAACCATGCCCCTCCAGGTGTCACTGTCGTCGCCCACATGAGCATTGAAGTACCCCAGTAGAACAATGGAGTCCCCAGTCTGAGCACCTCTCAGTACCTCTCCCAGGGACTCCAAGAAGGCTGGGTACTCTATACTGCTATTCAGCCCATTGGCACAAACAACAGCAAGAGCCCTCTCCCCAGTCCGAAGGCGCAGAGAGGCGACACTCTCGTTCACTGGGGTAAACTCCAACACATAGCGGCTGAGCTGGGGAGCTATAAGCAAGCCCACACCAGCTCGCCGCTGCTCACCATGGGCGACTCCAGAGAAGTGGAGAGTCCAGCCCCTCTCGAGGGGCTGGGTTCCAGAGCCCAAGCTGTGCGTGGAGGTGAGCCCGACTATCTCTAGCCGGTACCTCTCAACCTCCTGCACAAGCTCAGGCTCTTTCCCCCCCAGCGAAATGACATTCCATATCCCAACAGCTAGCCGCTGTGTTCGGGGATCAGGTCGTCGAGGCCCCTGCCTTCAACTGCCACCCAATCCACACTGCACTGGACCCCTACAGCTACCTCTGTGGGTGGTGAACCCACAGGAGGTCGGGCCCACGTCACCGCTTTGGGCTGAGCCCGGCCGGGCCCCGTGGGCAAAGGCCTGGCCACCAAGCGCTCGCATACAAGCCCCAACGCCGGGCCTGGCTCCAGGGTGGGGCCCCGGCTGTGCCATACCAGGCGACGTCATGGTCCTTGATCAATTATTTTCAATAAGGGTTTTGGTGAACTGCTCTTGGTCTGGCCTGTCACCTAGGACCTGTGTGCCTTGGGAGACCCTAACAGGGGCATAATGCCCCTGACAACATAGCTCCTAGGATCATTCAAGCACACAAACCCCTCCACCACAATAAGGTGGCAGTTCTAGGAGGGTTTTTTTTAATGATTATTATTGTTATTTGATGATGGCGTTAGTGTATGAGTTGGTGTGGCGAGTTTTGCACGTCTTCCTGCAGCTCCAGCGCACGGCACTGTCCTGGTTCCAGGCACGCGCGTGGAAGCACACCTGGCTGCTATGGAGACGAGCCACGGCTGCTGTGCTGCTCCCGTTAGCGCTCGGCTTTGCTAATCAGAAGAAGCTCAGAGCCGCGGCGGGGAAGTGACCGGGCCGCCGGTGTCGGGTGCTGTCGGACTGCAAGGCTCTGGAGAAGCTCCCGCTGCACGTCTGGCTGCTGGTCGCGGAGGAGGAGGCACAGTTCACCGATATCACTAACCTGGTGGTGTGGTGTATGGCACTGGGCATCTCTTATGTCAGCGTGTTTGATAACAAAGGTGTGTTCAGGAGGAACATCTCCAGACCGATGGAGGAGATCGTGAAGCAGCAGAAGGAGCTCCTGGGTTCAGAAAGCTGCAAGTACTCCTCAGCCGAGTTCCTGAGTAAAGGCACAGGCACACAGGAACAAGTGTCATGGTGCCAGACGGTGGTAAAAGTCTTGTCTCCAGATGACGGGAAGCTCGGTATCGTGCGAGCGGCGCAGCAGCTGTGTAAGGCCGTGGAGCAGAAAGAGAGCACGTCCAAAGACATCAATGTCACTGTGCTGGACTCTACTGCGAGAGTCAAAGAACTTTCCAGACCCCGAGTTGGTGCTGAAGTTTGGCCCAGTAGAGAGCACGCTCGGCTTCCTGCCCTGGCACATCAGACTAACAGATTTCATCCCTTTACCTTCCCATAAAGACATCTCGTATGACGAGTTCCTCTGCGCTCTTCAGCATTACGCAGCCTGTGAGCAGCGACTGGGGAAGTGAGCGAGCCGTCCATCCAAAAATCCCAGACTGAAAGAATTCATGAGAGAGACTCCCTTTCCCCTCTCTTTCTTTCTCTCTCTCTATGTTTACAAAAGATGCAGCTGAGTATCAGCATCCCGATGCCACATCAGCATCTCTCCTTCACAGCACACAGCCTGGTTCTGACCCTGTGCACCAAGGCTCTGTGTGAGTGAATGAGTAAATACATGTATCCTTTCTTACTTTTTGAATAAAATCCCTTTTTGTGTCACTACCCTTCTAATGCACAACATGAGTCAAAAACGACCTGCATTCATTTTCCAGGTTATTTCATGTATGGCTGATTGTTTCTATGATATACTTTTGAAATAAATTCATTTTGTCATTTACTTTTCCAAATATGCAGTAAATATCTTGTTTTTGTTTTGCACAAATCATCATTTTTATTTTTCCTTTCTTAAGTTATGAACAAGCACAGCTTTTGTAATTCTACATCAAGTTTACACACATGGATCAGAACCTACCCGCATGCATTTACTACAGCGTTTGGTGGGAACTGTGAATTGTGCTTGTGTCAGACATTTCACAGCTCAGCACAGCGCCCTTTGCCCATCTAATACATGGAAGTAATGTTTTTCAATTGTTCTAACATTACCTTAGAAAAAAATTGATTGTTTAGGTTACCTTGAGAGTGAGTAGATTACTTCTCAGAAAGTTACAAGTAATTACTATTAGCTCCCGAGCTGTTGACATATTCTACTTTAGTTAGCTAATTTTATTGTATTTGGCTTAGCTAACTACATAGTTAATAAATAAATAACTGGCCCCATTCACTGCTAAAGTAATTACTTGAAACAAATTATTATTATTATAGTATTAAGACATTTAATTTTAAATCACACTTGGATGACCCATGTGTAGTAATATAAAAAGTATTTTTGTTCATAAAGTAGGAAAGAAAAAATTAAATTAATGATTTATGGTAATTAAAAACAAGATATTTAAAGAATATTTGGAATATTCAATCATAAAATAAATTGATTTCAAAAGATAGAGCAAAGAAAAACTCAGTCAGCATGAAATAACCTGGAAAATGAATGCAGGTCATTTTTGACCCATGTTGTGCATTAGAAGGGGTGTGCATATGTTTTGCATCAAAGGGTTAATATCTTAACACTTACCACAGTGCTGGTCTTTTTTCCCCCATTTGTGTTCAAAGTCTGTGTATCAAAGCAGTTGACGTCATCAAAGCTGTGCACATGTGAATGAAAATAATTTATCACATTAAAAAAATAAGTAACAAGTATGTTTTCTAATGTAAGAGAGTGTATGTTCATTTATTAAATTGTAAATGTACTCAAGTAAGAGTGAACAGTATCATGGGGGAAGCCATGGCCTAATGGTTAGAGAAGTGGCTTGAGGACCAAAAGGTTGCCAGTTTGATTCCCTGGACCAGAAGGAATGGCTGAAGTGCCATTGAGCAAGCATCTAACCCCAGGCTGCTCTGGGTATGTTGTGTGTCGCTCTGGATAAAAGTGTCTGCTAAATGTCATTAATGTAATTATATATTAAAGCTACTCCTATAAGTACAATTTATTGGTAAAAATTACTTAAGTTTATGCAATAGAGAAAACATAATGAGATCACACCCATTTCTAGTTGTGAGTTCATAACTTTATCTGATTCCACTGTATTAAGTATCAGTCACATCAAAAAGTATCATAATTAATGACTCAAAAATGCTTTGTGATGAGTAAACTGTGCATTTTGATCTGTGGATGTGTGTCAGTGTTCTGCTGCTCCTTTTTTGTTGAGTTCATGAACACACAGGCTGGAGAACTTCATAATTCTGAGAAACACACATCAGTACACTTTCATCTACACCTCCTTATCACCTCTAGACACTGTCTAACTGGATCTTAATCTGCATATCATGCAGAGTTTTTACTCGTCAAATATCAGTATTTACCAGTGAACAGAAGCACAGAGACACATCAGTCTGATGAAATTCTGCCAAAGATGTTACAAAAAATGTTAAAGGATCAGACCAGTTTTTGTCAATAACTGACTGTACACTATAAGTTTTGTACCTTTCAGAGTCTCTTCATACCTTAGTTTGGGCCTTCCCCATCTGTGTGAACCCTGCCTCAGTTCACCATACATCAGCTGTCCTGTTTTGTGGCTGCCATCCATTTTGATGACATGGCCAGCCAAGCTTAACTAGGTCTTCGGCAACATCAACTCAATGCTTACTGAGTCAGCTCTGTCTAGCATTTCCTGGTTTGTGATTCTGTCCTGCCAACAGATGCCCAAGATTGTATACAGCAATCTCATGTGGAACTGTTCCAGCTGCTTAATATGCCGAAGATACAAGGTCCACATTTCACACCCATAGAGGAGTGAAGAAATGACTATAGCTTTGTATACCTTGAGCTTTGTAGAGAGTCTGATGCCTTTTTGCTGGAGCACCTTCACTCTCAATCTTCCAAGTGTTTGTGTATGTTGATAAGAAATGTGGTGCATCCGTAACCAACATTCAGGCTAGTGACAAAGTTTTGCTACTTTTATCTCAGAGTCATGGTCTCTGACTTCAAGATAATCAGCAACAATGTCATTTAATTGCGGCAATTTTGTCCTAAATGGCCTATTGTACAGTAGCTCAGCCGGACTGATTCCAGTTGTGCTGTGTGGTGTACTATGGTAATAATAATAATAATAATAATAATAATAATTTCAATTTATATAGCGCCTTTCACAAACCCAAGGACGCTTTACACAGGAGTAACCAAAAAAAAAAAAAAAGCCACACTAGGAAGAGTAGTGTGAGGTAAAGAGAAAAGTTTTCATGTTAGCTTTGAAGGAAGTGAGAGTGGAACAGTCATGAAGCAATTGTGATAATGAGTTCCAAAGTTTAGGAGCAGCAACACTGAATGATCTGCCACCCATAGATGCCAGTTTAAAACGTGGAACAGTCAGAAGTCCACAGACAGAAGATCTGAGGGAGCGGGAGGGACAGTACAGATGAATTAGCTCACAGAGATAGGAAGGGGCAAAACCATGAAGCGCTTTATAGGTTAAAGGCAAGATTTTGTATTTGATCTGAGAAATAACTGCCAACCAATGTCTCTCGTCTCTCGTCTTCTTCCGCTTATCCAGGACCGGGTCGCGGAGGCAGCAGTCTAAGCATGGAAGCCCAAACTTCCCTTTCCCCAGACACCTCGGCCAGCTCCTCGGGAAGAACACCGAGGCGTTCCCAGGCCAGCCGAGAGACATAGTCCCTCCAGCGTGTCCTGGGTCTTCCCCGGGGCCTCCTCCCGGGGGGACATGCCTGGAACACCTCCCCAGGGAGGCGTCCAGGAGGCATCCGAAAAAGATGCCCGAGCCACCTCAGCTGGTTCCTCTCGATGTGAAGGAGCAGCGGCTCTACTCCGAGCTCCTCCCGAGTGACTGTGCTTCTCACCCTATCTCTAAGGGAGCGCCCAGCCACCCTGCGAAGGAAACTCATTTCAGCCGCTTGTATCCGCGATCTTGTTCTTTCTGTCATTACCCAAAGCTCATGACCATAGGTGAGAGTCGGAACGTAGATCGACCGGTAAATTGAGAGCTTCGCCTTTTGGCTCAGCTCCTTCTTCACCACGACGGACCGGTAAAGCGACCGCATCACTGCGGAGGCTGCACCGATCCGCCTGTCGATCTCACGCTCCATCCTTCCCTCACTCGTGAACAAGATCCCGAGATACTTAAACTCCTCCACTTGAGGCAGGACTTCTCCGCCAACCAATGTAGTTACTGTAAAACAGGAGTGATGTGAGCAGTACGCTTGACGAGTGTGAGGACTCTAGCTGCTGAGTTTTGGATGTACTGCAGGCGATTGAGCAATGTGGCAGGGAGACCATAAAAGAGAGAATTGCAATAGTCAAGATGAGTAAAAATAAACACATTGACCAACATTTTGGCATCAGTTTCCAAGAGAAAAGGGCGGAGACGTGCAACATTGCGGAGGTGAAAGAAAGCATTCTTGGTAATTAGTTTAAGATAGGGTTCAAATGTAAGGGTGGAGTCAAAGAGAACTCCAAGGTTTTTTATAACTTAGGAAGGACTTATAGACACACCATCAACATCAATAGTAAAACTGGAGAAGTTCAGAACCTGTCTTTTGGTACCTACTAATAGAACCTCCGTTTTGCTAGCATTAAGGCAGTTCTTATGCAGCCATTGCTTAGGGTCAGTGATGCAAGTCCTTAGCAGCTGAACAGAGGCTATGGAAGGGGTGATAGTGATGTAGATTTGAATGTCATCAGCATAACAATGAAAGTTAAGGCCATGGTTATGAATAATCTGTCCTATAGGAGAAACATATAATATAAAAAGAAGGGGACCAAGGACAGAACCCTGAGGCACACCTTGAGCAACAGTAACAGTGGATGATTCATGAACACCAATAGAGATAAACTGTTGCCTGTTTGCTAGATATGACTGAAACCAGGCTAAAGCTAAGCCAGTAATACCAAAAGAAGATAGTCTGGAAATGAGTATCTCATGATGTACGGTGTCAAAAGTAGCTGTGAGGTCCAAGAGAACAAGGACATTGAGATGACCAGCATCAGTTGAGAGCAGGAGGTCATTAACGATTCTTAAGAGAGCAGATTCAGTGCTATGCAGATTGCGAAAGCCTGACTGAAAGGGTTCATAGAGGTCATTACGAGCAAGGAAAGTATGAAGCTGAGAGGCTACAACTCACTCCATTACTTTAGCTAGGAAAGGGAGAGTTGAAATGGGTCTGTAATTGGACAGTGAAAAAGAATCTAGACCAGGTTTCTTTAGTATTGGTGTAACAGAAGCAATTTTGAGGGAGATGGGAACAGTGCCTAAAGCAAAACACTGATTAATCATAATGAGCAATATAAGGGGAGATAGCAGATACACAGGATTTAAGAAGTACAGTGGGTGCAGGGTCCAGCAGACATGAGGAGGAGGAGGACTTAGTCATGATTTCCGATACTTTAGAAGAATCAACAGGAGAGAAAGCAGAGAGACAGCAGTCAGCTTTATGAGACAGAGCTACTTGTGAGACAGAAGAATGAATTTCAGAATGAAAGTGTTGGTAAATACTGTCAATTTTATCCTTGAAAAAATCCAAAAAAGCCTGACACTGAGCAGGGGAACTGGGAGTGGTTGAGGAAGGAGGCTGAAGAAGTTTATTTATTGTATTAAACAGAGTTTTGGGTCTATGATTGCCACTCTTAATGATGTTGGTGTAGTAGGAGGATCGGGCAGCATTAAGAGCATCCTTATACTTTGTGATGTGTTCAGAGAAGAGTGAAAGATGAATAGTAAAGCCAGTTTTCTTATAAAGGTGCTCTAGCTGCCTTCCCTTGGCCTTCATGGCCCTAAGCTCAGAGGTGAACCAAGGAGAGATGCGATTCGCAGAGACCTGTCTAGTTTTAAGGGGAGTGAAAGTGTTAAGTGTGTTAGATATAGTATTATTGGAAATAGAAACTGTATCATCAGGAGAGGAAACCTCAGCAAATTTACAAAAAGGAGAGAGGCAGAGAAAGAATGCACATCAATAGAAGAAAGATTACGGAAAGAGACAGTAGAACGCAGAGGACATTTAGAAGAAGGCACACTGAGACAACACTCGATCAACTTGTGGTCAGTAAAACCTCCATCAGAACCCGATACAGATACAATTTTTATACCAGTAGAGCAAAGCAAGTCAAGTATATAACCATGATTATGTGTGGGAAAGTCAACATGCTCAGTTAAACCAAAACATTCAAAGACAGTCAAGAGCTCCTCAGTAAGGGAGCAACTAATGTCAACATGAATATTAAAGTCACCCAGAAGAATGCCAGCAGTACAGACAGATGAGGCTACAGTTAGCAGTTCATTCAGTTCAGACAGAAAAAGAGATGGCGATGGTTTGGGAGGTCGATAGATTAAGATCAGCAACATCGGTGTGGGAGTGGAGGTTTTCAAAGCCAGATATTCACAGGATGTAACATCATGAAAAACAATCTCTTTAAGTTTGAAACCACATCGGAAAACTCCAGCTAGACCTCCACCTTTCTCTGTGAGACGTGGCTTTGATATATATGTGTATCCAGCTGGTGAAGACATATTTAAATGTAGATAGTCCTCAGCCTGTTGCCATGTTTCCACCAGCAGAAGTATGTCCAGGGTCTTTTGGATAATTAGGTCATTAATGAGTGATACTTTGTTGGTGATGGAGCGGGAGTTTAAAAGCCCAATCTTCGCAGGAAACACAGGTGACAATCCAGAGAAAGCAGAACATTGCAGTTTCCCAAGTGAGCGAAGAACACCGTGATTAACTCCATGAGCATTCTTGTTGACCTTGGCAATCTGATTGTGAGTCCATATGATGGGTATGGAAGACTCCGAAGCATAATGAGCAGTTGGAGAGTGCGGAGACCGGTGAATATACCGAGGGTGGCGCTCCATTCCAATAGAGCGGCACAGATTAAATACCGCAGAATCCAAGCGGTGATGCGCAATAAGGCTTTTTAATTCCTCCAACGAGTAGGTGTAAAACATGGGTAAAAGCCCGGGCCACAAAACCAATACCCAGACCCACAGTCACAATCCAAAAACAGATAAATAGACGCAGTCCAATATAAGGTGCAAAGCCACCTTAGCCTAACACTGCTCATAAACGTAGCCAATACACCAGCGGTTCCACACCCAGAGTACAGTGCAGGGAAGCAATTTGACTAACCAGCACATAAAATAAGGCAACAGCATAGTAAATGGTGGAAACTCACTCACCACTGCTGAAGTCAAGCAGGTGGAAAGAAAGAGGGGGCTCGCAGGTGGGTTAGCTACAGGTGATTGCAAAAAGCCAGTGTCAAAACCAAGCAAGAAGAGTCACAAATTATCCAAAAAGAAACAAAATGGATTTGCAACACATTGCCAAAAATCAGAAGCACAGTTAAAGAAAACAAAAAAGAAAGAAAACGCCGGGGAGAAGAGGCAGCAAACTCGCGCACTACGTACTCTCAACCGGAAACTAATGTTGATGCTTGGTACATTATCAAATAGTTCTGAAGGTTGGCCCTCCAGTCAAGTTTCTGACTTTGAGCAATACGAATGCATTTCATGATAGAACGATTCTGCTGTTCAACTTCACCCTTGGCCTGCGGCCATAAAGTTGTTGTTTTCTTGTGCATAATACTGTTTTCTGCAAGATAATCTTCAAATTCTTTGCTTACAAACTAAGGACCATTATCAGTTTGCAGACTCAAAAGTAAACCATGTGTTGCAAAAATCTTTGTCAAGCAAGAAATCATTTTGTCTGTAGTAGTAGACTTTGTAATTTCAATTCCATAGAATCGACTGTAATAGTCAACTACAACCAAAATGAATTCTCCTGACGGCAAAGGCCCTAAAAGGTCAGCGGCTAAGTCTTGCCAAGGACCCGATGTTCTCACCATAGGCTCAGGTTTAGTTTCTTGTGAGACTAGCTGACAGCCATGACAGCTTTTACAGAACATTTCAACTTGCTTATCTTTACCTAGCCACCAAACTTTGACATGTAACTGTCTTTTCATGCTGACAATACTGGGATGTTCTTCATGTGCAAGTTGCAAAACACATTTGTGAAGAGAATGCGGTATGACAAGTCTTGTTCCACTGAGAACAGGTTTGCTTATTGCACTTAACTCTGTACGCACTGGAAGATACTCTTTATATTCTAACTTGTGCCAAGTTCCAGTCCGAAGAAATTTCCTTATTACATCTAGCTCAGGATCATTTTCTGACGCATGCTCAAGCTCTTTTGTAGATATTGTGACTGGAGTAGCTACTTTTGCAACAAACCTAATGTACTCTTTGGTAATGATCTTTTGGCGTCTCATTTACAGATGTGCTCAACAGCCTAGACAAAGCATCAGCAATGTTCTGTTTGCCGGGAATATGGTGAACCTTGTAATCATAAGGTTGCAGCCTAAGTACCCATCGCTTGATTTGCACATGAGGTTTAGATCTTGAAGAATATATAAACTCTAATGGCTTGTGATCTGTAAGTACAACCCCGATTCCAAAAAAGTTGGGACAAAGTACAAATTGTAAATAAAAACGGAATGCAAGAACTTATAAATCTCAAAAACTGATATTGTATTCACAATAGAACATAGACAACATATCAATGTCAAAAGTGAGACAATTTGAAATTTCATGCCAAATATTGGCTCATTTGAAATTTCATTACAGCAACACATCTCAAAAAAGTTGGGACAGGGGCAATAGGAGGCTGGAAAAGTTAAAGGTACAACAAAGGAACAGCTGGAGGACCAAATTGAAATTCATTAGGTCAATTGGCAATAGGTCATTAACATGACTGGGTATAAAAAGAGCATCTTGGAATGCCAGCAGCTCTCAGAAGTAAAGATGGGAAGAGGATCACCAATCCCCCTAATTCTGCGAAGACAAATAGTGGAGCAATATCAGAAAGGAGTTTGACAGTGTAAAATTGCAAAGAGTTTGAACATATCATCATCTACAGTGCATAATATCATCAAAAGATTCAGAGAATCTGGAAGAATCTCTGTGCGTAAGGGTCAAGGCTGGAAAACCATACTGGGTGCCCGTGATCTTCGGGCCCTTAGACGGCACTGCATCACATACAGGCATGATTCTGTATTGGAAATCACAAAATGGGCTCAGGAATATTTCCAGAGAACATTATCTGTGAACACAATTCACCGTGCCATCCGCCGTTGCCAGCTAAAACTCTATAGTTCAAAGAAGCAGCCGTATGTAAACATGATCCAGAAGCGCAGACGTCTTCTCTGGGCCAAGGCTCATTTAAAATGGACTGTGGCAAAGTGGAAAACTGTTCTGTGGTCAGACGAATCAAAATTTGAAGTTCTTTATGGAAATCAGGGACGCCGTGTCATTCGGACTAAACAGGAGAAGGACGACCCAAGTTGTTATCAGCGCTCAGTTCAGAAGCCTGCATCTCTGATGGTATGGGGTTGCATTAGTGCGTGTGGCATGGGCAGCTTACACATCTGGAAAGACACCATCAGTGCTGAAAGGTATATCCAGGTTCTAGAGCAACATATGCTCCCATCCAGACGACGTCTCTTTCAGGGAAGACCTTGCATTTTCCAACATGACAATGCCAAACCACATACTGCATCAATTACAGCATCATGGCTGGGTAGAAGAAGGGTCCGGGTACTGAACTGGCCAGCCTGCAGTCCAGATCTTTCACCCATAGAAAACATTTGGCGCATCATAAAACGGAAGATATGACAAAAAAGACCTAAGACAGTTGAACAACTAAAATCCTACATTAGACAAGAATGGGTTAACATTCCTATCCCTAAACTTGAGCAACTTGTCTCCTCAGTCCCCAGACGTTTACAGACTGTTGTAAAGAGAAAAGGGGATGTCTCACAGTGGTAAACATGGCCTTGTCCCAACTTTTTTGAGATGTGTTGTTGTCATGAAATTTAAAATCACCTAATTTTTCTCTTTAAATGATACATTTTCTCAGTTTAAGCATTTGGTATGTCATCTATGTTCTATTCTGAATAAAATATGGAATTTTGAAACTTCCACATCATTGCATTCCGTTTTTATTTACAATTTGTACTTTGTCCCAACTTTTTTGGAATCGGGGTTGTAATTCTAATTTTGTACCATACAAATACGAGTGAAACCACTCACATGCCCAAACTAGAACTAATGCCTGCTTTTCAATTTGAGAGTACCTATGTTCAACATTACTCAAATATCTACTCACATAGAAAATAACACGGAACTCTCCTTTTTGTTTCTTTACCAATACTGCACCTATCCCTACAGGACTTGCATTGGCAATGACCTTGGTTTCTGCCTCAATATTATAGTAACCAAGTACTTCAGCAGAAGACAACAGTTTCTTCAGCTGATCAAATGACTTTTGCTGCTCATCCCCCCAAATAAATGGAACATTATTCTTTGTCAGCTCCCGTAAAGGTGCTGAGATGGTAGCAAAATTGGGAATGAACCAAGAACTGTAGGTAACTAGACCTAAGAAACTTTTAATCTTGGCCGCATTTTCCGGTTCATGAGCATTCAAGACTGCAGTGACTTCGCTTTCGGACGACTCTACTCCACGATCAGAAAAGAGGTGTCCCATAAAGACCAATTTGTTGACCCCAAACTGACATTTGTCTTTATTTAAGGTTAAACCACTGTCTTTCAAGACTTTTAACACATTGCTTAACCTTTCATTGTGCTCTTCTACACAAGCACCATATACAGTCATGTCATCTTGAATATTGTGAACACCTACACAACCACTTAACAGTTGCTGAATAACCTTTTGGTACATCTCTGGTGCACAACTAATACCAAACATTAACTGTTTATAGCAGTATAAGCCTCTGTGTGTACTAAAAGTGGTTATCTCCCTTGATTCATTGTCCAGTTCTATCTGATGATAACCCCAACGCAGATCAAGCTTACTGAAAACACTACTCTTGTTCAGATCTTGCATCACATCTTCACTGGTGGGTATGGAGCACTTGCATGTGACGTCACAGCCGATCCAGATTGTGACAGACGCCATCGTGTCGGTCAAACGCCATATTCCGCCTTCTACTTCTACTTCTGGTTCTACTTCTGCTTTTACTTCTACCTTTTCTTCTGGAAAACCCTACTATATACAATTCTACTACAACGGCTGCAGCTACAAGCTCTCCCTACCTGTGCACGTTTTTTTATGTTTTTTGTGTGTATTTTTGCGTGTTGTTCGTCTGTACCGGACTTCAATATCCACTACAACCGTATGGACTTACTGGACATTGGTTTCCAGCAGAAAATGACGGTTTGTAGCGATTTCCATCGCATGCACAACATTCCGGACGAGAAAAAAAAAAAACATTCCGGACGAGATTGCGAGACCAGCGGGGTCTCCGTGGATTGTTAGGGGAAGCAAAGCGAAGGAGGCGGCGCTGGGAGCAGAAGCAAAAGCGAGGCTGCAGGCAGAGCCAGCCTGTTGACTAAGCTCAGAAAACAGCCACTCAAATCTCCACTGCCAAGCCTCTACCTCTCCAACGCCAGATCCATGTAAACAAGATGGACGATTTGGAATTACCTTATTCTATTCTATAATCGGCTGGTCAGTGCTATACTCAATACTTAAGTGACTTACCCATCCAGTGAGGATTCTTGTTTATAAGATGCCACATCTGAGTCGCTGACAAATCCTGAATTTCTGTAGAGATAACTGTCCAGAGATTTATAAGCACGCAGTGCTTCACCACTGAACAGCGAGGGAAAGTTAATATGAGGTAATTATACACGTCCGGGTATTCCGCTGGCAGTTCAAAATCCGGTCGTGAAAACTCCGTCCGGTAAGCCATAAGGGTCACTGTGGCAGCGGGGGCGTGGTCTAGCATCGGTCTGTGACAGGAGGGCGGAGTCGGGGAAGTTAAGTGGCAGAATCATTTCACCTGTTGTTAATTGATGTTTGTGTGTCTTCCCAGTGACCGCGCCCTTCTTAAGGAGAGAGAGTGAGAGCAGAGGGACTCTCTCCATAACCAGACAGCTAATGTGTGTGCGTGTGTCTGTGTGTATTTACAGCTGAAAAGCTGAATAAAGAGAGTTTTGTATGCTCAGTTCTGTCCTGCCGTCCTTCTGTGCTCCACCCATTTACACGAACTGCCACAGTGGTGCCGAAACCCGGGAATGAGCACAGAAGACAACAGCCCCATGGAGTCCTCCACCTTCGCCGACCTGATCCACGCCTTCGCCACGGCCCAACAGAGCCAGCACCAGGGGCTGCTGGCCCTCCGAAAGGAGCAAGAACAACGGTTCGAGGCCCTGGTGCTGGCGCAACAGGAAGATCGTCGGGCGTTCCGGCACCTCCTCGCGTCGGCGGGGTCCACCAACTCCACAGCCGCGGGCCCTTCCCCCCCTCACCCTCACGAAGATGGGCCCGCAGGACGACCCCGAGGCATTCTTCACGCTCTTTGAGCAGGTAGCAGAGACCTCGGGGTGGCCGGTGGAACAGCGCGCGGCGCGCCTCCTCCCCCTGCTAACGGGAGAGGCGCAGCTGGCCGCGCTACAGCTCCCTGCCGACCGCCGGCTGGCCTACGCGGACCTTCGCCGGGCCGTCCTCCAGCGGGTGGGACGCAGCCCAGAGCAACATCATCAGCGTTTCCGCGCACTGCGCTTGGAGGAAGTCGGCCGGCCGTTCACGTTTGGCCAGCAACTCCGGGACGCCTGCTGGCAGTGGTTGAGGGCCGACAGCTGCGACGCCGAGGGACTCATCGACCAGGTGGTACTGGAACAGTTCATCGCGCGTCTACCAGCGGGAACCGCAGAGTGGGTCCAGTGCCACCGCCCGGCGTCACTGGATCAGGCAATCGAGCTGGCGGAGGATCATCTGGCGGCTGTCCCGACGGCAGGACAGCAAACGACCTCTTCTCTTCTCTCCTCTCTCTCTCTTCCTCCTGTGTCTTCTCCTCGCCCCATTCCCCCACCGCGGAGACGGGGGCCGGCGCCACCTCAGCCGGCCCGCCGCACCCACAGTGCCCTTCCGTGTCTCCCTTCTGTGTCTGTCTCTCCCCCCCCTCAGGTGAGTGAGCCCCAGAGCACTAGTGTAGAGAGGAAGCCTGGGCCGGTTTGCTGGCGCTGCGGGGAACCGGGCCACCTCCAACAGCAGTGCTCGATAATGGAGGTGGGCGCGGTGGTTCGGATCCCCAACGCGCCAGGAGCCGCCCTCGATCGGGCCGGAGCGTATCGCATATCCAAGGGGATACATATCAGGCGTTGGTGGATTCTGGCTGTAATCAGACCTCAATCCACCAAAACCTGGTGCAAGACGAGGCATTGGGGGGAGCACAATTGGTGAAGGTGTTATGTGTGCACGGGGATGTTCACAACTACCCTTTGGTGTCGGTCCACATTATTTTCAGAGGGGAAAAATTTATAGTGAAGGCGGCGGTTAATCCTCGCCTTACCCACTCTTTAATTTTGGGGACTGATTGGCCGGGATTTCGGGGTTTAATGACGCACTTGGTCAAGAGTGGGTCCTGCCATTTGACAGGGGGTGGTCCCAGTGTCGCTTTGGCGGGAGCAGCTGTCACAGAGCCGTCTACGTCATCTCCGCGCCAGAGTGAGGAGCCGCCGGCTCCTCCTCTCTCTATTGGGGAATCCCTTGCGGATTTCCCGTTAGAGCAATCGCGAGACGAGACTCTGCGGCATGCTTTTGACCAAGTGAGAGTAATCGATGGTCAAACGCTCCAGCCGAACACCACCCCGTCCTTCCCCTACTTCGCGATTATGAAGGATAGATTATACCGAGTGACGCAGGACACTCAAACTAAAGAGCGAGTCACACAGCTGTTAATTCCGAAGAGCCGCCGGGAATTGGTATTCCAGGCGGCTCACTTTAATCCCATGGCTGGACACTTGGGGCAGGATAAAACACTAGCCCGAATAATGGCCCGATTCTATTGGCCGGGGATTCGCGGCGATGTCCGTAGGTGGTGTACGGCATGCCGCGAATGCCAGTTAGTAAATCCAGCGGCCATTCCAAAAGCGCCTTTGCGCCCTCTACCGTTAATCGAGACCCCGTTCGAAAAAATTGGCATGGATCTCGTCGGGCCATTAGATCGGTCAACACGAGGGTACCGCTTTATATTAGTTCTGGTGGCCTATGCAACGCGATACCCGGAAGCAGTGCCTCTTCGCAATATCTCAGCACGCAGTATTGCGGAGGCACTCTTCCGCGTCATCTCCCGAGTTGGAATCCCGAAAGAGATTCTGACTGATCAAGGCACCTCGTTTATGTCACGAACACTGAAGGAACTGTATGGGTTATTAGGTATTAAGCCGATCCGCACCAGCGTTTATCACCCACAAACGGACGGCTTAGTGGAACGGTTTAATCGCACCCTTAAAAACATAATTAAGAAATTTGTAAGCGAGGACGCGCGTAACTGGGATAAATGGCTCGAACCCTTGCTCTTTGCAGTGCGAGAAGTTCCCCAAGCCTCCACGGGGTTCTCCCCGTTTGAATTATTATATGGGCGTAAGCCGCGCGGCATTTTAGATGTGCTGCGAGAAAATTGGGAGGAGGGACTTTCACCAAGCAAAAATGAAATTCACTACGTTATTGACCTGCGCGCAAAACTCCACACACTCACACAACTAACCCAGGAGAATTTGCGGCAGGCCCAAGAACGGCAAACCCGCCTGTACGACAAGGGTACGCGCCTTAGAGAGTTTGCACCGGGAGATAAAGTACTCGTACTGTTGCCCACATCGAGCTCTAAATTAGTCGCCAAGTGGCAAGGACCCTTTGAGGTCACACGGCGAGTCGGGGACGTCGACTATGAGGTGAAACGAACGGACAGGGGTGGGGCGCTACAGATTTACCACCTCAACCTACTCAAACTCTGGAACGAGGAGGTCCCCGTGGCGTTGGTGTCGGTGGTTCCAGAGAAGGCGGAGCTGGGGCCGGAGGTTCAAAAAGGAACATTAGCATCACGTCCCTCTCCGGTCCCCTGTGGAGACCACCTCTCCCCGACCCAACTCGCGGAGGTTGCCCAGTTGCAGACCGAGTTTTCGGACGTGTTCTCACCCCTGCCCGGCCGCACTAACCTCATAGAGCACCACATTGAGACGCCCCCGGGGGTGGTAGTGCGTAGCTGCCCTTACAGGTTACCCAAACACAAGAAAAAGGTGGTTCGGGAAGAACTCGAGGCCATGCTCGAAATGGGCATCGTCGAGGAGTCCCACAGTGACTGGAGCAGCCCGGTGGTCTTGGTACCCAAGGCCGACGGGTCGGTCCGGTTCTGTGTGGACTATAGAAAAGTCAACGCGGTGTCTAAATTCGATGCGTACCCAATGCCTCGTATTGATGAGTTGCTCGATCGGCTAGGCACGGCTCGTTTTTACTCGACACTGGATTTAACAAAGGGTTATTGGCAGATCCCCTTGACTCCATTATCCCATGAAAAAACGGCCTTTTCCACACCGTTCGGCTTACAACAATTCGTCACACTTCCTTTTGGGCTGTTTGGGGTGCCTGCTACGTTTCAGCGGCTGATGGACAGGGTCCTCCGCCCCCACGCCACCTATGCGGCCGCGTACTTGGATGATATCATTATTTATAGTAATGACTGGCCGCGGCACCTACAACACCTGAGGGCCGTCCTTAGGTCGCTGAGGCGGGCGGGTCTCACGGCCAACCCGAAGAAGTGTGCGATTGGGCGGGTGGAAGTACGGTATCTGGGCTTCCACTTGGGCAACGGGCAGGTGCGTCCCCAAATTAACAAGACTGCAGCAATTGCGGCCTGCCCGAGGCCCAAGACCAAAAAGGGGGTGAGACAGTTCCTGGGGCTGGCTGGCTATTATCGTAGGTTTATACCTAATTATTCGGACGTCACCAGCCCGCTGACTGATCTGACTAAAAAGGGGGCACCAGATCCGGTCCAGTGGACGGAGCAATGCCAGCGGGCTTTTTCTAAGGTTAAGGCTGCACTGTGTGGGGGGCCACTTTTACACTCCCCTGACTTTTCTCTCCCTTTTATGTTGCAGACGGATGCGTCGGACAGAGGGCTGGGGGCCGTTTTGTCCCAGCAGGTGGAGGGGGAGGATCGCCCTGTCTTGTACATTAGCCGCAAGCTGTCGGTGCGTGAGGGGCGCTACAGTACCATAGAAAAGGAGTGCCTGGCAATCAAGTGGGCGGTCCTCGCCCTCCGGTACTACCTGCTGGGACGCCCTTTCACCCTCTGTTCGGACCACGCGCCCCTCCACTGACTCCACCGCATGAAGGATGCCAATGCGCGGATCACCCGTTGGTATCTGGCACTCCAACCCTTTAACTTCAAGGTGATCCACAGGCCGGGGGCGCAGATGGTCGTGGCGGACTTCCTCTCCCGTCAAGGGGGGGGGGAGTCGGCTGCAGGCCGGACGGCTGCCCGGCCTGAGTCGGGCGGTGGGGGTATGTGGCAGCGGGGGCGTGGTCTAGCATCGGTCTGTGACAGGAGGGCGGAGTCGGGGAAGTTAAGTGGCAGAATCATTTCACCTGTTGTTAATTGATGTTTGTGTGTCTTCCCAGTGACCGCGCCCTTCTTAAGGAGAGAGAGTGAGAGCAGAGGGACTCTCTCCATAACCAGACAGCTAATGTGTGTGCGTGTCTGTGTGTATTTACAGCTGAAAAGCTGAATAAAGAGAGTTTTGTATGCTCAGTTCTGTCCTGCCGTCCTTCTGTGCTCCAACCATTTACACGAACTGCCACAGTCACAAATCTGTAGATCGTTTATTTTAGACATATATCTAGTTATCTGTTCATTAGAAAAATGAGCCGTGTAGTCCGTCAGTTGAAATTGATTCATTCTGTACACAAGTGCAGCAGTATTCAGCGGTGTTTTTGACCGACAAGATGGCGGTTGTGTACTTTCCGGTCACATGACTGCAAGATCTCTATAGGATGTCACTCATGAATCACAGCTTCATTAGCCCATCTCCTGTCCACACACACTCAGACCTCCTCTGAATTTGCTTTAGGAACAACACACTAACAGTGACACCCAACCACTTGGTCCCTCGCACTTCTTGATGATTCCGGTACACTCAAGTTCATCCAGCTTGTCATCCAGCTTGGCTCTCAGATGATACAGAACACGTCTCAATGGCTGTGCAACAAGTGGAATGTCCTTGTTGATTGGAATATGTAACTGGAAGTTTTCATATTTCCCAACACCATCAAACAATTTGGGAAATTTCTGTTCATAGCTGCTTGTGTCAGCATTCACAGCACTGACTGATGCTTCAGGTCCAAAATGCACTACACCCAGAGCAATACCAGTCTCTCTTCCAAGCAAGGATTGTCCTTTCCCTTCAAAAACAAGGACATTTACATTGTTCAGGCTAGTATTTGGGGTGGCACGGTGGTGTAGTGGTTAACGCTGTCGCCTCACAGCAAGAAGATCCGGGTTCAAGCCCTGTGGCCAGCAAGGGTCTTTCTGTGCGGAGTTTGCATTTTCTCCCTGTGTCTGTGTGGGTTTCCTCCGGGTGCTCTGGTTTCCCCCACAGTCCAAAGACATGCAGGTTAGGCTAACTGGTGACTCTAAATTGACCGTAGGTGTGAGTGTGAATGGTTGTCTGTGTCTATGTGTCAGCCCTGTGATGACCTGACGACTTGTCCAGGGTGTACCCCGCCTTTCACCCATAGTCAGCTGGGATAGGCTCCAGCTTGCCTGCGAGCCTGTAGAACAGGATAAAGTGGCGAGAGATTATAAGAATGATGAGGCTAGTGTTTCTATACTGGACCACTGTATGAAAACTGCCAGCCACATTTAAGGGTTGGTCACTCCCATATGCAAAAATGTTCTTTGTAGACTTACTTGAAGTACATGCAATATTTTTGTCTTTCAGGTATTCCCATGTATTGCGGTCCACAATGTTGCAGGTAGCACCCGAGTCAATCAGCATAGATATTTCCACACCACCTACATCGACATGAACTTTCCCATTGTCACTTGGGTACCCGACACTGAATGCATATCACCACCTGTGGCCCCTAATGGCTGTTCTTCGTGTACCTGTCTTAGAGATTATCTTTTGCTTTCTTTTGAATGCTTGATTTGACTCAATTTGGTTTTACACTTCTTTTCAAAGTGTCCCATCATGTGACAGCGCCTACACTTTTTGTCTTTAGCTGGGCATTTGGGATCTTTCACCATGTGACCTGTGCGACCACAGCTAAAACATTCTACCATGGATGACGAGTAACTGTCTTTCCGGTACTTTGAGTGAGAAGGCTTTTTACTCATGGTTATCTTGTTTACACTGGTGCTAAGTCCTTCAATACTGCTTGCTTGTCTCTTGCTATCCTCATGAATCTTGGCAATGTCTGTCAGCTGTTTTAGCATTAAATCACCACCTTTTTCTAACAACTTCCTCCTAAGCTGATGAAATAAACACTTCTCTATTACTTGATCGCTTATTTGTTCCTCTTTCTTCTCTGTGCCTCCAAAGCCACATGTCTCAGCTTTTGCTTTCAACCGTGTCACCAATTGATCAACAGTTTCTGATTGCATCTGTGCCATGCTCCTAAAGCATGCTCCTAAACTGTCTCTTTCCGTAATCTTTCTTCTATTGATGCACATTCTTTCTCTGCCTCTCTCATCTCTTCTTTTTGTAAATTTCCTGAGGTTTCCTCCCCTGATGATATAGTTTCTGTTTACAATAATACTATATCTAACACACTTAACACTTTCACTCCCCTTAAAACTAGACAGGTCTCTGCGAATCGCATCTCTCCTTGGTTCACCTCTGAGCGTAGGGCCATGAAGGCCAAGGGAAAGTGGCTAGAGCGCCTTTATAAGAAAACTGGCTTTACTATTCATCTTTCACTCTTCTCTGAACAGATCATAAAGTATATGGATGCTCTTAACGCTGCCTGATCCTCTTACTATGCTAACATCATTAAGAGTGGCAACTATAGACCCAAAACTCTGTTTAATACAATAAATAAACTTCTTCAGCCTCCTTCCTCAACCACTCCCAGTTCCCCTGCTCAGTGTCAGGTTTTTTTGGATTTTTTCAAGGATAAAATTGACAGTATTTACCAACACTTTCATTCTGAAATTCATTCTTCTGTCTCGCAAGTAGCTCGTTCTCATAAAGCTGACTGCTGTCTCTCTGCTTTCTCTCCTGTTGATTCTTCTAAAGTATCGGAAATCATGACTAAGTCCTCCTCCTCCTCATGTCTGCTGGACCCTGCACCCACTGTACTTCTTAAATCCTGTGTATCTGCTATCTCCCCTTATATTGCTCATTATGATTAATCAGTGTTTTGCTTTACACTGTTCCCATCTCCCTCAAAATTGCTTCTGTTACACCAATACTAAAGAAACCTGTTCTAGATCCTCTTTCACTGTCTAATTACAGACCCATTTCTAATTTCCCTTTCCTAGCTAAAGTAATGGAGCGAGTTGTAGCCTCTCAGCTTCATACTTTCTTTGCTCATAATGATCCCTCTGAACCCTTTCAGTCAGGCTTTCACAATCTGCATAGCACTGAATCTGCTCTTTTAAGAGTCGTTAATGACCACCTGCTCTCAACTGATGCTGGTCATCTCAATGTCCTTGTCCTCTTGGACCTCACAGCTACTTTTGACACTGTACATCATGAGATACTCGTTTCCAGACTATTTTCTGTTGGTATTAGGCCATCCTTAAAAAAAATCCGTTTCCTGTCCACTGGGTGAGCAAAAAAATTTTCAGTAGGGAGGGAGGGATTTTTTTTTTTATTATATATATGTATGGATAAGAAATCACAATGCTGTGTTTGCTTTTTCTTTCAGTACTTTATTATAAAAGCAGACACATTTCATAAAATATGACAGTTTAATCAACTGAAACTTGTACAAAAACTTTAATATTATTATAAAACCTACCGTGCAGGAACAGGCATCACCACAGACGGGCCTCGGCATTTCACTGCCTCTTTGATTATGTCCTGGTGGCCATCTAAATACCACAAGCAGTTTGTAATGTTCATTACTACATTTGTTCCTTCAGTTTGGCCAGTATGTATAGATAGACAAGGTCCTTCTCTCTGGATGTCTTTCATAATTTCATTGTGTAATTCGTTCTTTTTATTTGCTACAGACACAGTTTTTAATTCTGTCCAGCCAACCTGCATTAGTTCCGTAAACACATTTTTTTGTTCAGTTCCGTTCTCATTTTGAATAGATCTATTAGGTTCTCCTACAGATCTGTCAGGGTCATTAACAAAGTAGGTAATGAATTTCGCATAACAAAACTCAAAAGCTGTTTGTAACATCTCAGATGGATCAAGAACAAACGAATTTTCCAGTAACGGTTTGTGATGGTCCAACACACGGACTTTTTGTAGTTCTAAATCGACCGTTAGGCCTAGTTCAGATGAAATTACACTATTAAAATGATCACTGAATGATTTGTTTTTCTGAATCTTTACTATTTTGTTGTTTGCTAGAATAACATTTTGTGATTTCACACTTAAGCAAATGTTTGAAAACTCCGGATCTCCTTCCTTCATGGTGGCTGCCATTTTTTTGTGCCGCACGGCGCATGCGCAGAGCTGATTCGATTCTATATTCTGCGTGGAATGCGTAAATGTCAAGTTTGATTTTAGATTTACAAACCCGAAAAAAATGTCGAAAAACCACCGTTAAAAAAAAATTTCAACCGCACAAACGGCACTCACCTGGCCGGTGGACCGGAAACAGAACATTTTTTAATAATGGCCTTACTGGCTTAGCTTTAGCCTGTTTTCAGTCATATCTAGCAAACAGGCAACTGTTCATCTCTATTGGTGTTCATAAATCATCCACTGTTACTGTTGCTCAAGGTGTGCCTCAGGGTTCTGCTCTTGGTCCCCTTCTTTTTATATTATATGTTTCTCCTATAGGCCAGATTATTCGCAACCATGGCCTTAACTTTCATTGTTATGCTGATGATATTCAAATCTACAATACTATCACCCCTTCCATAGCCTCTGTTCAGCTGCTAAGGACTTGCATCACTGACTTTAAGCAATGGCTGCATAAGAACTGCATAAGTCCTTCCTAAGTTATAAAAAACCTTGGAGTTCTCTTTGACTCCAACCTTACGTTTGAACCCCATTTTAAACTCATTACTAAGAAGGCTTTCTTTCACCTCCGCAATATTGTGCATCTCCACCCTGTTCTCTTTGAAACTGATGCCAAAATGTTGGTCAATGCGTTTATCTTTTCTCGTCTTGACTATTGCAATTCTCTCTTTTATGGTCTCCCTGGGGTGGCACGGTGGTGTAGTGGTTAGCGCTATCGCCTCACAGCAAGAAGGTCCAGGTTCGAGCCCCGTGGCCAGCGAGGGCCTTTCTGTGTGGAGTTTGCATGTTGTCCATGTGGGTTTGCTCCGGTTTCCCCCAAAGACATGGAGGTTAGGCTAACTGGTGACTCTAAATTGACTGTAGGTGTGAATGGTTGTCTGTGTCTACACTACCGTTCAAAAGTTTGGGGTTACCCAGACAATTTTGTGTTTTCCATGAAAAGTCACACTTTTATTTACCACCATAAGTTGTAAAATGAATAGAAAATATAGTCAAGACATTTTTCTGGCTATTTTGAGCATTTAATCAACCCCACAAATGTGATGCTCCAGAAACTCAATCTGCTCAAAGGAAGGTCAGTTTTATAGCTTCCCTAAAGAGCTAAACTGTTTTCAGCTGTGCTAACATGATTGTACAAGGGTTTTCTAATCATCCATTAGCCTTCTGAGGCAATGAGCAAACACATTGTACCATTAGAACACTGGAGTGATAGTTGCTGGAAATGGGCCTCTATACACCTATGGAGATATTGCACCAAAAACCAGACATTTGCAGCTAGAATAGTCATTTACCACATTAGCAATGTATAGAGTGGATTTCTGATTAGTTTAAAGTGATCTTCATTGAAAAGAACAGTGCTTTTCTTTCAAAAATGAGGAAATTTCAAAGTGACCCCAAACTTTTGAACGGTAGTGTATATGTCAACCAATTCACTTCATAAGTCACATAATTATTTGATTAAGATCCACCTTTGTGCAATCAATGTGTCACATGATCTGTCACATGATGCCTGTATAAATTAACCTGTTCTGGAAGGACCCTGACTCTGCAACTCTACTAAGCAAGCAACATGAAAACCAAGGAGCACTCCAAACAGGTCAGAGACAAATTTGTGGAGAAGTATATCAGGATTGGGTTATGAAAAAATATGCCAAACTTTGAATATCCCAGGGTGCACCATTAAATCCATTATAGCAAAATGGAAAGAATATAGCACCACTACAAACCTGACGAGAAGGCCCCACCCACCAAAACTCACAAACTGGACAAGGAGAGCATTAATCAGAAATGCAACAAAGACAACACTGAAGAATAACACTGAAGAAGCTTCAAAGATCCACAGCGGAGATGGGAGTATCTGTCCAGAGGACCACTTTAAGCCGTACACTCCACAGAGTGGGGATTTATGGAAGAGTGGCCAGAAAAAAGTGATTGTTTTAGATAACACATTTAGAGTTTGCCCAGCAGGATGTGGCAGACTCCCCAAACACATGGAAGAAGATTCTCTGGTCAAATGAGACTAAAATTGATATTTTTGGCCATTATGGAAAATGCTATTTGTGGCACAAACCCAACTCTCTAAGAACACCATTCCTACAGTGAAGCATGGTGGTGGCAGCATCATGCTGCGGGGATATTTTTCATCTGTAGGGACAGGAAAGCTTGTCAGGACTGAAGGAAAGCTGAATGGTATTAAATACAGGGCAATTCTGGAGGAAAACCTGTTTGAGTCAGCCAGAGGTTTGAGACTGGGATGAAGGTTCACATTCCAGCAGGGCAATGATCTTAAACATACTGCTAAAGCTACACTGGAGTGGTTTAAAGGGAAACATTTAAATATCTTGGAGTGCCCCAATGGAGTGCACAGTGGTGTAGCATTTACCACTGTCGGCTTACAGCAAGAAGGTTATGGGTTCAAGCCCAGCGGCCGACAGGGGCCTTTCTGTGTGGAGTTTGCATGTTTTCCCCATGTCTCCATGGATTTCCTCCAAAGACCTGCAAGTTAGGCTAATTGGTGGCTCTAAATTGACCATAGGTTTTGAATGTGAGAGTTGGTCTCTATGTGTCAGCCCTGTGAAGATCTGGTGAATGGTCCAGGGTGTACCCTGCCTCTCGCCCATAGTCAGCTGGGATAGGCTCCAGCTTGCCTGCAACCCTGCACAGGATAAGTGGCTACAGATAATGGATGTATGTATGGAATGGCCTAACCAAAGCCCAGACCTCAATCCAACTGAGAATCTGTGGCATAACTTGAAAATTGCTGTACACCAATGCAACCCATCTAACTTGAAGGAGTTGAAGCAGTTTTGCCTTGAGGAATGGGTAAAAATCCCAGTGGCTAGATGTGCTAAGTTAATCAAGACATACCCCAAGAGACTTGTAGCAAAAGGTGGCTCTAAAAAGTATTGATTTTTTTTTTTTTTTGGGGGGGGGGGGGGGGGTGTTGAATACCTATGCACACTCCAGATTTCTGTTTTTTTCATCTTAATTATTGTTTGTGTCACGATAAAACAACAATTTACACCTTTAAAGTTGTAGGCTTGTTGTGTAAATCGAATGATGCGAACCCCCCAAAAATCCATTTTAATTCCAGCTTGTAATGCAACAATACAGGACAAACATGTACAGGGATGAGTATGTTTGCAAGACACTGTACCTTTTTTGAATAATTCCATGCTAAACTAACCTTAAGTAAGCTCAAAATAAAGTTTATTTTAGCTTGATGGTGCACAGGGTGCCCAAAATCAAGTCTTTCTTATTAGAGACTGGAGTGGAGCCCAAATTTTACAGTTGTGGTCAGAAGTTTACATACAGTGACATGAATGCCATCTTGCATATGAATGTCATGGCAATATTTGGGCTTTCATTAATTTCTTTGAATTGTTCTTTTTCTGTGGCAGAATGTACAACATACAGTGGTGCTTGAAAGTTTGTGAACCCTTTAGAATTTTCTATATTTCTGCATAAATATGACCGAGAACATCATCAGATTTTCACACAAGTCCTAAAAGTAGATAAAGAGAACCCAGTTAAACAAATGAGACAAAAATATTATCCTTCGTCATTTATTTATTGAGGAAAATGATCCAATATTACATATCTGTGAGTGGCAAAAGTATGTGAACCTCTAGGATTAGCAGTGAATTTGAAGGTGAAATTAGAGTCAGGTGTTTCCAGTCAATCAATGGGATGACAATCAGGTGTGAGTGGGCACCCTGTTTTATTTAAAGAACAGGGATCTTTCAAAGTCTGATCTTCACAACACATGTCTGTGGAAGTGTATCATAGCACGAACAAAGGAGATTTCTGAGGACCTCAGAAAAAGCACTGTTGATGCTGATCAGGCTGGAAAAGGTTATAAAGCCATCTCTAAAGAGTTTGGACTCTACCAATCCACAGTCAGACAGATTGTGTACAAATGGAGGAAATTCAAGACCATTGTTACCCTCCACAGGAGTGGTCAACCAACAAAGATCACTCCAAGAGCAAGGCTTGGAATAGTCATTGAGGTCACAAAGGACCCCAGGGTAACTTCTAAGCAACTGAAGGCCTCTCTCACATTGGCTAATGTTAATGTTCATGAGTCCACCATCAGGAGAACACTGAACAACAATGGTGTGCATGGCAGGGTTGCAAGGAGAAAGCCACTGCTCTCCAAAAAGAACTTTGCTGCTCGTCTGCAGTTTGCTAAAGATCATGTGGACAAGCCAGAAGGCTATTGGAAAAATGTTTTGTGGACGGATGAGACCAAACTAGAAATTTTTTATTTAAATGAGAAGCATTATGTTTGGAGAAAGGAAAGCGCTGCATTCCAGCATAAGAACCTTATCCCATCTGTGAAACATGGTGGTGGTAGTATCATGGTTTGGGCTTGTTTTGCTGCATCTAGGCCAGGACGGCTTGCCATAATTGATGGAACAATGAATTCTGAATTATACCAGTGAATTCTAAAGGAAAATGTCAGGACATCTGTCCATGAACTGAATCTCAAGAGAAAGTGGGTCATGCAGCAAGACAATGACCCTAAGCACACAAGTCATTCTACCAAAGAATGGTTAAAGAAGAATAAAGTTAATGTTTTGGAATGGCCAAGTCAAAGTCCTGACCTTAATCCAATCGAAATGTTGTGGAAGGACCTGAAGCGAGCAGTTCATGTGAGGAAACCCACCAACATCCCAGAGTTGAAGCTGTTCTGTACGGAGGAATGGGCTAAAATTCCTCCAAGCCGGTGTGCAGGACTGATCAAGAGTTACTGGAAACATTTAGTTGCAGTTATTGCTGCACAAGTGGGTCACACCAGATACTGAAAGCAAAGGTTCACATACTTTTGCCACTCACAGATATGGAATATTGGATCATTTTCTTCAATAAATAAATGACCAAGTATAATATTTTTGTCTCATTTGTTTAACTGGGTTCTCTTTATCTACTTTTAGGACTTGTGTGAAAATCTGATGATGTTTTAGGTCATATTTATGCAGAAATATAGAAAATTCTAAAGGGTTCACAAACTTTCAAGCACCACTGTACATATATACTGTACAGTGGTGCTTGAAAGTTTGTGAACCCTTTAGAATTTTCTATATTTCTGCATAAATATGACCTAAAACATCATCAGATTTTCACCAAAGTCCTAAAAAGTAAAGAGAACCCAGTTAAAGAAATGAAACAAAACTATCATACTTGTTCATTTATTTATTAAGGAAAATGATCCAATATTACATATCTGTGAGTGGCAAAAGTATGTGAACCTCTAGGATTAGCAGTTAATTTGAAGGTGAAATTAGAGTCAGGAATTTTCAATCAGCAGGATGACAATCAGATGTGAGTGGGCACCCTGTTTTATTTAAAGAACAGGGATCTATCAAAGTCTGATCTTCACAACACATGTTTGTGGAAGTGTATCATGGCACAAACAAAGGAGATTTCTGAGGACCTCAGAAAAAAGCATTGTTGATGCTCATCAGGTTGGAAAAGGTTACAAAACCATCTCTTAAGAGTTTGGACTCCACCAATCCACAGTCAGACAGATTATGTACAAATGGAGGAAATTCAAGACCATTATTACCCTCCCCAGGAGTGGTCGACCAAGAAAGATCACTCCAAGAGCAAGGTGTGTAATAGTCAGCGAGGTCACAAAGGACCCCAGGGTAACTTCTAAGCAACTGAAGGCCTCTCTCACATTGGCTAATGTTAATGTTCATGAGTCCACCATCAGGAGAACATGGAACAACAATGGTGTGCATGGCAGGGTTGCAAGGAGAAAGCCACTGCTCTCCAAAAAGAACATTGCTGCTTGTCTGCAGTTTGCTGAAGATCACATGGACAAGCCAGAAGGCTATTGGAAAAATGTTTTGTGGATGGATGAGACCAAAATAGAACTTTTTGGATGAAATGAGAAGCGTTATGTTTGGAGAAAGGAAAAGACGGCATTCCAGCATAAGAACCATGCCCATGCTAACTAAATTCAAAACACAAAATTCAAGATGGCCACCGTGTGTCAGCAGCAGTGAGAGCAGCAGTAGTGCAAGTACAACAAAGTAATCTCTGCAAATATATGTGACTTTTTCTACTTCACAAGTTCTCCAGTTTTCACATTGGTGATCTTGATTAAGAGGAATTACTCTCAGTAAGCATTTTGGAAGAAAGAACATTCAGCTAGCAGCTAGAAGCTGCCACCAGGCTGGATCCATGCTTCCAGCTAGTGGCTACAATAGCTAGCTATTCTGCTAGCTGGTAGCCATTTTCAGGCTGGATCCAGACTCCCTGCTAGCAGCTACCACCAGTCCGAACCCAGGCTCAAAGAAGCTTCATCCAGGCTGGTTCCAGGCATCTAGCTAGCAGTGACCACCAACTAATAACTGGCTTTTTGGCTGGCTGCTAACACCAGGTCCGACCCAGGCCCCCAGCGTTTTGCTACCACCAGACTAACTCTGGGCTACCAGCTATCAGCTTCAACCAGGATATAAACAACAGCATACATGTCTCCAACCTGACACTGGAAGAAAACAACATGCCACTAAAAAAAGGGAAAAAAGCAAAAGAAGAGGATTTGCAGTTGGCAGCTAACACCTTGTCACCAAAAAGGGGAATGAAAGGAAAGGATGAGGATTTTGTGACTTTATCCCAGGTGTGTGAAATGTTGGAACAACAAAAAGTGTTTTATAAAGAGATGTTGGTACAGCAGGAGCAAAACTTTAGGAGCTTTTTAACAATTGTGATGGAGACAAGTAACAAGAGATTGGATGCAATGGGGAGGGAAATGAGAGCCTCCATTACACACAAAAAGATGTTGATGAGCTCCTTGCTAAGGAGAAGAGAACAACCACTAGACTTTCTGAAGTAGACTCAAATCTCTCTGTTGTTGCCAAGAACATCAGTTCATTTTTGCCAAAGATGGACTACTTGGACAGTCAGGTCAGGAAAAAACAATATTATGATTGATGGGATCCCTGAGTCTGAGAACGAGAACTGGGCTGAATCAGAAAAGAAGGTGAGGCAGATCTTCGCTGAGAAGCTGAAACTCTCAGGTATGGAGTTTGAACGTATACAGAGGACTGAGACCTCAAATGGAGATAGAGCCAGGCCAATTGTTGCAAGATTTGTGAGTTATAAGGACAAAGTCAAAGTCATGGAGAGAGCGAAAAACCTAAAAGGGACCAATGTCTATATCAATGAGGACTATCCAGAAAAGGTTCGTCAAAAATGCAAAGAACTCATACCAGCTATGAAGGCAGCGCGTGAGTGGGGGGAAATTGCTTTCCTTCGCTATGATAAACTCATCATCCATCCTGCAGCTAAACCTCCAAAAAAAGGAGCTGGACATGGAAATGTAGTAAAGTCGGGTGGTTCACCTGGGGGTAATGAAGAGAAGTCCGAAGGGTCTGAGGGTTGTAGAACAAACTAAACATGGTTGGACAAGGTTGGACATTTGCATCTGAGTAAGGAACATGGACACAAACCTTTTAAAACTTCCTAACAAAGGCTTGGTATTTGCTCACATAAATGTATGTAGTATCAGGAACAAAATTCAGGAATTGCCTAATACAGGTAAACAACATTCATATACTTGCAGTAACTGAGACTCATCTGGACTCTTTTATTCTTGATTCAATGGTTGCATTAGATGGATACTTTTTATTTCGAAAGGATAGAGACAGGTATGGAGGGGGAGTGGCCATTTACATACAAAATCATCTTCCTTCAAAAGTGTGTCAGGAATTTATGTGTAGTAATGTAGAAGCACTGTGGGTACAAATACATTTACCTCACTTGAAACCAGTTTTGGTTGGTTGCTGCTACAGGCCTCCCAGCACAAATTCTCAGTATTTTAATGATGTGTGTGATATGATTGACAGGGTTGCTGACTCAAAGACTGAAATCTATCTGCTTGGGGATATGAATATTGACTGGCTAGATAGTAATTGTTCTTTGAAGAAAAGGTTATCATCGCTGGCTAATGCATGTAATTTGTCACAAATTGTTACTATGCCAACCAGAGTAGTCACTAATTTTGTGGGACATACTTCGTTTACTTGCATAGATCATATTTACACCAATTCCCCGGAGTTGTGCTCAAAGCCGATTTCTCTACCTGTAGGCTTCAGTGATCATAATATTATAGCTACAGCAAGAAAATTAAAGGTACCAAAAACAGGCCCTAAGGTCATATACAAAAGGTCATATAAGGGGTTCATTGAAAATAATTTCTTAGTTGATGTTGGAAGAATTGATTGGAAAGGTGTTGTAGGAGTTCCCTATGTGTGGGTGGAGCACAGAGGACGGCAGGACAGAGATCAGGTTTAATACTTGGCTTTATTGCCACACTTTTCAGTACAACAATAATTGCTCTCGCACAGACACACACACAACCGGCGTCTGGTTCAGGGATGAGCCACTTCCGCTCTCGCTCTCCCTCCTCATATAGGGCGCGGTCACTGGGAAGACACACAAACACAGGTTAATTGCTCTCAGGTGAAGTGATTCTGCCACTTACCTTCCCTGACTCCGCCCTCCTGTCACAGACCGGCGCTTGACCACGCCCCCGCTGCCACATACCCCCACCGCCCGACTCAGGCCGGGCGCCTGTCCGGCCTGCAGCCGACTCCCCCCCCCCCTTGATGGGAGAGGAAGTCCGCCACGACCATCTGCGCCCCCGGCCTGTGGACCACCTTGAAGTTGAAGGGTTGGAGTGCCAGATACCAACGGGTGATCCGCGCGTTGGCATCCTTCATGCGATGGAGCCACTGGAGGGGCACGTGGTCCGAACAGAGGGTGAAAGGGCGCCCCAGCAGGTAGTAACGGAGGGCGAGGACTGCCCACTTGATCACCAGGCACTCCTTCTCAATCGTGCTGTAGCGCCCCTCCCGCACTGACAGCTTCCGACTGATGTAAAGGATGGGGCGGTCCTCCTCCTCCACCTGCTGGGACAAAACGGCCCCCAGCCCTCTGTCCAACGCATCCGTCTGTAACATAAAAGGGAGAGAGAAGTCAGGGGAGTGTAAAAGTGGCCCCCCACACAGTGCAGCCTTTACCTCAGAGAAAGCCCGCTGACACTGCTCTGTCCACTGGACCGGATCTGGTGCCCCCTTTTTAGTGAGGTCAGTCAGCGGGCTGGTGCCGTCCGAATAATTAGGTATAAACCTACGATAGTAGCCAGCCAGCCCCAGGAACTGTCTCACCCCATTTTTGGTCTTGGGCCTCGGGCAGGCCGCAATCGCTGCTGTCTTATTAATTTGGGGATGCACCTGCCCGTTGCCCAAGTGGAAGCCCAGATACCGTACATCCACCCGCCCAAACGCACACTTCTTCGGGTTGGCCGTGAGTCCCGCCCGCCTCAACGACCTAAGGACGGCCCTCAGGTGTTGCAGGTGCCGCTGCCAGTCATTACTATAAATGATATCGTCTAAATACGCGGCCGCATAGGTGGCGTGGGGCCGGAGGACCCTGTCCATCAGCCGCTGAAACGTAGCGGGCGCCCCAAACAGCCCAAACGGAAGTGTGATGAACTGGTGTAAGCCGAACAGTGTGGAAAAGGCCGTTTCCTCCCGGGATAATGGAGTCAAGGGGATCTGCCAATATCCCTTCGTCAAATCCAGTGTCGAGTAAAAGCGAGCCGTGCCTAGTCGATCGAGCAGCTCATCAATACGAGGCATTGGGTACGCGTCGAATTTAGACACCGCGTTGACTTTTCTATAGTCCACACAGAACCGGACCGAGCCGTCGGCCTTGGGAACCAAGACCACCGGGCTGCTCCAGTCACTGTGGGACTCCTTGATGATGACCATTTCGAGCATGGCCTGAAGTTCTTCCCGAACCACCTTTTTTTTGTGTTCGGGTAGCCTGTAAGGGTGGCTACGCACTACCACCCCCAGGGGTGTCTCTATGTGGTGTTCTATGAGATTTGTGCGACCGGGCAGGGGCGAGAACACATCCGAAAACTCGGCCTGCAACTGGGCGACCTCCGTGAGTTGGGTCGGGGAGAGGTGGTCTCCACAGGGGACCGGAGAGGTATGTGATGCCAATGTCCCTTTTTGAACCTCCGGCCCCAGCTCCGCCTTCTCCGGAACTACCGACACCAACGCCATGGGGACCTCCTCGTTCCAGAGTTTCAGCAGATTGAGGTGGTAGATCTGTCGCGCCCCACCCCTGTCTGTTCGCCTCACCTCATAGTCGACGTCCCCGACTTTCCGTGTGACCTCAAAGGGCCCTTGCCACTTGGCGATCAATTTGGAGCTCGACGTGGGCAACAGTACGAGTACCTTATCTCCCGGTGTGAACTCTCTAAGGCGCGTACCCTTGTTGTACAGGCGGGCTTGCTGTTCCTGGGCCTGCCGCAAATTCTCCTGAGTTAGGTGGGTGAGCGTGTGGAGTTTTGCGCGCAGGTCCATAACGTACTGAATTTCGTTCTTACTTTGTGAAGGTCCCTCCTCCCAATTTTCCTGCAGCACATCCAGGATGCCGCGCGGCTTACACCCATATAATAATTCGAATGGGGAGAACCCCGTGGAGGCTTGGGGGACCTCTCGCACTGAGAATAGCAAGGGTTTGAGCCACTTATCCCAATTACGTGCGTCCTCACTTACGAATTTCTTAATAATATTTTTGAGGGTGCGGTTGAACCGTTCCACTAAACCGTCCGTTTGTGGGTGATACACGCTGGTGCGGATCGGCTTAATCCCCAATAACCCATACAGTTCGCGCAGTGTTCGTGACATAAACATAGTGCCTTGGTCAGTCAGAATCTCTTTCGGGATTCCAACTCGGGAGATGACATGGAAGAGTGCCTCTGCAATACTGCATGCTGAGATATTGCGCAGAGGCACTGCTTCCGGGTATCGCGTTGCATAGTCCACCAGAACTAATATAAAGCGGTACCCTCGTGCTGACCGATCTAATGGCCCGACGAGATCCATCCCAATTCTCTCAAACGGGGTCTCGATTAACGGTAGAGGGTGCAAAGGCGCTTTTGGAATGGCCGCTGGATTTACTAACTGGCATTCGCGGCATGCCGTACACCACCTACGGACATCGCCGCAAATCCCCGGCCAATAGAATCGGGCCATTATTCGGGCTAGTGTTTTATCCTGCCCTAAGTGTCCAGCCATGGGATTAAAGTGAGCCCCCTGGAATACCAATTCCCGGCGGCTCTTTGGAATCAAAAGCTGCGTGACTCACTCTTTAGTTTGAGTGTCCTGCGTCACTCGGTATAATCCATCTTTCATAATCGCGAAGTAGGGGAAGGACGGGGTGGCGTTCGGCGGGAGCGTTTGACCATCGATTACTCTCACTTGGTCAAACGCATGCCGCAGAGTCTCGTCTCGCGACTGCTCTAAGGGGAAATCCGCGAGGGATTCCCCAATAGAGAGAGGAGGAGCCGGCGGCTCCTCACTCTGACGCGGAGATGACGTAGACGGCTCTGTGACAGCTGCTCCCGCCAAAGCGACACCGGGACCTCCCCCTGTCAACTGGCAGGACCCACTCTCTACTAGGTGCGTCATTAAACCCCGAAATCCCGGCCAATCAGTCCCCAAAATTAAAGATTGGGTAAGGCGAGGATTAACCGCCGCCTTCACTATAAATTTTTCCCCTCTGAAAATAATGTGGACCAACACCAAAGGGTAGTGGTGAACATCCCCGTGCACACACAACACCTTCACCCCTTGTGCTCCCCCCAATGCCTCATTTTGAACCAGGCTTTGGCGAATTGAGGTCTGATTACAACCAGAATCCACCAACGCCTGATATGTAGCCCCTTGGATACTGTATGCGATACGCTCCGGCCCGATCGAGGGCAGCCTCTGGCGTGTCGGGGATCCGAACCACCGTGCCCACTTCCATTGCTGTGCACTGCTGTTGAGGGTGGCCCGGTTCCCCGCAGCGCCAGCAAACCGGCCCGGGCTTTCCCTCTGCACTGGTGACCTGGGGCTCACTCACCTGAGGTGGGGGAGAGACAGACACAGAAGGGAGAAATGGGAGGGCACCGCGGGTGCGGCGGGCCGGCTGGGGTGGTGCCGGCCCCCGCCTCCGCGGTGGGGGAATGGGGCAAGGACGGGACACAGGAGGAGGGGGAGAGAGAGAAGAGGAGAGAAGAGATGATGTCATCTGCTGTCCTGCCGCCGGGACAGCCGCCAGATGATCCTCCGCCAGTCCTACGGCCTGATCCAGCGACGCCGGGCGGTGGCACTGGACCCACTCCGCGGTTCCGGCGGGTAGGCGGGCGATGAACTGTTCCAGCGCCACCTGGTCGATGATTCCCTCGGCGTCGTGATCTTCAGCCCTCAGCCACCGCCAGCAGGCGTCCCGGAGCTGCTGGCAGAATGCGAACGGGCTGCTGACTTCCTCCATCTGCAGCGCGTGGAAGCGCTGGCGCTGCTGCTCCGGCGTGCGCCCCACGCGCTGGAGGAGAGCCCAGTGAAGGTTGGCGTAGGCCAGCTGGCGGTCGGCGGGGAGCTGTAGTGCAGCTAACTGCGCCTCTCCCGTCAGGAGGGGGAGGAGGCGTGCCGCGCACTGCTCCATCGGCCACCCCGAGGCTTCGGCGACCTGCTCGAACAATGTGAGGAACGCCTCGGGGTCGTCCTGCGGGCCCATCTTGGTGACAGTGAGGGGAGACAGACCCGCGGCCAGAGCGCTGGTGGGCCCCGCCGACGCGAGGAGATGCCGGAATGCCTTGCGATCTTCCTGCTGGGCCAGCACCAGGGCTTCGAAGCGCCGCTCTTGTTCCTTTCGGAGTGTGACGAGTGCCTGGTGCTGGCTTTGCTGAGCCGTGGTGAGGGCGTGGACCAGGTCGGCGAATGGGGAGGATTCCATGGGGCTGCTGGGTTGGTGCTCCACGTTTCCCGGGTTTTTGCACCACTGTAGGAGTTCCCTATGTGTGGGTGGAGCACAGAGGACGGCAGGACAGAGATCAGGTTTAATACTTGGCTTTATTGCCACACTTTTCAGTACAACAATAATTGCTCTCGCACAGACACACACACAACCGGCGTCTGGTTCAGGGATGAGCCACTTCCGCTCTCGCTCTCCCTCCTCATATAGGGCGCGGTCACTGGGAAGACACACAAACACATGTTAATTGCTCTCAGGTGAAGTGATTCTGCCACTTACCTTCCCTGACTCCGCCCTCCTGTCACAGACCGGCGCTTGACCACGCCCCCGCTGCCACAGGTGTGTACTCAGCTGATGATCCAGACATCTCTTTAAATGAATTTATGAACATTTTTATGAAAATTGTGAACTTAAATACTCCTATGAAGAAATTTACAGTGAAGTGTAGAGCCGCCCCTTGGATCGATGAGGGGATGAAACGGTTAATGAAAGAAAGGGATGAAGCTAAAAGAGTGTGGGTTACATCTTGCTCTGCTGAGGACAGACTAACATACTGCACACTGAGAAACAGAGTGACTAAGTTGAATAAAGCTAAGAAGAAGGAACATTACAAACAGCGAATAAGTAATGTAAAACATGATGGTAAACAGCTTTGGAATACTTTAAATGAAATCATGGGAAGAAACAAAAATGGGTGTGCCCTTTTTGTAGAGGCCAATGGTGAGTTTATAACAAAGCCTGTAGATATTGCTAATTATTTTAATAACTTTTTTACAAGTAAAGTTCACAAATTAAGGCAGAGTATGCACTGCACTAATTCCAACACTTTTAACTTAATTACTAGTGAAATTATGAAGGATAAGAAATGTAGTTTTAAATTTCAATGTGTTAATGTAAAGGAGGTCAAGAGGCTGTTAGAGTCCCTCCCTGCCTATGGTTCAGCAGGCACTGACAACCTTGATCGCAAGTTACTGAAGCTGGCTGCTAATCACATTTCAGGGCCTATATGTCATATATTAAATAGATGTTTTTTAACTGGAAAGTGTCCTGGGCAGTGGAAGGAGGGTAAGATTATTCCATTGCCTAACGACAGCAGATCAATGTTCAGTGGACCCAACAGTCGCCCTATAAGTATACTTCCTGTGCTGAGTAAAATTATGGAAAGGATCATTTATGTTCAGATACAGGATTACTTTACTTCCAATAGATTAACCACCAAATACCAGCATGCATATAGGAAAGGATACTCAACTTGTACTGCTCTGACTCAGATGACAGATGATTGGTTAAGGGAGATGATAACTCTAAGGTAGTGGCTGCTGTTATGTTAGACTTCAGTGCTGCTTTTGATGTAATTGATCATGAGTTGTTGATTGGAAAGCTTATATCCTATGGCATCACACAAAATGCCATTTCCTTGATTAGGAGCTATCTCTGTGCTAGAACACAGAGAGTTTGCTACAATGGCAGCTTATCTAATATCAATAACATAACTTGTGGTGTGCCTCAAGGAAGTTGTCTTGGACCGTTACTCTTCTCTATATTTACTAATGATTTGCCCTCTGCAGTAAAAAAAATGCTACTATGGTAATGTATGCTGATGATTCTACAATGTATTGTGCAGCTAATACTTATAAAGAACTTAGTGAAGTGATATCGCAAGAACTGGAAACTGTGTATGCATGGATTACATTGAACAAGCTTGTCTTGAATATATCCAAAACTAAGAGTATTTTATTTGGGTCTAGACACAAACTGGTTACTAAGCCAAAGTTGGAGCTATATGTGGCCAAAGACCCCATAGAACAAGTGGAAAAGGTGAAATTGCTGGGCATGGTCATTGACAACCATCTGTCACGGTCAGAACATATAGATAGAATCATTCAAAAAATGGGCAGTGGTATTCACTATATAAGACAATGTGCACCATATGTGCCATTTAAAATCCTGGAGCAAGTCTGCAAATCTTTAATTTTATCTCATCTGGATTACTGCTCAGTGATCTGGTTTCAGCCTCAAAAAAGGATCTGGCAAAACAAAGTTTTTCAGAACAGAGCTGCTAGGCTTGTCCTAGGATGTTCATCTAGAACTAGCATCCATAAGATGCAGACTATGCTGTCATGGCTCAGCGTTGAGAAGAGGCTGGCCCTAAGCACAGTGACATTTCTTAGTGAAACAATGAAAACGCATAGACCTGAGTTTATGATACATCAAGTAGTGTTTTGTAATACAGTTCACAAACATGACACCAGGAAAGCGGGTAAGGGTGACATTGTACAACCAAATCCAATAACTAATTCACTGAAAAGAACTGTGCTTTATAGAGCAATTAAGATATGGAATGAATTGCCACTTGATATTCGTCAAGACAAATGCAAAAGATCCTTTAAAAAGAGAATAAAAGTGTATCTTTTGAATGGTTAATATAGGTGTCGGCTTAAGCTGTATAGTTTGTATTTTTATATTGTTTTTTAGGTGTTCAAAGGAGTACTTTAGCAATGTACAGGTGGTAGCATTGCGTTTTACTTTTTAAAAATTGAGGTGCATTTTATAACTGTTTGCTACAATTGTTCCTGAACTTTTTAGTATAAGTATTTTTGTCATGCATTTTGCTATATTAGAACTTTTGAACTTTTAACTTGCACTTAGCATTTTGCAGTGCATGTATATCTGTATGTTTCTTAACTGTTGAAATGATGTGATATATTTTTAATTGGGGACCCCAGGAAGACTAGCAAACTGCTATGGCACAAACTAATGGGGATCCTTTAATAAAATAAATAAAAATAAAATAAATAAATAAACCTTATCCCATCTGTGAAACATGGTGGTGGTAGTATCATGGTTTGGGCCTGTTTTGCTGCATCTGGGCCAGGACGGCTTGCCATCATTGATGGAACATTGAATTCTGAATTATACCAGTGAATTCTAAAGGAAAATGTCAGGACATCTGTCCATGAACTGAATCTCAAGAGAAGGTGGGTCATGCAGCAAGACAACAACCCTAAGCACACAAATTGTTCTACCAAAGAATGGTTAAAGAAGAATAAAGTTAATGTTTTGGAACGGCCAAGTCAAAGTCCTGACCTTAATCCAATAGAAATGTTGTGGAAGGACCTGAAGCGAGCAGTTCATGTGAGGAAACCCACCAACATCCCAGAGTTGAAGCTGTTCTGTACGGAGGAACGGGCTAAAATTCCTCCAAGCTCATATGCAGGACTGATCAACAGTTACCAAAAATGTTTAGTTGTAGTTATTGCTGCACAAGGGGGTCACACTAGCCTGGCAAGCCAGACTAAATGTGAATATTTAGTCTGGCCTCGATCCGTAGATATTTCTGAAGGGTGTAGGAGGAACAAACCGCTGTCTTTCAAACTGTCTCTGTGCGTATAGGCCAACGCTCTGACCAATCAGCGCAACAGTGACTGTGACGTAGTCAGAGCGCGCAGTGGGGGAGACCTTGAAATAAATAATTTTTCAAAATGCGTATTAATTAATAAACAGGTTCTAGATATTAAGAAGTTTGGAGATAATGACCACAAGTTTGGAGTCTGTACCACATACTTAACATACACTCTTTTTTTTAAGGGTTTGCTTAAACTGTTTTTGAGAGTTTTTATTTAGTGGTGTTTGGTGAAATAATTTCCCTTAAATTTAAAATAACGGGAAAATAAGAAACAATCAAATAGTAATGTTTCAAAGCTGTTTATTAATTCTTCGTACTGCACAAACTAGCCCATCCTTTTGGCTATGAGCGGAGCCAGCTGGTAGATCAGACTTTTGCCATAGCCGGTCGGCAAAACAGTGAAAACGTCCTTCTTGAAAAGGAATGGGCGGAGAGCCTCTTCCTGCTCATGTTTCAATGAAAACTCCAAGTCTAATTCTTCTAAAACTGATTCCAAAGCGGAGTCAAACATGTGCTGTTCACTAGCTGTAGCCATTTTTCCTGTTGCGCTTTCTCCAGCATCACGCAGCTTTGTCGTCACTCCTGCAAAAGCCCGCCCAAAGAATCCAAACAAAAACCTTGCATTGTGATTGGCGGGCATGATTTGATGCCCGGGGTGTTTTTGTTTATATGGTGCGAGGCTAGACCCATTCGCTAGGCAAAAATATTTTTGGCTGCTAGGCAGGTGGCTCTAGTTTACTAGGCTAGGGTCACACCAGATACTGAAACCAAAGGTTCACATACTTTTGCCACTCACAGATATGTAATATTGGATAATTTTCCTCAATAAATAAATGACCAAGTATAATATTTTGTCTCATTTGTTTAACTTGGTTCTCTTATCTACTTTTAGGACTTGTGTGAAAATCCGATGATATTTTAGGTCATATTTATGCAGAAATATAGAAAATTCTATATTTATATATAGCCTATACCATCACGCTCCTCACCGGCAAGGCCAGGGAATGGGGAACAGCGGTCTGGGACGCCGATGCATCCTTTTGTTCCAGCTTCAAAGAATTCTCAGAGGAAATGAGGTGAACATTCGACTGTTCTCTGTCTGGCCAGGAGGTGGCTAGGGAGCTCATGGAGCTGTGGCAGGGGTCCCGATCTACCTCGGATTATGCCATCAAGTTCTGGATGTTGGCAGCCTCATGCGGTTGGAACGAGAGTGACCAGGTCGACGCGTTCCTACATGGCCTGTCTGACACCATTAAGGATGAACTAGTCTCTCGGGAACTGCCATCGGACCTCTACAGCCTCATGGACCTTGCCAATCGCATCAACGCTCGGATTCAACAATGGAGGAGAGAGAAGAACCGCCCCAGCTTCATCTCCTCTCCACCTTCTGCCTCGTCCGTCGAACCCATGCAGGTAGATCGGGTACAGGTGTCAGCGGAGGAACGACTGCACTGGCAGAGCACGGGGGCCTGCTTCTACTGTGGTCAGCAAGGACACATCTGCCGAGCCTGCCTGCTAAAAGGACAAGCCCACCAGTGAATTGAGGGGCCCTGGTGGGCAATGCTCAGAGCCAGTCCCCTGCTGACCGACCGTTGCTCCCTGTTATCACCCACAACAACCGGCATCACCATCTTCAGGCACTCGTCAACTCGGGGGCAGACAGGAACCTGATCTGCTCCACCACCGCCAAGGATCTCGGAATCCCATTACTCGCCCTCGAGGTCCCTCTCACCATCCTGACACTCAATGGCACTGGCTTGACCACCATCACTCACCTTACTGCCCCGCTCACCTTAAGGATTTCAGGCAATCACTCCGAAACTATTCAATTTCACATCATGAACGACCCTCACATTCCCGTCATTCTAGGACTACCTTGGCTGATGCAGCACAACCCTCACTTAAATTGGACTAATAACACCATCCTAGGCTGGAGTCCTTCCTGCCTGGCCTCCTGCCTGAACTCCGCTCTGCCTTCCACCAAACCACCACAGCCCTCAGCCAGCGAGTTTCCCGACCTCTCTCATATGCCTCTGGAATATCTGGACCTTAAGCTAGTTTTCAGTAAAACCCAAGCAGTGTCCCTCCCTCCTCACAGACCCTACAACTGAGGTATCAGTCTCCTGCCCGGGACAGCACCACCCAAGGGATGCTTCTACTCTCTTTCTCCCACCGAAAGACAAGCCATGGAAAAATACATCACCGAGTCACTGGCAGCTGGGATCATCCGCCCTTCCTCCTCCCCAGCAGGGGCGGGGTTCTAATTCATTGAAAAGAAGGACAAGTCACTTTGCCCCTGCATTGACTATTGGGGTCTCAATGCTATCACAATCAAGAATCGTTATCCACTTCCGCTCATGACCACTCATTACCACTCACCATGCAACGTGTTCACCCCACCTTTCATGTATCACAGCTCAAACCTCTGGTCTGCAGTCCTTTGAGCCATCTTCCAAGTGTGACTTTCAACTGTCCATATGGGGCCATCCTCCACAGGAGCAATGTGATGAGAGTCCAGCTAGATGTAGGGCATCGGGATGGCTCAGCCAGGTCCAAAGAGCAGAAGAAGTCAGCATTAGTGGTGCCTCAGGATTGACATGTAACAGAGAGAGACAGATGGGGGGAGAGAGAGAGAGAGAATTGTCAGGGATGCCCATTGTCACCTAATGGTTAAGAACAGTATACTTTTTGCGCTAAGTGTAAGCAGGGACTCCAGCAAGACTAACTATGACAGCATAACTAAAAGGGAAAGCCAGAAGATTGCACAGACATGAGGGAGCCCTGGGACATAAAGCAGCCAGCCACTCCACTGTCAACAAACCTGAGTGAACATGTGGGGGTGGGGGCAGCATCCATACAGTCCAGTTTACCAAAACACTCTATGCCTGCTGACCCTCAAAGATCTACTCATTTACAAAAAAAAAACTATTAACAAAAGGCTTGACTAAAGAGATAGTGTTTCAGCACAGAGTTAAACACTGAAGAATGTGTCTGATTCCCGAACACTACTTGGAAGACTGTTCCATAACTATGGGGCTTTGTAAGAAAAGGTTCTGCCCCCTGATGTAGCCTTCACTATATGAGGTATCAACAGATAACCTGCACCTTTTGATCTAAGTAGGCATGGTGGATCATAAAGGACCAGGAGTTTGTTCAGGTACTGTGGCACAAGACCATTCAGTGCTTTATATGTCAACAGTAGTATATTATAATCAATATGAAATTTGATTGGGAGTCACTGCAATAAGATAGGGATGATGTGGTCTTCTATTTCTCATAAGGACTCTTGCTGCTCCATTTTGAACTAACTGGAGCTTGTTTATGCACTTATTGAAACATCCAGACAGGAAGGCATTACAATAATCCAACCTAGAGGTAACAAAAGCATGAACTAGTTTTTCTGCATCATGTAGTGACATATTTCTTATCTTAGCAGTATTTCTGAGATGAAAGAAAACTATCCTCATAATGTTATCAATATGAGTTTCAAATTAAACACTGAAGTCAATGATCACTACGAGGTCTTTTACTGCTCATTGTGAAAAAAAAACAGAAAGGCGATCCAGAGTTACTATGTAATCAAAAAACTTACTTCTAGCTGTATGTCATCCTAGTACAAGTACTTCTGTTTTGTCAGAATTAAGTAGAAGGAAATTGATGAGCATTCAGTGTCTAATGTCCTTAACCCTTTGATGCAAAACATATGCACACCCCTTCTAATGCACAACATGGGTCAAAAATGACCTGCATTCATTTTCCAGGTTATTTCATGCTGACTGAGTTTTTCTTTGCTCTATCTTTTGAAATCAATTTATTTTATGATTGAATATTCCAAGTATTCTTTAAATATCTTGTTGTTAATTACCACAAATCATTAATTTAATTTTTTTCTTTCCTACTTTATGAACAAAAATACTTTTTATATTACTACACATGGGTCATCCAAGTGTGATTTAAAATTAAATGACTTAATACTATAATAATAATAATTTGTTTCAAGTAATTACTTTAGCAGTGAATGGGGCCAGTTATTTATTTATTAACTATGTAGTTAGCTAAGCCAACTACAATAAAATTAGCTAACTAAAGTATGTCAACAGCTAGGTAGCTAATAGTAATTACTTGTAACTTTCTGACAAGTAATCTACTCACTCTCAAGGTAACATAAACATAATCAATTTTTTCGGCTTTGAAGGGTCGACAGGTGGCTATCAACTCCCTGGGCTTGCCATAACTTGGTTGTTTCTGTTTGATGGTGCGGGTGTGGTCTTTGTTTGCATTCTTGAAGTGACCATTCGCAAGGAGCTGCTCAGCATTTGAGTTAGCTGTTACCGGGCATTTAGATGGTTTTGGGTTTCTGCCAGTTAGGCGGTTAAAGGTCTAAAGGTGAAGTCAATTTTTTGGACTGTCTTCTCCCATCTTTCTTTGTGCTTTCTCTCCAGATAGTCCATGAGGAGTGATGCTTTGGTGGCTGCCTCTTCACCTGATTCAACATGCAGGGATATAGCAATGAAGATTCCCATGTGGGATGGTGCTCTTAGCTGCCTTGGTAAGGAGTTTAGAAAGGGCTGAATAGGCATGATCCAAGTCAGTGGTTGTAGGTGAAGGTAGACTGTCTATGCCTGTATCAACAAGGTTGGTGAACTGGTCCCATCTAGCTTTACAGAAATTCCACTTCTTCACTGGTTTAGTAGGGATTGGTTCTGTCAGACTGACTGGAATTATCAGTGATGGCCTGTGTTGTGATCTGGGAAACAGTTCCAGGATGATCCAGTGGGGTGAGGGACCATTCAGGTTTGCAAAGGCCAAGTCTGGGTTTGAGGTTGAGTTTCATCTGCCTGAGTGGAAGCTGTCTGCTTGTTTGGGGTCATAGAGGAGTTGCACGCTGGAAACTGAGGCCCAGTCTTCGAGGGCAAGACCATCTGGGTTGGATGAAGTGTATCCCCAGGTAGTACTGTGGCAGTTGAAGTCTCCAGCATAAATGGAAGGAGGGTCAAAGGGAAGGATGGTATCTGCTTTGAGCCGAGCCATACAGGGCTTGTAGATGTTAATGATAGACACACCTTTAACTAGGGTGGCTGCCCATTCCACGTGGATGTCTGGGGGGGGAGGCTGCAATTGGTTTCCATTTTGCAGAGTTCTTGATGAAGGTGGCTATCCCACAGATGTCACTCTAAGTGTGTGCGGCCAAGGTAAATCCTGGGATCTTCAGATGGGAGCTGTCGGTGGTGTGTGTTTTCTTGGAGGAGGATTGCTGTAGCTTTGTGCACCTGTAGGAGGTGTTCAATTAAGGAGAGCTTAGACTTCGTGAGGCCTTCCACATTCAATTGCAACACAGTGATGCCATCCTGTATGACATCTGACATTGTCTGCCCTGATGAGGGCACGGGTTCCAGGTTGGCACCAGGCTGCATTCTCTGAAGGTGTCTGCGAGGTACTGTGACAGTGAGTTGGTTGTCTTTGGAGCTTCTGCTGCTGATTTCTTTGCTGCTGTTGTCTCTAGATGTTGTTGTTCGCTTGATGAATCAGTTTCCAGGGCTCACCACAGGGAGGTAAACAACTTGGTGCACATCTAGCTCCTTAATTAAGTTCAGGTGCACGTCATTAATGGTGTGCATGCTGGAGTCTGCTTAACAGTGCAGGACTGACAAAAAACAGATGAAATAGGATTAGATGATGAAATAAATTATGCACAAAATATCACCCAGGCAGATAACAATATGAGTAAAGGTTTTCTCAAATGAATACCTGTAGGTCTAAACAAGGTCATGCACTCACAGAAAGAAAGTCCCAAACTGCACTCTTTCTAGTTTCAGGTCAAACATGAAACCCTGATCATCACATCTGCAACAAAGGAAAAGTAGAAGACAATTTGGTCCCTTTATTTCTGACTGTGGTGCCCACACATGAGGATGAGTTTTATTTTTTAATCCAGCTGGCTTGAAGACATTGGCTTTGGAGTGGTGAATATAATCCATGTCTTTTTGTTGATTTCATGATCATTTTTATTGTCCAACATTCAGCTTTAGGCCCATTTGTTAGTGCATTAATGTGTGCTGAGATGCTGTCAAATAAATCTTTGTAAACCTAACTGCTAAGCAAAATAAAAATAAAATAACTCATAAAAATGGCAAGAATGACTAAATTTGTAAGCTCAGAGTCCGGAGAGTTTATGATGACAAATGCAACAAAAGACAGTCCAAGCCTTTAAGTTTTTTCTTTTTAAATGAAAGATCTTGGATATACCCCAGATTTTGCCATCTTTAAATCCAAACTGAAAACCCCTCTCCTTTTTTGTCTTTCTGTTTACTCTTTACCCTTGTTTTTATTGTTTATATATCTCATTTATGCCTTATGTTCTTTTATTGAGACGTTAGTAATGTAAAATACTTTAATTTCACAAGCATTAAACATATAACATCCGTATCTGCGTTGTTTACTCATTTAACACTCAATGAGGTCAACATTAGTTCTCATAAATTTTGTGGAAAGTTTTTCAGCAGTGACCTCTCCCCAGTTTCAGCAGATTTTCAGATTATAAGATTATCTGACTTGTACATGAGCTCTTGAACACAGGTTTCCTTTTTAATCTGATTCATCATTTCAGTCTTAATCAGTCCCACGCTATAGTAACGAGTTGTCATTGTCGTCACAGAGATGCTGTTTACTGGATAAACATTAGTCTTCTGACTGCAGCACATTCACTTTATTAGTATAATGAATCTATTGAAATATTAAGCGCATTAGGTAAATGATTTACGATCCTGAACTTTATACCTATAAAGCTGAGAAAGGAATGAAACATTGAAAAATGGGGTCATATTTTTAATCTATTAAAAGTGACAGCTTTACTTCTGACACTAAACACTCCTTCCCTAAATGTTAAATAAACATCTCCTGATAGAAAACCTCACCATATCAGTGATTACATTCCTTACATAAACTTTAATCTGTTCATGTGGCATGTTTGGCTGTTATAGAAAACTAATCAACACCCTCTGACCAATCAGAATGGATAATTGAACCATGCTGTGGTACAACCTGCGTTAAACTGTACAATCCCAAATCAGGAAAAGTTGGGACGGTATGTTGAAATTGAAAGTAAACCTGAAAACAATGATTTGTAAATAATATTTGACCTGTATTACACTCACAACAATACAACAGCACATTATTTGATTTTTTTCATTTCATTTTTTTTCAAAATAAATACATTTCAATTTTAATTCTTGCAACACATTTCAATAAAAGTTGGAACTGTAAAGCATTTACCACTTTATAATATTCCTGTTCCTTCTCCCAACACTTAAAAGATGTTTATGGACTGATGACACCAAGTGATGAAGTGTTTCAGGTGTTATTTTTGTCCCATTCTTCCTTTAAACAGGTCTTAAGGTGTGTAACAGTTCGGGGTTTTCACGGTCATATTTTTCATTTCTAAATTCTCCACACATTCTTGACTGGGGACAGAGGGGACACACCCTCTCCTTCCATAGCCACACCTTTGTAATGTGCGCAGAATGTGGTTTTGCATTGTCTTCTTGAAATCTTCCTGGAAAAGACGTCATCTTGAAGGCAGTAGATGTTCCTCCAAAATCTCAGTGTACTTTTCTGCATTAATGCGCCATCACAGAAGTGTAAGTTACCTTTGCCAAGGGTACTGACACAACCCCATACCATGACACACCCTGGCTTTTGGACTTGTTCCTGGTAACAATCTGGATGGTCCTTTTCCTCTTTGGTCCGGAGCACATGGTGTCAATTTCTCCCAAAAAAGCCCTGGAATACTGATTCATCTGACCACAATACATGTTTCTACTGTGTGATGGTCCATCCCAGATGCCTCCAAGCCCAGAGAAGTCAACGGCGCTTCTGGACACAGTTAACATAAGGTCTCCTTTTTGCACAGTAAAGTTTTAACTGGTGTTTGTGGATATAACTCTGTATTGTAGCTTGATAAAGGTTTGCCAAAGTAATCCTGAGCTCATATGGGTCTATCAGCTGTAGATGAATGACAGTTCTTGATGCAGTACTGTCTGAGGGATCAGAGATCACGGGAGTTCAGATTAGGCTTGAGCCCTTAGCCTTTACACACTGAAAGTTCTGTAGATTCCTTGAATTGTTTAATGATATTATGCACCATAGAGGGTGAAATATTCAAATCTCTTCCTATCTTTTTTACTTTGAGGAACATTGTTTTTAAACATTTTAATAATTTTCTCATGTATTTTTTGACAAGGGCGGCACGGTGGTGTAGTGGTTAGCGCTGTCGCCTCACAGCAAGAAGGTCCTGGGTTCGAGCCCCATGGCCGGCGAGGGCCTTTCTGTGTGGAGTTTGCATGTTCTCCCCGTGTCCGCGTGGGTTTCCTCCGGGTGCTCCGGTTTCCCCCACAGTCCAAAGACATGCAGGTTAGGTTAACTGGTGACTCTAAATTGACCGTAGGTGTGAGTGTGAATGGTTGTCTGTGTCTATGTGTCAGCCCTGTGATGACCTGGCGATTTGTCCAGGGTGTACCCCGCCTTTCGCCCGTAGTCAGCTGGGATAGGCTCCAACTTGCCTGCGACCCTGTAGAAGGATAAAGCGTCTAGAGATGATGAGATGAGATTTTTTGACAAACTGGAGATACTCAGCCCAGCTTTACTCCTCAAAGACTAGGCCTTTCCTGGAGACTGATTTTATCTCATCTCATTTCATTATCTCTAGCCACTTTATCCTGTTCTACAGGGTCGCAGGCAAGCTGGAGCCTATCCCAGCTGACTACGGGCGAAAGGCGGGGTACACCCTGGACAAGTTGCCAGGTCATCACAGGGCCCCAACTTTTATTTATTTATTTATTTTTATATGTTGCAGGCCTGAAATGCAGGAATGGATGTATATTAACAAATGAAATGAAGTTGACCAACAAAACATGACATTTTTGGGGTTTATTCATCTGCAATGAAAGTACATTTAAAAATCACTGCTTTCTTTTTTTAATGTGCATTTTCCACACCAGCCCAACTCTTTCTGATTTGGATTTGTAGATTTGAAAAATGTCATCTCATATTTTTGCCAAATTAAATTTTGGTAATTTAAATTATTGAGCTTTAGATTAGGAACTTCCTGTAAGAAACACATCACTGTTATCATGTTCATCCCAAACATTTAAATTCAGCTAGGCTCATAATTATAATCACTAAGTAATAACAATAATACTAAGGTAAGTAACCCATTTAATGGTACCTGATAGTCTTTCCCTGACGTCTAATCGTCCTCATACTGCATTTCAAGAACCACACTCTGAATGAATTACACAATGTCAGAAGCTGACAGTTGAACTTCTCTTTCTCTGAAGTTATTGATTTAACATTTTAGATATTTTCAAACAACAGGTCATCTAAAACACAGATCCAGTGTCTAAATGTTTCAGTCGATGACCCATTGTGTTAAACTGAAATGATGCACGGCTCAGTCCTAAAATAAAACAACATAGCAGTGTTGGATATAATCATTAATAAAGTTTTTCTGTGGTTCTGACCTTATATTTTTATCAACCATAATTGTCTGACAAAACCAGACAGACAAGGAACAACAAGGGAATTACAAGTCAAAATGTGAATTAAACTCACATTTTAGACAATCATCAAAGATTTATATATAAATTGTTTTGCATTCTAGTGTATACTCTGAGTGCTGCTCTCAATGGGACACCTTTTCTAGCTTTAGTATTTATTTCATTCCTAGAAAAATGCTTCTAGTGTGTATTTAATTCTTTATGCTAAAACTCTATTCATGTACATTCAGTGTTAAATGTACAAAAGATAAGTGACAAGGACAGGTACAGTTTAGGACCCTTGAAGGTTTCTTCAGCTGTCCCCCTGGAGAACCCTGAGAAAGGTTCCATGTAGAACATGAAAGTGTTTCTCCATTTTTCCTAAAAGGGTCCAGAAGAGGAACAAAACAGGAAACTGGAACACTTTTAGAAAACTAAGAAAGAACCCTTATCCAAAGAGAATAGTTTTCAAATCTCACTTTTCCACCAAGGTAGTTCAAGAGCTGCTTTGGAGCATTTCAACAGCCAAAGAACTGGCTCTCAGCCAGGAAAACTGATTACAGAGCAGCACCAAACTTTTGGTGGTCTAGAACCAAGAAATACTTCTGTCAGGGGCTGAGGGTGTGACTAAGAAGACTAACTAAAACTTTGTGACTCCCATTAAAAAAAATACAGAGGTAGTTTGGTGTCTAATCCAGTAGTCTACCATTGTTGTTGTTCTTCTTATTCTTGTTTTTGTGCTTGGTGCTAGCATTGCTGGGAAAGTGGAGATTTATATGGACATATACAGTGATGTAATGACTTGGCTCTCTATCCTGTGGAAAAGCAAACTGGTTCTTAGAAGTTTTGCAAATAGAACCGGCTCCATCCCAGCACCTAGTTCACGTTAGTACAAAAGGGGTGATTTCAGTGAGGCATAGCCAGGCACTTGATGTAAACTTCTTTTTTTTATTTTAGGAAGTAAGAACCTTTAATTGTCCAATGAATCCTAAAGAACTCTTAAGGAATCACCATTTACATGAAGAAACTGATAACGATCAGTTAAATAAGACCCAAGCCAGCAAAGAGCTGTTCCCTTAACTCTCACAACATTTTCTAGTCTATCCAGGATAACAGAATGATCAATGGTGTCAAATTCTGCACTAAGGTCAAGCAACACAAGCAGGGAGACACAGCCCTGATCAGATGTCAACAATAGGTCATTTGCTACTTTACCCAGTGCTGTCTCTGAGCTATGATGAGGCCTAAATCCTGACTGATACATTTCACTCACTCACTATCCATTTTGAGTCAGTTGACATGTCAGACATGTGTGTGACTAGCAGTCTTCAGCAGAGCTCTCCATTCAGCATGGTCTTGAGTTGCCTCATCTGCGATATTCCATAGCTTAAAGTCAGCACGAACAGATTCTTTCCAGCTTCTTCGAGGTTGGCCACGATTGTTCGCTCCTTCAACTTCCAAGGTAGTACATCTGTTAATCCAAGAATTACTGCATTGGACGTGTTGAAACCAACAGAAATGATTGCATCTGAGGACAGTGTCAAGGCGACGGAGGTTCAGCATCCGTAGAAGAGAAGACATGCTAATTCGTGTTCCCCTTTTGACATTGCACATCCATAAAAGCATGGCTCTTTCATTATGCTCAAGCCATTTTTGGTCATCTCTTCGGAGTGCCCAACATTCAGATCCATATAACATGGTGCTACGCACACAACTGCTGAATAGTTGACCACGGGTATGAAGTGAGATAGCTTTGCAGGTTAACAATGGCAGCAGCTCTCTAAACTTTCCCCAAGCAGAATGGGTTCTGATAATTGTTGCCAGTTCACAACCACCTCCTGGGCAGATACCATCACCAAGGTATACAAAGCTATCGATGACCTATAGTTTGCTACTTGCCAACATTACCTCACTGCATGATCTTGCATCAATTGGCCGAGCTCCTCCGAGACAATGCTGACACTTGTAATCTGGGTTTTCAACTAACCTCCCCTGCACACTAGAGCATCTTTTGTGTACCCACATTTTGCAACCATTACAGAAAATTGAATTCTGGCCAACCCCTTTTCTGCACACACCACAAGGGTATTTTCCAGAGATTCTCAGTGTGTTTAGGTCATTACCAGATATCATGACTTTGGTCTTCCCCATGTTGACTTTCAGGCCCTTTTCCTCAAGACCAACCTTCCAGCGGTTCAGCCTCTCAAGTAGTTCATCCAAGGATTCTGCGATTATGACCAGGTCATCAGCATAAAGCATCTCCCAAGGACAACCAACCCGAAACTCCATTGATAAGGCCTCTAACACAATTATAAACAACAAGGGGCTCAAAACACATCCTTGATGGACCCCAACCTTCACCTCAAACTTTCCACTGAGTGAGTTGTTGAGTCGCACCCAACTCTTTGCACCACTGTACATGGCTTGCACCAGTTTGATAATCCATTCAGGCATCCCAACCACCCGCATCGCCCACCACAGCACTCTTTGGGGAACCCTATCAAACACCTTTTCAGGGTCTACAAATGCTAAGTACAAATGTTTTTGTTTGGCCAAATACTTTTCTTGTAGCTATCTGAGGATGAAAATAGCATCAGTGGTACCTCATCCTGGGCAAAACCCAAACTGCATTTCATCAATGTTGACATAACCTCTGATGATTTTCTCCACCACTCTCTCAATGATCTTAAGTACCTGTTCTGTAAGCTTCAGGCCTCTGTAGTTGCCTCAAATCAATGCATCAGCTTTACCTTTAAACTGACTAAGGATTATGCTTTCGTCCCAGTCTGTAGGGAGCTTTTCCTCTCTCACAATAGCATTGGCCAAATCCACAACAACTTGGCAACACACCTCAGGGGATGCACGCAACATTTCGGCAACAATGCCAGAAGGACCAGCTGCTTTGTCTGTTTTCATTTTCTTCAGTGCATCGAAGGCCATTTTATGAGTGACATAACATGGTGGTCCTGTGACAGGATCTGCTCGGGTAAGGTTTTGAGACCAAGGAAATTCGATGTTAAGTAACCATTTGTAGTGTTGTTTCCAGGCCTTCTTTTAGCATCCTCATCAAATGCCATGTTGCCATCATCATCAAGAATACATTTCTCACCTACTACATCTTGGTTCTCTCTGCACATTTGTTTTGCCACATGGTAGATGCTGTCCGTGCCTGAATCGATGCCAGCAATGGTGATCTCTTCAGCATTCCTCTTGGCAAAATAAACTGCAGTTCTAGCCCGGCGTTTAGCTGCCAGGTAATCCTCTTTGCTACCCCCATTCTTCCAGGCTTTCCACAGCTTGCATTTCTCTTTCACTGGGTAGCTGACATCCTCATTCCACCACCAGGTTTGTCTTCTCCATAACCCCTTCTTTGTCCAGCCACAGGTCTTATCAACAGCATACAGGAGGCTGTCTTTGAGTTCCATCCATATACGTTCAACATCACCGCCTACCATTTTGTTAACACGCTCCTGAAACAGGTCTTAAACTCATTGCATATGTTGTCCTCTTTCAGCTTCCAGACACACCTTTTAGGCACAAATTCTTTCTGCCAACTCGCCGAGTGTGATACCTTGACATCGCATACCACTAACTTGTGCTGGGTAACACATTCCTCATTTGGAATCACTTTTGCATTGCGCACCAGTTTGAGGTCATGTTGCTTGACTAGGATGTAATCCACTTCACTACGATTGTCCCCAGACTCATACGTCACTAGGTGATTATCTCTCTTCATGAAATGGGAGTTGGCTACAACTAGATTGTTGGCAACAGCAAACTCAAGTAACCTTTCACCCTCTGTGTTTTGAGTGCCATAACCCTTTCCTCCATGAACACCATTATATCCAGCAGCCATCATTCCAATGTGTCCATTGAAGTTACCACATTGGAAGAGGATCTCCGAAGCACCTATCTTGGCTACAGTTGCTAGTAGATCTTGGTAGAAAGTGTCTTTCTCATCATCGCTGAGGCCAGCTTGTGGAGCATAGTCTGATAGCATGGTCACAATATGTTTTCCAAGAATGAGATTGATAAGCATGATTCGATCGGATACATGCTTCACATCATAGACATTTTCCACCCACTTTTCAGCAAGCAGAATCCCAACACCTCCAATGCCCTTCTCATTACCAACCCAAAATAACTTATACCTTGAATCTTTCCCTGTGATCATTCTGGCAGATGCTCCTCTCCACCAGACTTCCTGAATGCCACAGATGTTAATGTTCCACCAGGACAATGCTTCCACTACTTCGCCTGATCTCCCTCTCATTGTTCCGGCATTCCATGTGCTCACTCCTAAAAATTCTACCCCAAAGAGATCACTACCTTATCGTGGTGGGGTAGTTTGTGTGCTTCAGTGACCCTTAGAGCTATGTCAGCTGGAGTATTAAACTCCTGGTCAGGCCACCCATGCCATACAGGTCGAAGGGTAGAGGCCAGACTAAGTGTGATCTCCTGGCCCTCCAGGTTGGGGGTTGATGGTAGGAAGGGCATCCAACAGTAAAATATTGCTTCAACTTTTCTCTTATGGTAGTTATCAGTAAAGTTTGTAAGAGAGGGACTGGAAACCATATGGTTGAAGGTGTCACTCCCGGTAGGACTGGTGTTAGATGTGGGCCTATTCAGATCGATAGTCAGCGACCACATCAGAATTTTAGAGTTTGAGTTAGCATTTCATGGATGTTATTCCTATGTAGATATGAGCATAACTGCTGTTCCACAGCTTTTTCAAGGATCTTGGAGATAAAGGGGAGGTTTGATATTGGCCTGTAATTGGACAGCTGACAGGGGTCGAGGTCAGGTTTTTTAATCAAGGGCTTGATAACTGCTAGTTTAAATGATTTGGGTATATAGCCAATTCTAAGGGAAGAATTGATTATTTTTAAGACAGGTTCAATTGATTCTGGTATTATCTGTTTGAAGAGTCATGCAGGTAGGGGATCTAGTACACACATTGAGGATTTTGATGCAGAGATTAATTAAATTAGTTTGAATTCTCTAAGGGGAGTAAAGCATTCTAACTGCTGATCTGATACAGTTATATTGTTAACTACAGGGTCACTTAAATTGTCTGGCCTGAAATTAGTAGTTTGAATTTTTTGTCAGATATTTTCAATTTAGGCGGCACGGTGATGTAGTGGTTAGCACTGTTGCCTCACAGCAAGAAGGTTCCGGGTTCGAGCCCCGTGGCCGGCGAGGGCCTTTCTGTGTGGAGTTTGCATGTTGTCCGCGTGGGTTTCCTCTGGGTGCTCTGGTTTCCCCCACAGTCCAAGGACATGCAGGTTAGGTTAACTGGTGATAGAGCCCTGCACTCCCGCGGGAGTCCCGCAGGACTCGCGGGACCCGCCACAAAGCAGTGCGGCACGGGACAAATTTTGAAAGCTCATTGCGGGCGCGGGCGGGAGCAGGAGTGCACATATGCGGGTGCGGGCGGGAGCTGTGATAAGCTGCAGTCCCGCGAACTAAAAACGTGTTTAAAATAAAATTTATAAATTATTAATTTATATCTATCATATATAATTTGTGCTGGATATTTTATTTGGCATTAATAAAAACATTTTAAGATGCCTAAATTTGCAGAGAGAGTCAGATTGCCAGATTGAGTGAGGAATGGCATCTTAAATTTGCCATTGATCACCCTAACGGGCAATCCTTTGATCACTCTAATGACTCGCCGTTCACACCCAGCCTCCAGTGACCCACACTAACATGATGCCTCAATGACACCTTAGATGAGCTGGTCATCAGAATTCTGATTCTGATCCAGGAGAGGATAAATATCTCTCGTACGTTTCCGATTCCTTTTCTCTTCCGTGTTTGAGATCTCTGATCATGGCAGAAGAGCAGAGCTCCTCTACTGAAGCTCACAGTGCTTCAAAAGTAAGTGCTGCTTTAAAAAGAGGTACATTTACCATTAAAAAGTCAAGAGTCCTGAAATCGGACATTTTAGTTAGAAATGCTTTACAAATGGAAACTGGGTTAGCCTAATGTTTTGTATGGCTGAACAATAAATATACCAAATTTCCACTTGGAATTACGTGCTTGCCTGTCTTTTTTTATTTATTATTATTATTATTATTAATATTATTATTATTAGAGACGCTGACGAAGGCAACAGCCGAAACGTTTGTCTCCTTCTGCTGCTAAAAACAACTGAAAAGAAAAGTAACTAAAAGAATAAGTTCAAGAGTGCGATCCATCTCTCCTTTCACACTAATTAATCATAGGAGACGCACCACGGGAGAGCGCATACTTAAATGATTAGCCTACTTAAATAATTATTATTATTAGGTCTACATGCTGCCATTTCAACATTCTGAATTCAGAAACAAGGTAAATAATAACAAACGTGAACGTGAGCTGTAGATATTTATGCTCAAATCCACTCAAAGTAGGGGGCGGGGCACCATCACGCTGTGTCAAGACAAGAACTTTCCTGAGAAATAACACGAACGTCTGCATCATACGGGATTTGCGGGCGGGAGCGGGACAAAATATGGCAGGCGCGGGCGGGAGCGGGACTGAAAATCATAATTCTTTGCGGGGCGGGTGGGAGCGGGACTGCACAATGCGGGCGCGGGTGGGAGCGGGACTGAAAAATCCAACCCGCGCAGACCTCTAACTGGTGACTCTAACTTGACCGTAGGTGTGAATGTGAGTGTGAATGGTTGTCTGTGTCTATATGTCAGCCCTGTGATCACCTGGCGACTTGTCCAGGGTGTACCCCGCCTTTTGCCCGTAGTCAGCTGGGATAGGCTCCAGCTTGTCTGCGACCCTGTAGAACAGGATAAAGCAGCTAGAGATAATGAGATGAGATATTTTCAATTTAGTCATTGAAAAAATCATGAAGTTGTTGCTACTACATATTGCAGGGGTGCATGTGTCTATGGTGGTCTTTTTCCAAGTTAAATTTGCTACAGTATTAAATAATAATCTAGGGCTAATCTCATACGACATCACAGGTGGAACCCTCTCTCTCTCTCTCTCTCTCTCTCACACACACACGCACACACAAACAGACACACACACACACACACACACACACACACACACACACACACACACACACACACACACAGTGCACCAGATGTAGGGTTATCAGCAACATTTACATGCATGCAATCTTATCATATCTGATGCACTTTAACAGGAAGAAAACCAGAACCCTGGTTATCTGGGTCATTTCCATTCATCTGACTCTGTGCTTCTGCGATGACCAGGTGACTTGTCCAGGGTGTACCCCACCTCTCGCCCATAGTCAGCTGGGATAGGCTCCAGCTTGCCTGCAACCCTGTAGAACAGGATAAGTGGCTACAGACAATGGATGGACGGATGACTCTGTGCGTGTTTACTCACCAAGATTGGATGTTGTTGTAGGAACCTTCAAAAAGTTCAGTTAAAATGGCGGCGCGTATACACACAGTGGCTCCTCTCTGTCCTGACAGAACGGTGTTTTCGTGTTTTTTGTGTTTTAAAACAGCGTGTATCTGTTCATCTTTGTCGTGTCCATCAGTCTTAAGGCGCACATACTCCCGTGAGTTTCTGCTCAACATCTGCAGAACCATATTCACGGATATAAATCCAGCGGATGCGGAAGTGCTATGCGACTACGGTTTGCTCCAGAGGCCTGCTCAACCACCGACCCCCACTCCTGTATCCAGCCCACAGTGGAGGCACCACAGACAGAACATGAGGAAGCAGAAGAGGAGCAAGCACGGAAGTATCTGGGCTAGGCTAGCGGCTAGCCCTCACTGGCTGGCTATCCCTACCATCTCTCTGGCCAACATACGCTCGCTGGACAACAAGCTGGATTATGTCCGCCTACTCCACTCATCTTCTAAGTCTGTGAGTGAGTGTTGTGTCCTTGTGTTTGTAGAAACATGGCTTAACGACAGCATCCCAGACTGTGCCATTCAGCTAGCCTGGCTAACATGCTACCGGTCAGACAGAGCACTAGTCGGGGGGGGGGAGGCTTGCAGCGAAGGACTCTGTGTTTACATCAGTGATGCCTGGTGCCGTGATGCTGTTGTGGTCTGCAAACACTGCTCACCACTGGTGGAGTTTATAATTATTAAGTGCCGGCCAGTCTACCTGCTGAGGGAATTTACAGCCATATTGCTGGTAGCAATATACATCCCTTCTGGCCCCAATAACAACAGGAGTGAAGCACTGAATGAACTTTATCAGCACATCAGTGAGCAGCAGACAGCCCACCCAGATGCTTTCCTCATCCTGGCTGGGGATTTCAACCATGCAAACCCCAAGAGCGTGTTTCCAAAACTCTATGGACATATCAACTTTCCCACACGTGGAAACAATACTCTGGACAATGTTTACACCATGCATAGAGGCTCCTACAAAGCCCTACCCCTACCCCACATTGGGGCCTCAGATCACTCCACTGTTATGCTAATGCCAGCATACAGGCCGCTGGTTAAAATAACCAAACCAGCTACAAAGCAGGTATGTGTGTGGCCAGAGGGGTCCTCAGAGGCACTCCAGGACTGTTTTTCCACCACTGACTGGAGCATGTTCAGACAGGCGGCCACCTACAGTAACACCACAGATCTCCAGGAGTACGCGGAGACGGTCACTGCCTACATGAGGAAGTGCATGGATGACATTACAGTCACCAGAACCATCTCCATTCGGGCCAATCAGAAGCCATGGCTGACAGGGGAAGTCCACAGGCTCCTGAGGGCTCAGAACACCACCTTCAGAGCTGGGGACAAGGTGGGCCTGAGGACAGCTAGGGCCAACCTGTCACGAGGCATCAGGGTGGCCAAGAGACAGTATTCCAGGAACATTGCTGATTACTTCAATGACAGCAGAGACACTAGGAACCTGTGGCGGGGGATTCAGACCATCACAGACTACAAGCCCTCGCCAGAGACCTGTGACAACTCCACCTCTCTGCTGAATCAGTTGAACGACTTCTTCGCTTGCTTTGAGGCAGACAACAGCACCATGGCACAGAAGACCCCACCACCTCCTGGCGACCAGGTGTTGACGCTGTCCCCAGACAGCATGAGGAGAGCTCTCAGGACAACAATTGCACAGAAAGCCCCGGGTCCTGATTACATTCCTGGTCATGTCCTGAGAGACTGTGCCGAGGGGCTCACAGATGTCTTTACAGATATCTTCAACATCTTGTTGAGCCAGGCTGTTGTCCCCACGTGCCTCAAAGCCACCACCATCATCCCGGTCCCGAAGAGGCCGTCTCCATCCTGCTTCAATGACTACTGCCCGGTCGCACTCACTCCCATCCTGATGAAGTGCTTCGAGCGGCTAGTCATGCAGCATATCAAGTCTGCCCTTCCCCCTGCCCTGGACCCTTTCCAGTTTGCACATCAGTCCAACCATTCAACCGATGACACCATCTCCATTGCCCTTCACTTAGCCCTCACCCACCTGGAGACAAAAGACTCGTACGTCAGAATGCTGTTCATAGACTTCATCTCAGCATTCAACAAAATCATTCCTCAGCAGCTCATTCATAAACTGGACCAGCTGGGACTGAACACCTCCCTGTGCAACTGGCTGCTGGACTTCCTGACGGGGAGACTACAGGCTGTACAGGTCGGCAGAAACTCCTCCAGCACCATCACATTGAACACGGGGGCCCCCCAAGGATGTGTGCTGAGCCCCCTCCTCTTCACTCTGCTGACCCACGACTGCACACCAACATCCAGCTCCAACCTCTTCATTAAGTTTGCGGACAACATAACTGTGGTGGGTCTCATCAACAATGGCGATGAGACAATCTACAGGAGTGAGGTGAGCTGCCTGGCCATGTGGTGCAAGGACAACAATCTCCGCCTGAATGTGGAGAAGACGAAGGAGATTGTTGTGGACTTCAGGAGAGCGCACACCCAGCTTGCTCCACTAACTATCGATGGTGCTGCAGTGGAGAGGGTGAGCTGCACCAAGTTTCTGGGTGTGCACATCTCTGAAGACCTGTCCTGGAGCAACAACACTGCATCACTGGCCAAAAAAGCCGAACAGCGTCTGTACTTCCTCCGCAAACTGAGGAGAGCAAGAGCCCTGGCCCCCATCATGCCCACATTCTACAGAGGCACCATCGAGAACATCCTGACCAGCTGCATCACCATGTGGTACGGCGCCTGCACCATGTCCTGCTGCAAGACTCTGAAGTGCATCGTGAGAGCAGCTGAGAGGATCATTAGTGTCTCTCTCCCTTTTCTTATGGATATCTATAACTCCCGCCTTACCCGAAAAGCCATCAGGATTGCAGGTGACCCCACCCACCAATCTCACAGCCTCTTCAGCCTGCTGCCTTTGGGGAGGAGACTGTGGAGTCTCCGTGCCAAAACCAGCAGGCTCAAGAACAGTTTCACCAGGCGGTCAGGGGGCTCAACTCCCTCCCTGTTCTGCCCCTCCTCCCCCCTCTGCCCCCTGCCACAGATTCTGACCGCACACCCCCCTGCCCCCCCTTCTGCATCTGACATCATGTCACCCTCACAGTCCCCCCCCAACACACACACACACACACACACACACACACACACACACACACACACACACACTCTCAACATTCATTCGCACACTGAACTCAGGGACTGCACATTTCACTTTACCTCACTCATTTGCACTATTCCACACTACCTCACCTTAACAGCTATTAGTTTATTGTTTATACTGCTTATTTCTTGTTTACCTGCTATACCTCAAGTGCCCTTGACTGTTTATTTTATGTCCCTTTGCTCCAATTTATGTGTATATATGTATGTGTGTGTATGTATAAGTATATGTATGTGTGTGTATATATATATATATATATATATATATATATATATATATATATATATATATATGTATGTGTGTGTTTGTATGTGTGTATATATATATATATCCCTGTGATTGTTTAGTCTATGTCTATTTCTTATCTAGAGTGTTTATACTGTTTATATTGTTTATTCCAGTTATTCTATTTTTATTTATTGCATTGCCTGTTTGCACTGTGGGTCAGAGAGGACTGAAATTTCATCTGTGCTGTATGTTGAGCATGTATAGCATATTTGACAATAAAGTTGGCTTGACTTGACTTGACTTGAAAAATAATGATGGGAAAGCACCATGTTGTGTTTGGATGTTCAAATTCTTATACAACAGGACGTTCTGTTCACGAATTTCCAAGAAAAAACACAAATCTAAAGTGACAGTGAGTGAGGTTTGTGCAAGGAAAGAGGGCAGATTTCATGTCGCCTACTAATAATAAATCTGATTCATCAAGTGTTCATCACCACCAGAATGACCACATGGGAATTATTGGAGCAAAAAGAAACCCATTTATTTCATATGAACATTTGACCTGACATTTGGGCAGTTTGTTGATTCCCCTATGTGGCAGCGGGGGCGTGGTCAAGCGCCGGTCTGTGACGGGAGGGCAGAGTCAGGGAAGGTAAGTGTCAGAATCACTACACCTGACTGCAATTAACCTGTTTGTGTGTGTCTTCCCAGTGACCGCACCCTATTTAAGGAGGGAGAGCAGAGAGCAGAGGAGCTCTCCCGAACCAGACACCTGATGTGTGTGCGCGTGTGTCTGGCTGTGTGTGTATGCTCCACTGAAAAGTGTGGCAATAAAGGTATTTGTTGAACCTGATCTCTGTCCTGCCATCCTCTGTGCTCCACCCCTTCATAAGAACTGCTACAGTGGTGCTGAAACCCGGGACCTGGAGCACAGCAGCCTAACAGCCCCATGGAGTCCTCCCCGTTTGCTGAACTGGTCCATGCCCTCACCACAGCCCTGCAAAGCCAGCACCAGGTGCTACTCACCCTCCGAAAGGAGCAAGAAGAGCGGTTCGAGGCCCTGGTGTTGGCCCAACAAGAAGATCGAGAGGCGTTCTGGCACCTCCTCGCGTCGGCGGGGTCCACCAGCGCTCCTACTGCAGGCCCGTCTCCCCTCACTGTCACCAAGATGGGCCCGCAGGATGACCCCGAGGCATTCATCATGCTCTTCGAGCAAGTCGCTGAAGCCTCGGGGTGGCCGATGGAGCAGCGCGTGACGCGCCTCCTCCCCCTGCTATCGGGAGAGGCACAGCTGGCCGTGCTACAGCTCCCCACGCTGACCGCCGGCTGGCCTACGCGGACCTCCGCCGGGCCGTCCTCCAGCGTGCGGGGCGCACCCCAGAACAGCAGTGCCAGCACTTCCGCGCGTTGCGCTTGGAGGAAGTCGGTCGGCCGTTCGCGTTTGGCCAGCAACTCTGGGACACCTGCTGGCGGTGGCTGAGGGCCGACAACCGCGACGCCGAGGGAGTCATCGACCAGGTGGTGCTGGAACAGTTCATCGCTCGCTTGCCAGCAGGAACTGCGGAGTGGGTCCAGTGCCACCACCCGACGTCGCTGGATCGGGCAGTCGAGCTGGCGGAGGACCATTTGGCGGCTGTCCCGGCGGCAGGACAGCAGATGGCATCTCTTCTCTCCTCTTCTCTCTCTCTCTCTTTCCCCCTCCTCCTGTGTCCTGTCCTTGCCCCATTCCCCCACCGCGGAAGCGGGGGCCGGCACCACCCCAGCCGGCCCGCCGCACCCGCGGTGCCCTCCCATTTCTCCCTTCTGTGTCTGTCTCACCCCCACCTCAGGTGAGTGAGCCCCGGATCACCGGTGCAGAGGGAAAACCCGGGCCGGTTTGCTGGCGCTGCGGGGAGCCGGGCCACTTTCAACAGCAGTGCATGGCGATGGAGGTGGGCGCAGTGGTTCGGATCCCCAACGCGCCAGAGGCTGCCCTCGATCGGGCTGGAGCATATTGCATACCGGTGAGTATCCAAGGGGATAACTATCAGGTGTTGGTGGATTCGGGCTGTAATCAGACCTCAATTCACCAAAGCCTGGTTCAAAACGAGGCATTGGGGGGAGCACAGGGGGTGCAGGTGTTGTGTGTGCACGGGGATGTTCACAGCTACCCATTGGTGTCAGTCCACATTTTTTTCCGAGGGGAAAAATTTATATTGAAGGCGGCGGTTAATCCTCGCCTTACCCACTCTTTGATTTTGGGGACTGATTGGCCGGGATTTCGGGGTTTGATGACGCGCTTAGTAGAGAGTGGGTCCTGCCATTTAGCAGGGGGAGGTCCCGGTGTCGCTTTGGCGGGAGCAGCTGTCACAGAGCCGTCTACGTCATCTCCGCATCAGAGTGAGGAGCCCCAGGCTCCTCCTCTCTCTCTCGGGGAATTCCTCGCGGATTTCCCGTTAGAACAATCGCGAGACGAGACTCTGTGACATGCGTTTGACCAAGTGAGAGTAATCGATGGTCAAACGCTCCCGCTGAACGCCACCCCGTCCTTCCCCTATTTCTCTATTATGAAGGATAGATTATACCGAGTGACGCAGGACACTCAGACGAAAGAGCAAATCACGCAGCTTTTAATTCCAAAGAGCCGCCGGGAATTGGTATTCCAGGTGGCTCACTTTAATCCCATGGCGGGACACCTAGGGCAGGACAAGACACTAGCCCGAATAATGGCCCGATTCTATTGGCCAGGGATTCGCGGCGATGTTCGTAGGTGGTGTACGGCATGCCGTGAATGCCAGTTAGTAAATCCAGTGGCCATTCCAAAAGCGCCTTTGCGCCCTCTTCCATTGATCGAGACCCCGTTTGAGAGAATTGGGATGGATCTCGTCGGGCCATTAGATCAGTCAGCACGAGGGTACCACTTTATATTAGTTCTGGTGGACTATGCAACGCGATACCCGGAAGCAGTGCCTCTGCGCAATATCTCAGCACGCAGTATTGTAGAGGTACTCTTTCGCGTCATCTCCCAAGTCGGAATCCCGAAAGAGATTCTGACTGATCAAGGCACTACGTTTATGTCACGAACACTGCGCGAACTGTATGGGTTATTGGGGATTAAGCCGATCCGCACCAGCGTGTATCACCCACAAACGGATGGTTTAGTAGAACGGTTCAACAGCACCCTCAAAAATATCATTAAAAAATTCGTAAGTGAGGACGCACCTAATTGGGATAAGTGGCTCGAGCCCCTGTCATTCTCAGTGCGAGAGGTTCCCCAGGCCTCCACAGGGTTCTCCCCATTCGAATTATTATATGGGTGTAAGCCGCGCGGCATCCTAGATGTGCTGCAGGAAAATTGGGAGGAGGGACCTTCACAAAGCAAGAACGAAATTCAATATGTTATGGACCTGCGCGCAAAACTCCACACACTCACCCACCTAACCCAGGGGAATTTGCAGCAGGCCCAGGAACGGCAAGCCCGCCTGTACAACAAGGGTACGCGCCTTAGGGAGTTCACACAGGGAGATAAAGTACTCGTACTGTTGCCCACTTCGAGCTCCAAATTGATCGCCAAGTGGCAAGGTCCCTTTGAGGTCACACGGCGAGTCGGGGATGTCGACTACGAGGTGAGGCGAACGGACGGGGTGGGACGCTACAAATTTACCACCTCAATCTCCTTAAACTCTGGAAAGAGGAGGTCCCCATGGCGTTGGTGTCAGTGGTTCCAGAGAAGGTGGAGCTGGGGCTGGAGGTTCAAAAAGGGGCATTGACATCACATACCCCTCCGGTCCCCTGTGGAGACCACCTCTCCCCGACCCAGCTCACGGAGGTCGCCCAGTTGCAGACCGAGTTTTCGGATGTGTTCTCGCCCCTGCCCGGTCACACTAACCTCATAGAGCACCACATAGAGACGGCCCCGGGGGTAGTAGTGCGTAGCCGCCCTTACATTCTACCCGAACACAAAAAAAGGTGGTTCGGGAAGAACTTGAGACCATGCTCGAAATGGGCATCGTCGAGGAGTCCCACAGTGACTGGAGCAGCCCGGTGGTCTTGGTACCCAAGGCCGACGGGTCGGTCCGGTTCTGTGTGGACTACAGAAAAGTCAACGCAGTGTCTAAATTCGACACGTACCCAATGCCTCGTATTGATGAGTTGCTCGATCGACTCAGCACTGCTCGCTTTTATTCGACGCTGGATTTGACGAAGGGATATTGGCAGATCCCCTTGACTCCACTATCCCGAGAAAAAACGGCCTTTTCCACACCGTTTGGTTTACACCAATTCGTCACCCTTCCATTTGAGCTGTTTGGGGCGCCCGCTACGTTTCAGCGGCTGATGGACAGAGTCCTCCGCCCCCACGCCACCTATGCGGCCGCTTATCTAGATGATATCATCATCTATAGTAATGACTGGCAGCGGCACCTCGAACATCTGAGGGCCGTCCTTAGGTTGCTGAGGCCAGCGGGGCTCACAGCCAACCCAAAGAAGTGTGTGATTGGGCGGGTGGAAGTATGGTATCTGGGCTTCCACTTGGGCAATGGGCAGATGCGTCCCCAAATTAATAAGACAGCAGCGATTGCGGCCTGCCCGAGGCCCAAGACCAAAAAGGGAGTGAGACAGTTCCTGGGGCTGGCTGGCTATTATCATAGGTTTATACCTAATTATTCGGACGTCACCAGCCCGCTGACTGATCTGACTAAAAAGGGGGCACCAGATCCGGTCCAGTGGACGGAGCAATGCCAGCGGGCTTTTTCGGAGGTAAAGGCTGCACTGTGTGGGGGACCACTTTTACACTCCCCTGACTTTTCTCTCCCCTTTGTGTTGTAGACCGATGCGTCGGACAGAGGGCTGGGGGCGGTTTTGTCCCAGGAGGTGAAGGAGGAGGACCGCCCCATCCTGTACATCAGCAGGAAGCTGTCAGTGCATGAGGGGCACTACAGCACGATAGAGAAGGAGTGTCTGGCGATCAAGTGGGCGGTCCTCGCCCTCCATTACTACCTGCTGGGGGGCGCCCTTTCACCCTCTGTTCGGACCACGCGCCCCTCCAGTGGCTCCACCGCATGAAAGATGCCAACGCGCGGATCACCCATTGGTATCTGGCACTCCAACCCTTCAATTTTAAGGTGGTCCACAGGCCGGGGGCACAGATGGTCGTGGCGGACTTCCTCTCCCGTCAAGGGGGGGGGAGTCGGCTGCAGGCCGGACGGCCGCCCGGCCTGAGTCGGGCGGTGGGGGTATGTGGCAGCGGGGGCGTGGTCAGGGAAGGTAAGTGGCAGAATCACTACACCTGACTGCAATTAACCTGTTTATGTGTGTCTTCCCAGTGACCGCACCCTATTTAGGGAGGGAGAGCAGAGAGCAGAGGAGCTCTCCCGAACCAGACACCTGATGTGTGTGCGCGTGTCTGGCTGTGTGTGTATGTTCCACTGAAAAGTGTAGCAAATAAAGCTATTTGTTGAACCTGATCTCTGTCCTGCCGTCCTCTGTGCTCCACCCCTTCATAAGAACTGCTACACCCTATTATCTCTCTCTCTCTCTCTCTCTCTCTCTCTCTCACACACACACACACACACACACACACACACACACACACAGAGTGCACCAGACACAGGATTATCAGCAACATTTACATGCTTGCGACATCCGATCTTATCATATCTGATGCAGTTCAACAGGAATAAAAATGCGCGCGCAATCATCATCATTAATTATTAACAGAAACGTGTTAAATACTCTCAGATTGCAATATTGCAAGACTCGATTTGTTTTTAGTTTCGTTCAGGAAAACATGATGAAAGGTAACCAACATGTTCTGCACATCTATCTATCTATCTATCTATCTATCTATCTATCTATCTATCTATCTATCTATCTATCTATCTAGATAAAGACTGTTGTGAATAAAGTGAACTGGCAGTTTTTTGTCTTGGGGTCTCAAAAAGACAACCATTTACTCCAGAATATCCTTGATAATCATTTGACTCTTCATCCAGCATATAAGAATCCCAATCAGTATCAGAATTCTCTCCAAAATGTGATTCCATATCAAGACTGGTCTAACCACTGCTGTGCACGGGAACAAAATTGATACCTGAATTGTTACATGTGTGACATCACACACCCCTTTGGGATATTCTGGATGAGTCTTGGAGGATTCCATGAAAATCGGCTAATCTTATTGATTTTCCATCAATTTATGGCCTTTTGGATCAGCTATGGTTCGAAAACACATGGTCATGCAACATAATGATTGTTGCTTTAGCGGTGTAGTGGTTAGCACTGTTGCCTCACAGCAAGAAGGTTCTGGGTTCGAGCCCAGCGGCTGACGGGGGCCTTTCTGTGTGCAGTTTGTATGTTCTCCCTGTGCCTGCGTGGGTTTCCTCCAGGTGCTCTGGTTTCTCCCACAGTTCAAAGACATGCAGTTAGGTTAACGTGGGGCAGCCTTGGACTGAAGTGCCCTTGAGTAAGGTCCTTAACCCCTGACTGCTCGCCAGGTGCTATAGTATGGCTGCCCACTGCTCTGGATGTGTGCATGTGTTAACTGCTTCAGATGGGTTAAATGCAGAGGATGAATCTCACTGTGCATGTGACAAATAAAGGTTTCTTCTTCTTCTGCTTTGTACAAGGAAAAAAGTGGGGTTTAGAGGCATTACATAAACTTTAAGGCATACATGCTGTCTTGTAAAATGTGTCAGTTCAGTTAGCTTTGGGGTTTCCAACAACTGGTGGTGGCCTCTTTCCCTTGGGAGTTTGTTGGAGTTCATTTTGGGCACCCCTGTCTTCATGAGGCAGTATTGGTCTTCATTCTGGTCTTCACAGACTACAGTGCATCAAAACACCTGGTGTCCAACAAGTTTGTCCAGTTTGTCAGTGATGTATTTGAGTCTGTGTTAGCAGCAATGGGAACTGTCCACAGGTTAACCACAGTCCCACAATCCAACCAAACTGAGGGAGTAAACTATAAAGACCACAAAAAGAGCTTATGTCAGGTCAAAATACAGGGAGTGGAGCCATCACCTTTCATTTATCAGTGTTGCACTGAGAATGGCTGCTCAGCAGAGCATGGGTATTCTGCCTGCCTTCCTCATCTCTGGCAGGGACCTCAACATGCCACTGGACCTGTGAATGCAACCTGAACTGGAACCTGCTCCAGAGACCGGGGAAGTCTACAAGCCTGAGCTGTCTGCTACACTATGGGACCTGTAAGACCATGTACACTGGTCATTGATGTCCAGTCACAAAACAAAGAAATGTCACTATGACAAGAAATAGAGGCAGGTGATATTCAACAGGGGTGACTTTTGGTATGGATGAAAACTCATCCATGTTCTGATGCCTCCACATTGCTAAATTGGCCCCATTGTACAATGGTCCTGACAGAGTGGATCAAGTGATACCAGACTTGAACTCTAAATTGTCTGATGTCTCAGACAATTCCGACACTGGAGTTCATCATGTGTCCAAAATTCTACCTTTCTTCACTTTGGGAGGGTATGCACAATCATCACATAACCCTCTTCCAACAGCTGCATGTAGGCATGGGATCTATTACACAAGTTGATGATTTTGATGAGGAATTTATTGACATTAGTTTTGTCTCTCAAAGGGGAGTAAAAAGTCATCACCTTTGATCTGATCTAGTTATATTGTTATCTCCAGGGATACATATTTAAGATGTGCATGCTTCCTGTCCATGCCCAGCCCAGAACCTGAGCTCATGTTCATGCCCTGTCCAGAGCCCAAGTCCTTTCCAGAGCCCAAGCCCAATTCTCATCCAGAACCCAGTCTCTGTCTATGTCCTTGTATCTATTCAAGGCCCGACCCAAGCCCAAGCCCCCACCTAAGCTGAGAATCTGGTGCCATGTCTGCCCAGAGCAAGAGCGCAGTGCCACTGGCATGGCATCCAGCAACAGGTCCTCATCCTCGGGACCATCAAAGAGGAGTTTTAGATCTCAGAGGGAGCTCTTTATTGGGGGGGGGGGGGGGGTTCTGTCACATCTGCATGCATTTGCATGTGCACCAAACTATCACTCCTGCGCGCTCTGAACAGCGTGCGCCTCTAAAGACATGCGCCTGCCCCAGATTAAGATGCACACACATAAAAGGATGCTGCTCACACCTAGACAGTGCAAAGTATTATGTTATTAATCACCATTACTGAGCCATTGTAATTGTATTGTGTTCCTGGATTCTTGATTCTTGTTCTGTGTTTTGGATTCTGTTTCTTGTCTTTACCTAGTATAGTATGTTTGTGCCTCACCTGACCCCTTTCCTGTTCACCGTTTTCAATTGCTGCCTGTGGTTTTAGATTGTATGCCTCTTTACTGTTTCTTTTACAATAAAGACACTATTTTGCACATAGATCTGTCTCCACTCTACTCACCCTGCACTTCTGATACTGGTCAGAGGAGGCAATGCCTCCTGAGACTTATACAAACCCATTATAATGCATTGCTCACTGATAAATATCATAACTGTAATGATATGATCCTATGCTGATGCATCTAGCACTAAATAACAATACAAACAGACAATTATGAAAATGTTATCCTGTACTGTCAACTGTTTTCTTCATTCAGTCACCTTTTTGCATCAGAACTTTGAAGCACAAGGTTCATCTGTAAAAAGCCAGGAAATACATTTGCCTTTTGCATTCGAGAGATGAAGTAAAGGAGCTTTTATTGATAACAATAGGATTACCAAGCTCATCAAAATAGTGAAGCCAGTGTCACCTTTCACCTTTTCAATATCTGGGAGTGAAAATGAGTTGGAAATAAAGTTCATGGAAGAACAGAGACCATCACAAGCACGGCCCCTGAAACTCCTCCATCCCCATTACCAAATGTTTGAACATGTTTTAAGATATACAAACCAGAGATGAATCCTGCTGATAAAAGCAAATCTCTCACAGCATCTGAACTTTGCAGAAGTGTAAGAGCTTGTAGTACTGCGAAAAATCTATATTTGAACATAACCTTATCAAACATAACCTTCTTTTCTGTTGCACTGCTCAGCAGCTTTACTACTCAATGTGAACAGCTTATGTGTTTGCTCATTCATACCTTATCTATTTATCTATTTGGCATGTGACTGCTGAGACGTATCTGCAAAGTTTCTACAGATTCTCAAAGCACATTTTACAGTCAAAATTGCTTACCTGGCAATAGATCTTAAACCAGAAAAATGAAGCTTGCAGAATCAACAGACCCCAAGTTGGCGTAAGTTGCTACTAGCTTTGCACACTGTTTAGGAATGATTTTTGCCCATTCTTCTCAGCAGATTTACTCCAGATACAGTACTTCAGGTTGGCTGGTTGTTGACTGCAATTTTCAAACACTGCTCCAGATTTTCAATTAGATTCAGATCGGGATTTTGACTTTTTGACTTTTGACGTTTTTAAACACTTCTCCATTACATTGTTGTGTTGAAAGGCAGTGTTAATTTTGTGTTACAGTCTTAAGTAATCATTGACATCCTTTTATTTCATGACGTAATTGCTATGACAAAATAAAGGAAAAATATTTGACAATGAATGAATGAATGAATGAATGAATGAATGAATTTATTTTATTTCGAACATGTATAAAAATGTATGTAACTATTTGTACATAGAAAAGAAAGAAAATGAAAAAGTGACAAAAAAAGAATAAATAAAATAACCAAGAGCTAATACATTACAATACACCGCACATTGTTCGAAAAAGGAGTGGGAAGAAGTACAATACTTTTTTTTTAATTTCCCACCCCTTTTTAACTACCCCGAAATCCAAACTTCATTAATACACCTATAAAAATATATACCATATATACACTTCATGATTATCCATATAAATATATAATTTTTGAAATGACCAGCAAGGTCAGCAAGGTCCAGGGTCCTCCGAGCTCCCGGGTGGGCGGTGAGAGGTGAAGAGTGACCCCACTGGAGAACCTTGGCCCGGACTTGATGAGGGACGTACAGGAGGCCTGGTGGCCCCGTCCCAGGATCAGGGTCCTGGCGTTGAGCTTGTCAAACGGTCTCCTCAATACCCCAGTGGACAGGAGCCACAATCCGGGATATAGGGATGATAGGCCTGACTTCACTCTCCCTGTTAGTGGCAGAGAACAGCCTGGACAGTGCATCAGGTTTGGTGTTCTTGGAGCCGGGGTGGTACGATAGGGTGAAGTCAAACCGACTGAAAAACAGGGCCCACCTAGCCTGTCGTGGGTTCAGTCTCTTGGATTGCTGGAGGTACTCCAGGTTCTTGTGGTCCGTCCACACCAGGAATGGATGTTGCGCTCCCTCCAGCCAGTGCCTCCACTCCTCAAGGGCCAGTTTGATTGCTAGCAGTTCTCGATCCCCCACATCGTACCGGGACTCCACAGGACTCAGGCAGTGGGAGAAGTAAGCGCAGGGGTGCAGCTTTCCTTCTGAATGTTGAGAGAGCACCGCACCAACACCACTGTCTGAGGCGTCCACCTCCACAATGAATGGTTGGGAGGTGTCCGGGAGGACCAGAATGGGTGCCGTGCAGAAGCGGTCCTTGAGGTCTTTGAACACCTTTTCTGCCTGAGGAGACCAGACATAAGATCCACCTGTCCCTTTGGTGAGGTCCGACATGGGTGCTGCTACAGAACTAAAGTTCCTGATAAATTTGCGGTAGAAGTTAGCAAATCCTAAGAACCGCTGAACCTCTTTGACGGACTTGGGAGTGGGCCAGTCCCGGATGGCCAGGGTCTTGGCTGGGTCCATTTGGAGTTGGCCTGTCCATACAATAAAACCCAGAAAGGAGACCTCGGGAACACAAAATTCGCATTTCTGGGCCTTGGCGAACAGATTGTTCTGTAGCAGCCTCTGGAGAACCTGGCGGACATGGTGGCAGTGCTCCTGCATGGTCTTGGAAAAGATAAGGATGTCATCGAGGTAGACAAAAACGTACAGGTTAATCATGTCCCTCAAGACGTCATTGATTAGGGCCTGAAAAACAGCTGGTGCGTTGGTGAGTCCGAAGGGCATCACCTGGTATTCGTAGTGCCCAGACGGGGTGTTGAAGGCAGTCTTCCACTCGTCTCCCTGTCGGATACGGATGAGGTGGTATGCGTTCCGTAGGTCCAACTTGGTGAAGACGGTGTCGCCTTGGAGCAGGTCGAATGCTGTGGACATCAGCGGAAGGGGATATCGGTTGCGCACAGTGATCTTGTTCAGGCCCCTGTAGTCAATACATGGTCGGAGCCCCCCCATCCTTCTTGCCGACAAAGAAGAAGCCGGCACCAGCGGGTGAGGTGGAGGATCGAACGAACCCAGAGACCAGGGCGTCTTTGAGGTATTCCTCCATGGCTTTGTGTTCTGGCTGAGAGAGGGAAAACAGTCTGCCACGAGGAGGGGTAGTCCCAGGGAGCAAGTCGATGGCACAGTCGTAGGCACGGTGCAGAGGAAGAACGGTGGCCCTGCTCTTGCTGAAAACTTCCTTAAGATCCCAGTACTCTGTGGGAACTTGAGATAACTCGGTGAGATCAGGAGGCTCAGCGGGAGACACAGGAGAGCTAGAGAGCAGACAAGAGGCATAGCAAGCAGGACCCCACTCCACAACCTGGCTAGTGACCCAGTCTATACGAGGGTTGTGGCGGGTAAGCCAAGGGTGACCTAGAAAAACTGGGAACTCAGGTGAAGGAATCAGGTGCAGGGATATTTCTTCCTTGTGACCTTGAGACTGGAGGAAGACTGGAGAAGTTACTTGGGTGACTCTTCTGTCACCTAAGGCTTGGCCATCCAGGGCAGACACAGACAGTGGGACTTCAAGAGGTGCATTCGGGACATTGATACTTTGGGCGAAGTGAATATCCATAAAGTTTCCAGCCGCCCCTGAGTCTAACAAAGCTTGACAATAGTGGACGGACTCACCCCAGGAGATGGAGACCGGGATGTAGATTCCTTGGCCAGGGAGTCCGGGAGAGAGGGTAGGCCCCGTCACAACCCTCCCTTGGCTGGACGGGGCGGTCCTTTTCCCGAGAGTTCGGGACATGATGCTCGGAAGTGACCAGGCTTGCCACAGTAGTTGTAGCACTTGTCCCTCCTTCTGTGCTCCCTCTCAGATGCGGAGAGGCGAGTACGGCCCACTTGCATGGGTTCTGGACAGTCACTGGAGGAGGTAGATGGGCTCCAGGTAGAGGCAGGGAGGCCGGGGAGGCTCAGGACTTGGCGGCATTCTCTCATCCTGTTGTCCAGACGAGTAGAATGTGAGATCAGTGTTTTGAGGTCACTTGGGCATCCGATAGAAGCCAGACCGTCTTTGATGGGGTCAGACAGACCATAGTGGAAGGCTGACACCAGGGCAGTCTCGTTCCATCCACTAACTGCTGAGAGCGTCCGGAACAAGATGGCATAGGCTGTGACACTTCCCCCTTGCCGGATGGACATGAGCTTTCTGGCTGCATCTTTACTGATGTCTGCTTGATCGAAGACACGCAGCATCTCCTCAGTAAACATCTGGAAATCAGAGCACTCAGGTCCCTGTCTCTGCCAGATAACAGTAGCCCAGGCTCACGCCTTACCAGCTAACAAGGTTATCACAAAGGCAATCTTGCGGCGATCCGTAGTGTAGGTGGTAGGCTGAAGCTCAAAGGTGAGTTGACACTGGGTAAGGAACTCTTGACACTCATTGTGCTTCCCGTCATACCTCTGTGGTGCAGGAAGGCTGGGTTCGCAAGGTGAAGAAGGCAGCATGGCAGGAGGCACTGGAGCAGGAGCGGATGGTGGAGCAGGAGCAGAATCAGGCGGAGGAGATGGGGCAGAGAAGTCAGCTGTGCCAGGGTCCTCCCAATCTGCTGAAGCAGTACATCGTGGCAAGCAAGGGTCTCACGTTGGCTTGCGAGAGTCCATCCATGAGTGTCCGTGGTGGATCCGAGGTGTGTTAACGCAGCCATCATTCCCTGAAGGTTGGCCGGGTAGACAGATGAAGAAGCCTCTGCTGAGTCTTTCTGTTAGGGGTTCGCTGGTGTGATAATCCAGCAAACCCCCACTAGGCCACAAGGGGGATGACTCAAATGCAGAGGCATGAGGCGGAAGTAGAAAAAGTATCAAATGGTTTATTTACAATATTTACACTATTTACAATCCAAGGCAAAAACAAAAGTATAATCCTAACGCTCAGAAGATCTCATCTCATCTCATCTCATTATCTCTAGCCGCTTTATCCTTCTACAGGGTCGCAGGCAAGCTGGAGCCTATCCCAGCTGACTACGGGCGAAAGGCGGGGTACACCCTGGACAAGTCGCCAGGTCATCACAGGGCTGACACATAGACACAGACAACCATTCACACTCACATTCACACCTACGGTCAATTTAGAGTCACCAGTTAACCTAACCTGCATGTCTTTGGACTGTGGGGGAAACCGGAGCACCCGGAGGAAACCCACGCGGACACGGGGAGAACATGCAAACTCCACACAGAAAGGCCCTCGCCGGCCCCGGGGCTCGAACCCAGGACCTTCTTGCTGTGAGGCGACAGCGCTAACCACTACACCACCGTGCCGCCCCGCTCAGAAGATAACCAGGAAAAAAAAAAAGTTCAAAGAAACAAAGAGCCAAAAAAAACAAAAAAGAAGAGGCAAAAATACAAACGCTCAGAGGATCCAAAATGGTAAATACAAAGTCCAAAAGAAAGCAAAGTACAAAAAACACAAAGACACGGGCGAGGAAATCGGAACAAGGGTAACTGGAGCTAAACATAACAGCACAAAGACTCTGTGACAAGAGGACTGAACTCAGGGGTATAAATACACAAACTAATTAAGGACAGGGCGGGGCAGGAAACAGGCAATAAGACAAAAACAAAACACAGAACACAGTGGTGACCTCTAGAGGCCCAAAACAAACATGACAAGAAAAGAAAATAACAGTGGCCTCTAGAGGCCAAAACAGTCCCAGTCCTAACATAAAGACACTCTTTTGCACATACATCTGTCTCCACTCTACTCACCCTGCACTTCTGATACTGGTCAGAGGAGGCAAGGGAGGCAATGCCTCCTGAGACTTATACAAACCCATTATAATGCATTGCTCACTGATAAATATCATAACTGTAATGATATGATCCTATGCTGATGCATCTAGCACTAAATAACAATACAAACAGACAATTATGAAAATGTTATCCTGTACTGTCAACTGTTTCCTTCATTCAGTCACCTTTTTGCATCAGAACTTTGAAGCACAAGGTTCATCTGTAAAAAGCCAGGAAATACATTTGCCTTTTGCATTCGAGAGATGAAGTAAAGGAGCTTTTATTGATAACAATAGGATTACCAAGCTCATCAAAATAGTGAAGCCAGTGTCACCTTTCACCTTTTCAATATCTGGGAGTGAAAATGAGTTGGAAATAAAGTTCATGGCAGAACAGAGACCATCACAAGCACGGCCCCTGAAACTCCTCCATCCCCATTACCAAATGTTTGAACATGTTTTAAGATATACAAACCAGAGATGAATCCTGCTGATAAAAGCAAATCTCTCACAGCATCTGAACTTTGCAGAAGTGTAAGAGCTTGTAGTACTGCGAAAAATCTATATTTGAACATAACCTTATCAAACATAACCTTCTTTTCTGTTGCACTGCTCAGCAGCTTTACTACTCAATGTGAACAGCTTATGTGTTTGCTCATTCATACCTTATCTATTTATCTATTTGGCATGTGACTGCTGAGACGTATCTGCAAAGTTTCTACAGATTCTCAAAGCACATTTTACAGTCAAAATTGCTTACCTGGCAACAGATCTTAAACCAGAAAAATGAAGCTTGCAGAATCAACAGACCCCAAGTTGGCGTAAGTTGCTACTAGCTTTGCACACTGTTTAGGAATGATTTTTGCCCATTCTTCTCAGCAGATTTACTCCAGATACAGTACTTCAGGTTGGCTGGTTGTTGACTGCAATTTTCAAACACTGCTCCAGATTTTCAATTAGATTCAGATCGGGATTTTGACTTTTTGACTTTTGACGTTTTTAAACACTTCTCCATTACATTGTTGTGTTGAAAGGCAGTGTTAATTTTGTGTTACAGTCTTAAGTAATCATTGACATCCTTTTATTTCATGATGTAATTGCTATGACAAAATAAAGGAAAATATTTGACAATGAATGAATTTATTTTATTTCGAACATGTATAAAAATGTATGTAACTATTTGTACATACAAAAGAAAGAAAATGAAAAAAGTGACAAAAAAAGAATAAATAAAATAACCAAGAGCTAATACATTACAATACACCGCACATTGTTCGAAAAAGGAGTGGGAAGAAGTACAATACTTTTTTTTTTATTTCCCACCCCTTTTTAACTACCCCGAAATCCAAACTTCATTAATACACCTATAAAAATATATACCATATATACACTTCATGATTATCCATATAAATATATAATTACAAAAATAAATATATACTACATACCATATCCATATATATATATATATATATATATATATATATATATATATATATATATATATATACACATACATACACACACATATTATATATATATACATACATATCTACACACACACACACACACACACACACATATATATATATATATATATATATATATATATATATATATATATATATATATATATACACACATATACATACATACACATACACTTCATAAATATATATATAAATATTTAGTTACAAAATTAATAATGCTGGATAATGCAGGACTGACAGACAGCACAGAGGCACTAATCATGGCAGCACAAGAACAGGCCATAAGCACAAGAGCCATAGAGGCCAGGATCTACCAGAGTAGATCAGACCCAAGATGCAGACTGTGCAAAGAAGCCCCTGAAACAGTCCAGCACATAGTAGCAGGGTGTAAGATGCTAGCTGGATCAGCGTACATGGAGAGGCACAACCAAGTGGCTGGGATAGTATACAGGAACATCTGCAACCAGTATGGAATAGAAATACCCAAGTCCCAATGGGCCATACCACAGAAGGTGGCTGAGAACAACAGGGCCAAGATTCTGTGGGACTTCAGCTTCCAGACTGACAAACAGATCCTGGCTAACCAACCGGACATAGTGGTGGTGGACAAAGAGCAGAAGAGGGTGGTGGTGATAGATGTGGCGATCCCAGCTGACGCCAACATCAGGAAGAAGGAACATGAGAAACTTGAGAAGTATCAAGGGTTGAAAGAGCAGCTGGAACGGATGTGGAAGGTCAAGGGTTGCGTGGTCCCCGTGGTAGTGGGGGCACTTGGGGCAGTAACCCCCAAACTGGGAGAGTGGCTCCAGCAAATCCCAGGAACAACATCTGAAGCCTCAGTCCAGAAGAGCGCAGTCCTAGGAACATCGAAGATACTGCGCAGAACCCTCAAACTCCCAGGCCTCTGGTAGAGGACCCGAGCTTGAGGATGACATGGATACCACCCCCCCGCCGGGGGTGAGAAGGAGATTTTTACACACACATATACATACATACACATACACTTCATAAATATATATATAAATATTTAGTTACAAAATTAAATATATACTTCATTCCATATATACACTTCATAAATATCCATATAAATATATAATTACAAAAATATATATATACTTTATACCATATATACACTTCATAAATATATATATAAATATATAATTACAAACATAAATATCTACTACATACCTATCCCTGTAAATATGAAGATATCTATCCCCATAAATAAATATATACCATATACTAAGTAAGTTCTAATATAACAATCAACCTTATTCTATTTATCCCTCATCATCCTCCGTTAACATACTTCCTCTTCAATATACTTGTTTAAAAATATTTTTTGTACCTTTTTTTAAACAGATTTATATTTGCACTTTGTTTTATTTCTGTCTCCAGTCTGTTCCATAAAGTCACCCCACAGCTCGATACGCACATGCTTTTCATATTTGTTCTAACCTTTGTTTTTTTTTTTAAATTTAGGTCTCCCCTTAGATTATATCCCCCCTCTCTCTCACTAAACATTCCTTGTATATTTTTTGGCAATAGATTATTTCTTGCTTTATACATTATTTGTGCTGTTCTGAATTTGACCAGATCCATAAATTTCAACATGTGTGATTTTATGAATAGTGAGTTTGTGTGATCTCTGTATCCTGTTTTGTTTATTGTCCTTATTGCTCTTTTCTGTATTGTACATATCGGCTGCAGAGTGGTTTTGTAGGTGTTTCCCCAGACTTCGACACAATAAGTCAGATATGGCAAAAATAATGAGTAATATAGAGTATGCAAAGATTTACTATCAAGAATATATTTTGTTTTCCACAGAATTGCCGAGCATTTTGCCAGTTTTGCTCGTACATATCCTACATGAGGTTTCCAGCAGACTTTAGGATCCAAAATCACACCAAGAAACTTAATTTCCTGTACCATTTCTATCTTAGTGTTTTCTATTATCAATTCTACATTACAATCTATTTTGTGTCTCCCAAACAACATAATCTTTGTTTTGCTTAGATTTAATGATAATTTATTTTTGTCAAACCATAGTTTTAGTTTATTTATTTCAGTTGTGATTATCTCTAAAGTCTGCTGCAAATTCTCACCGGAACAAAAAATATTGGTGTCATCTGCAAACAAAACAAATTTCAGTTAGGTTTTTTTTTCTTTTTCTTTTTTATCAGACATCTAATTTTTGGGTTTGTTTACCTGACATGTTTCGACGTACAACTTCCGTCTTCCTCAGAGTGTCACCAGATGTTATTGGTGACGCATCTTTTATCAGCTGCTGTTTCTGAAGGCGTGGCCTTCCTGTCTGGTTTGACAGGTCGGTCACGCCTTCTACTGTCTGTTCGTCCCCTGCAAGATGTCACTCCAGGTATGGGAGAGCATGTATGCTCCCTCATCCCGGTTGATGGTCCTCGGGCTTCGCTTACGGATCCCCATGGCCTCCCTGATCCAGCGCTGATGTTTGTTATCTTCTGTGCGGATGACTCTGGCATTCCCCCAGTCCATAATGTGATTTTCCCTTTTGCAATGATCTGTTATAGCTGACTTATAATTTTCCTGTTGTGCCTTTTCTTTTATTGTTCGGGTTTGTCTTGTAGCTGTCTCCTTTTCGCACTCTTTCTTATGTTCATTTTTTCTTGTGTTGAAACTCCTTCCTGTCTCCCCAATACGACCTGTCAAACCAGACAGGAAGGCCACGCCTTCAGAAACAGCAGCTGATAAAAGATGCGTCACCAATAACATCCGGTGACACTCTGAGGAAGACGGAAGTTGTACGTCGAAACATGTCAGGTAAACAAACCCAAAAATTAGATGTCTGATAAAAAAGAAAAAAAACAAAAAACTAACTATATTTAATATAAGACATAATGAACGTAATCGAAAGATTAAGAATTAGTTACGGAGACGAAAGCATCAAGGAGTTTCGCCGCCTAGAGCGATTGACACGGAAATGGGCACGCTACAGGAATCACCTGAGATTCAATCTGCGCTGCCGGGATGAGGAAGTCGTACCGGCCAGCCTGAACATCAAGAACCCGATTCCAACCAGAAACGCGGAAAAGATGATCAGGAAAGTGCGGATGACTCTGGTAAAAGAACGGATACGGTGCACAACGGATAAACTAAATAACATCAACAGCGAACTACACAGGGAGACGGAAACTTTCAAACGCCGGTTTCCCCAATACAAGGAAATGGAAATGGCAATACACGGACACTTGGCAGACATACACGAACAGGAATTCACAGAGACAAAAACCCGACAAATCCGAAAACTGGACAAACTCATCGCACAGAAAAAGAAGGCAGAACCGGAGCACGCACACATCAACGACAAATGGATTCATAACATATCAAGGTACAAACTCTCACAAGCAGAACGCAGTATATTAGCAAAAGGACTCAACTACGCTGTCACACCGAACAACATACCACACGATGAATTCATTCTGGCAACTGAATTAGCATGTGAGAAAATACAGGATCAGGGACAAAAAGCAGCACTAAGAAACACAATAGCTGGTATATTGAAAACGGCCAAACCACCACCTAGCAACATCACAAAACAGGAAGCCAAAGCCATGAGAACATTAGCTAAAAATAAAGATATCACAATCCTCCCAGCAGATAAAGGCAGAAAAACAGTTATTATGGACACTGATGAATATGAACGAAAAATGAATGAATTACTCAGCGACAACGCATTTGAAATATTAAAAAAAGACCCAACAGAAGACAAGAAAAAGAAACTTAAAGCACTACTAAAACCACTACTTGATGAAAATAAAATAGATAAGCAGGATTACAATCATTTAGTACCCACAGCCAACGTCATCCCCAGGATTTACGGCACACCAAAAATACATAAACCAGGAACACCATTACGCCCCATAGTAGATAGCATTGGTTCAGTCACATACAACTTATCAAAAGCACTCACTGAAATAATTAAACCATTACTAGGACTCACAGACCAACACTGCAAAAACTCAAAACATCTGGCAGAAGAACTAAAAAACATCAAAATGCAGCAAGACGAAGTTTTCATTTCACATGATGTCATATCTCTTTTCACCAGAACACCCACGGAAGCCACCATACAGATAGTACAAGACAAACTAAAAACAGACAGGACGCTCAAGAAACGCACAAACCTCACTGTACAAGACATCACTCAGCTCCTTGAATTCATCGCCACATCCACATACTTTCAGTTCAGGAATACAATTTACAGACAGAAGGAAGGTTTTGCCATGGGAGACCCACTATCAGCCATCATGTGCGTCTTTTTCATAGAGGATCTGGAGCAGAAAGCACTCACCACAATACCAGCGGAATACAGACCAACACTCTGGAAACGGTATGTGGACGACATATTGGAAAAAGTAAAGAGGGGACACACTCAACAGCTCACCGACCATCTCAACACCATAGACAATACCGGCAATATAAAATTCACACATGAAGAAGAAACAGAGCAGTCAATAGCATTTTTGGATTTAAAAATACATCACACAGAAGATGGGGACATCAAAATAAAAGTACACAGAAAACCCACACATACCGACCAATATTTAAACTGGACTTCCGAACACCCCATAATGCACAAAATATCCGTAGTTAGAACATTACATGAACGCACAGCAATAATTACAGATCCACAGGACAAAGAACAGGAGGAACAACATATACAACACGCACTGAAGGCGTGTCAATATCCACAATGGGCAATATCCAAAGGGGCGGAACAGGTTAAGAACAACAAAACACAGAAGAAAGAGAAAAAACAAACTAACAAACAAGAACACAGGGGAGTAGTTACATTACCATACATCAGGGGAATAACTCAACACATTCAAAGAGTAATGAGGAAACACAACATTAACACACCTGTCAAACCACACACAACACTCCGTCAGATCCTGGTTCATCCCAAAGACAGAATACATCCGGACAACAGATGCAACACCATATATGAGATTCCATGTAAATTATGCAATAAAACTTATATTGGGGAGACAGGAAGGAGTTTCAACACAAGAAAAAATGAACATAAGAAAGAGTGCGAAAAGGAGACAGCTACAAGACAAACCCGAACAATAAAAGAAAAGGCACAACAGGAAAATTATAAGTCAGCTATAACAGATCATTGCAAAAGGGAAAATCACATTATGGACTGGGGGAATGCCAGAGTCATCCGCACAGAAGATAACAAACATCAGCGCTGGATCAGGGAGGCCATGGAGATCCGTAAGCGAAGCCCGAGGACCATCAACCGGGATGAGGGAGCATACATGCTCTCCCATACCTGGAGTGACATCTTGCAGGGGACGAACAGACAGTAGAAGGCGTGACCGACCTGTCAAACCAGACAGGAAGGCCACGCCTTCAGAAACAGCAGCTGATAAAAGATGCGTCACCAATAACATCTGGTGACACTCTGAGGAAGACGGAAGTTGTACGTCGAAACATGTCAGGTAAACAAACCCAAAAATTAGATGTCTGATAAAAAAGAAAAAAACAAAAAACTAACTATATTTAATATAAGACATAATGAACGTAATCGAAAGAAAAAACAAATTTCAGTACTTGCGAAATTGTACATATGTCATTGATATATATTATAAATAATTTCGGACCTAATATTGACCCCTGTGGTACCCCGCATGTAATGTTCATGAATTCAGATTTATGGTCACCTATCTGCACAAACTGTTGCCTGTTTCTTAGATAGCTCGACAGCCAGCTCCACCCAACTCCCCTAACACCACACTTTCTAGTTTACTTAATAATATACTATTATCAATAGTATCGAATGCTTTTTTTAGGTCCACAAATACTCCAATTGCTATTTTTTTATTGTCTATACATTTTGTGATTTCCTCTATTAGTTCCATTAGTGCCATCGATGTTGATCTGTCCGTTCTGAATCCATATTGACTGCCTGTAAGGAGGTTGTGTTTTTCAATGAATTTGTCCAGTCTATCTGAAAAAAGTTTTTCGAGTATTTTGGAGAATTGGGGGAGTAAAGAAACAGGCCTGTAGTTTGTGAAATGGTGTCTATCTCCAGTTTTAAACAATGGTATCACTTTTGCAATTTTCATTTTGTCTGGAAATGTACCTGATTGAAAAGATAAATTGCAGATGTGGGTGAGTGGTTTCACAATTCCCTCAATAACTGTCTTTACTGTTAACATGTCTATATCATTCCAGTCTGCAGAGGTTTTGTTTTTACATTTTCTTACAATTTGGATAATTTCTTCCTCATCAGTTGCAGTTAGAAAAATTATACTTGGATTTCTGTCCCCCATATCTTCTATGTTCCCACATTGTGTTGTCTCAGGTTCCTTTATTTTTGCCGCTAAATCTGGTCCCACATTTACAAAGAATTGATTAAAACCATTCACCACATCCTCCATATTATTTATGGTCTTGTCATTTTCAGTGTAGTACTCCGGGTAATTTGTAGTTTTGGATCCATTTCTCACAATACCATTTAATACAGTCCATATACCTTTAATATTGTTTTTATTTTTCCCCACTAATTTATTATAATAGTCTTTCTTACATATCCTCATAATATTAGTTAATTTATTTTTATATTTTTTATATTTTTCCTCTGCCTCTATAGTTCGATGCTTTAAGAATTGTCTGTATAATATATTTTTCTTTTTGCAGGCATTTTGTAGCCCCTTGGTGACCCACGGACTATTTGTATATTTATGTATATTACTGTATTTCTTTATAGGACAATTTTTATTATATAGTTCATTGAATATTATTAAAAATTCCTCATATGCTTTATCAACATCTTTTTCTTTATAAACTACATTCCAGTCCTGTACTATTAAGTCATTTTTTTAGCGCAATCATGGTTTCTTCAGTTTTCACTCTTATATATTTATAATTTTTAGTATCCTTTTTCTTGCTATAATTCCAGTAATATACATTAAAAATAGGTAGGTGGTCACTGATGTCTGTTAATAGTAGTCCACTCTCTATATTATTTTCCAGGATATTAGTAAATATATGATCTATTAAAGTGGTGCTGTGAGAAGTGATCCTGCTTGGTCTGGTAATAGTTGGGTACAGTCCCATACTGAACATTGAGTTAATGAACTCTTCTGTCATTTTGTGTTTCTTATGATTAAAGAGGTCAATGTTAAAATCACCACAGATGTACATGACCTTCTGAGTTGATTTTATAAACGTACTTTCCATCCAGTCTATAAAAACTTCTATGCTTGATCCAGGAGATCTGTATATACAGCTCACCATTATATTTTTCATTTTTTCACAACATATTTCTATTGTAATACACTCCATCCAATCATCAACAGCTACCGCCATTTTATTATTAATTTTATATTCCAAACTATTATCAACATATATTGCCACTCCCCCTCCTCTTTTGTTCTTTCTATTGATATAATTTAATTCATACCCATTCAGCTCAAAATCTACTCCCATCTCATCACTGATCCAAGTTTCTGATATGGCTATTATATTGAATGGAGTATTGAACTGACTGAGATATTCCTTCATTTTATGGAAATTGGCATACAGACTTCTGATATTGAAATGAATAATTGATATCTTATTTCCGTCTCTGATCTTTGCATTGTAATGATATTCAGTGTAATACCGGCAGCTGATATTGATGTTGCTGAAAAGATTATTTTCCGGATCAATATTATTTTCCATATCTTGTATTTTGTGCTCAGTATAAAGGAAAGTGTCCAGTTCTTGTGTCCAGTGTCCAGTGTCCAGTCCTTGTGTCATGATTGTAAATTGCTTTGATTGGCTCCCTCAGAATTTGTCCAGTTCCCCAATATCTCGGATGACCAAGATCTTGGCCTCTTCTGGAGATCCCTTCAGCTTTATGAAAATCTTGCAGTTTTGTGTCCAAGTGTTTTGGATTTTTCCCTGTTTCCTTAGGAGTCTCGCCTTTTTTGCAATGTCTGCATTTTTTTTGTTAAGTGCTCATTTTAAAAAAACATCTGAGCCTTTCAGTTTCTTCCTTTGTTTTAACAATTGCATCTTATGCTTTCTGTTGGCAAATCTCATTATTACAGCTGGTTTGCCTGTGTTGCTTCTCCGTGGGAGAGGGTGACATGCTTCAATGTTATTGCTTTTTACCTCAATCCCCTTGGAGTGCAGGAATGCTAACACCTGTTTCTCCACAGAGTTAGCATCCTCCTCGTTCAGTTCCTCTCCATCTCTTCTCGCCACTGCTCCAGCATATGAGCGGGGTTGAATCTGCAGTCCGGTCACAATGATGTCATTTATCTGGGTGTACTGCTCCAGCTCCTCCACTCGGTTCTCGAGAATGGCGATCATCTTTGCCTTCTCCGAGTTCTGCAGCCTCAGAGCTTTGACCTCTTCTACCAGGTCCAGGATGGTCTTCTGCTGCATCCTGACAGCAGAGATTTCTTCACCCAGAAAGTCGAGGGATTTTTTAATATCGTCTATCTCCTCGACCGTAGGAGCTTTCGTCGGGGGCATTGCGTTGGTTGTTGTTACGCGGCCCGTTCCTGCGCTACCTCTCGGCCTGCTCCCGCGCAGCCTCTCGGCCCGCTCTCATGCAGCCTCGCTCCCACGCAACCTCTCGGCCCGCTCTCGCGCAGCCTCGCTCCCGCGCAACCTCTTGGTCCGCTCTCGCGCAGCCTCTCGGTCCGCTCTCGCGCAGCCTCTCGGTGATAATTAAGACAAAATCTCTGTTCATTATCCCCTGACATCCAGCAATACACCTACTGTAATAGCCCTGGTGCAGGATGAAAAGTGTCCTTGGAACTTGATGCAACCTCCACCATATTTCATTGTTGAGATGCTGTTAATTAAGTTATGACCTGTTCGGTTTGCAACACATATAGCACTGTGAAACTTGCCCAGATACAGTATCTTGGTCTTGGTCTCATCACACCATAAACACATCATCATTGGATCACTTTTGCTTTCCTATGTCTCTTCTTGAACAGTCGTTTCTTTAGCCATCTTCCCATACAGTCCCTAATTATGCTGATCTCTGGAAATGGTTGTCTGGTGCACCTTTATTCTTGGCCACTGCACTCCAGAATGACTGGTGTCCTCAATGTGGCTTCACTCACCAGTCTCTGTCTTGTTTTTGTGCTGAGTTTTGATGGAGGGCCTTGTCTTGGTAGTGTTTGGGTGGCGTGATGCAGCTTCTGCTTTCTCACTATTGATCCAGTAGTGCTGATTGGGATTTCCAACCTCTTATCATTTTACACTTTCTTCCGTATGAATGAAAATCAATTAACTTATCTTTTATTTTCTTCGAACACTCCTTTGCCTATATAATGGCAAATTGGCATGTTATTATTTAATTAATGAATATTGCAAATTCTGTAATTCTCTGGTCTGCAATAAATGAAGGTTATGAGGTGCTGTTCTCGGAAAATGATAAACTTATCTAGTGTTAAAGTAACTCCACTTCATCACATAACACCATCATTGATTATTTTCTCATAATAGTATGAAATTATGTGTTTTATTCATTACTCAGTGCACTTTAATGTCATGAAATCATGCAGTGTAGTCAGTGTGCATTATCTGTATTTTTTATTCATCACAATCAGTGATATTGAATTGAAGCTTCACATCGAGAAAATAAAAAAAGATGAGGAGAATTGCATAAAAATTGGCATGAAGAGTGACATAAAGTTTATTCACTTTGCATTTCTTTAATCATTTCTTTCCCATCAAAGCTGCAGAATTATGGCCCATTATTTTTTTCTGGGGTCTTCACGAACACACAGGCCGGGGAACTTAGGAGTTGTAACGCTGAAACACACACAGATTAAAACACACATTAACATCGGCTTATAACAGATCACTCGGAAATGAAGTGGAATTATTATTAATAGTAAAGCTCTATTATCATGTAATAAAATAGTAATAAATGTGTTTAATGTCTAAAGGCAGATACTCACATGAAGCCGCCCAGTGGACATTCTGGACCAACACTTTGCACATACAGGATGTTCTGAGGAGGAATTTTTCCAGGGAAGAACTTGTAACAGCAAGTTTCGGGGATGGCGGGCACTGAATGAGAGAGACAGAAGAGCTCGTTCAGGTTACACTGTAATTACTGCATAAATGTAAACGATCACTATGGCTTCATTTAAAAATAGAAAAGATCAGAATTAATAAAGAAACATGAGATTTTATAATTTTATATAATTTTCTTGAATTGATTTCCATTTCAATTCTTTAACTTTGGTGATACTTAGATGTGAGAAATATTTCAATAATAATAATAATAATAATAATAATAATAATAATAATCTCAACAAAAATATTTGAACTTCAGTTTTAGCTTTATTTAATTAATGAGTAATTATCAAGTATTTTTATTATATATATATATATATATATATATATATATATATATATATATATATATATATATATATATATATATATATATGACATTGTTTTATTTGTGAATAATTTCAATTGTGATAATAATAATAATAATAATAATAATAATAATAATGAAATTTACATTTGATTGTGGTCATATTATTTGCTTATTAATAAATTATTATGCATGTATTGTATATAGAGCAAAATTAACAATACAAATATAATTTGCTGTAATAATTATTTTTGTATTAAACTGTCATCAACTCACGCTCAGCATCTGAGTAGAGCGCCATGATCAGGACGAAGCCCAGGACCAGAAACATGCGACTCATCTTCATGTTCTCTGCAGCTGTTTGAAGATCTGATCTCTTCTCTCTCTAAGATCAAATTTGCTTGAGCTGAGTTTTCTTGGCTGTTTTATACAAACTGTAATTGACCGCAGCAAACGTCTTCAACTCATCACTTCCTCCACCCAGGATGCTGTTATCAAAGATCTGCTGAAAGTTTCCATTATTTATTGAGAAGATAGTCACAAATCTATTCATCTACTAAACAGATTACACAAGTGCAAAAGTTGATGAACCTTACATTGAAGGTGAGTTGTCTTTGACAGAGGAGAGGAAAGAAGAAAGCCTTAATTTGTCATATTTCACATTACAGTGCAAATTGAATTAAAAGTATATATTTACCAATTATCATAAATTAAGCCAATTTTGTCACAGGTTACATGGGTGCAGATCCCGGGGGGGGGGGGGGGGGGGGGGGGGGGGGGGGGGGGACATGACCCCCCCCCCCCCCAATTTCTGAAAAACATGAATTGTCCCCCCCAATAAAAATCCCCTAAATTATTAAAAATTGTACAAACAAATGTATTTTCAGACAAATGATTCCCTGTGCAGTACTTTTTGAATGATGTGGCGAGCCTCTACGAAGTTGTGATTTATGGTTGCATGGTATGAGTTGCATACGGGCAAAAAAAAAAAATCACTTTTTGTGTCCACCCCAATCCTGACATCGGATCTGCACCCCGACAAGTTAGTTTCATAGACTTTCTAGAAGAAGAAGCCTTTATTTGTCACATGCACGTTCAAGCACAGTGAGATTCATCCACCCAGAAGAAACCCATGCAGACACGGGGAGAACATGCAAACTCTACACAGTAAGGCCCCCTGTCGGCCGCTAGGCTCAAACCCAGAACCTTCTTGCTGTGAGGCGACAGTACTAACCACTACACCACCGTGCTGCCAGATAAAGAAGAGAGACACGAGGGGGAGAAAGAGCTGAGCAATGCAATGATGTGTGTGTGTGTGTGTGTGTGTGTGTGCTCACGCGCATGTTGAATAAAATAACATTATTCTTCCTTTTTTTTCTGAACATAAATCTTTTTGAACCAATACCAAAGTCACAACACTGTTTTAGATCTTAAAACTTAACACAGTGCTGGTCTTTTTTCCCCATTTGTGTTCAAACTCTGTGTATCAAAGCAGTTGACATCGTCGAATCTGTGCACATGTGAATGAAAATAATTTCTCATCTCATCTCATTATCTCTAGCCGCTTTATCCTGTTCTACAGGGTCGCAGGCAAGCTGGAGCCTATCCCAGCTGACTACGGGTGAAAGGCGGGGTACACCCTGGACAAGTCGCCAGGTCATCACAGGACCGACACATAGACACAGACAACCATTCACACTCACATTCACACCTACGCTCAATTTAGAGTCACCAGTTAACCTAACCTGCATGTCTTTGGACTGTGGGGGAAACCGGAGCACCCGGAGGAAACCCACGCGGACACGGGGAGAACATGCAAACTACGCACAGAAAGGCCCTCGCCGGCCACGGGGCTCGAACCCGGACCTTCTTGCTGTGAGGCGACAGCGCTAACCACTACACCACCGTGCCGCCCTGAAAATAATTTATCAAATTAAATAAAAGAAGCAACCAGTGTGTTTTCTAATGTAAGAGAGTATAAGTACATTTATTAAATTGTAAATGTACTCAAGTAAGAGTGAAAAGTGTCACATATTAAAACTGCCAGTATCACCAGTAATAAAAAAAGTATAATGGTGTGTCTTTACAGAGTCCTTTCTTTTTTAAGATTTTTTTTGGGCTTTTTCCACCTTTGTTGGATAGGACAGTGTAGAGACAGGAAATGAGCAGGAGAGAGCTGGGGAAGGATCGGGAAATGACCTTGGGTCAGAATCGAACCCAGGTCCCCGGATTTATGGTATGGCACCTTATCCACCTGAGCCATGACGCCCCCAACAGAGTCCTTTCTAAAAGTGATATACAGTCAATCAATACTGTTATTACATTTACTTTTAATTTCTTTGCTGTTTGTTTTGCTTCTTCCAGCTCCAATTTTCTCATCTCATCTCATTATCTCTAGCCGCTTTATCCTGTTCTGCAGGGTCGCAGGCAAGCTGGAGCCTATCCCAGCTGACTACGGGCGAAAGGCGGGGTACACCCTGGACAAGTCGCCAGGTCATCACAGGGCCGACACATAGACACAGATAACCATTCACACTCTCATTCACACCTACTGTACAGTCAATTTAGAGTCACCAGTTAACCTAACCTGCATGTCTTTGGACTGTGGGGGAAACCGGAGCACCCGGAGGAAACCCACACGGACACGGGGAGAACATGCAAACTCCACACAGAAAGGCCCTCGCCGGCCACGGGGCTCGAACCTGGACCTTCTTGCTGTAAGGCGACAGCGCTAACCACTACACCACCGTGCCGCCAGCTCCAATTTTTTTTTTTTTTTTTAATTGTTAGAGATGTTTCGCTCAGTCCTTGAGGAATTTGAAGACTGTTTAAAATCATTACAGGCTTTAATAAGACACATTTATGTCAATTACACTTCAAACTTTGTACTGCTGCACTGTTGCATACATCAATATATACACATTATTATGATTATTACATAGTAAAATAGTTTTTTCATATACTACTGTAGCATAATGGATATAAAACTGTTTGTATTGTAAGAATGGAAAATTGTAATAACCCTGGATCTGTCCTTTCACGTTTGATCTGAATCAGCTGTGTGTCTGTGAAATTGATGAATATCTGCATGTTGCTATGAGCTGCCTTTTTCCTGTGTGTGTGTTTATGTTTGTCTTCACTTCCAGTGTCTCATCGTTTCCTGGGGAAGCCATGGCCTAATTAATTCTTAGAGAAGCAGCTTTGGGACCAAAAGGTCACTAGGTTGAATCCCTGGACCAGCAGGAATGGCTGAAATGCCCTTGAGCAAGGTACCGAATCCCCAACTGCTCCCCAGGCTGCTCTGGGTATGTTGTATGTCACTCTGGATAAGAGTGGCTGCTAAATCCCTGTAATGTAATATAATCTCGTGCCATGTGAAGGTGCAGGAGCTGCAGGAACGTGCAGTATAAAGGATGCCAACAGAGGGCGCACTGGCAGTGTAATGCTCATTATTTGTGAGCCCTTTTAAATTTTCTGTTTAAATGTCACTGGCTGGAGGGATTTTCTGTTGTTGTCCCAAACCCTACACTGAGGTACAACATATATAACTTTATTTGTAAATGAAAACATAATTTAAGAGCATGCCCTCTTTTTTCCTCAAGCTACACACACACACACACACACACACACACCACCTAATAAAACTTTGCTAACGTGACCAGACGTCCCGGTTTGACCGGGACAGTCCTGATTTTGAGTTGCATGTCCCAAGTCCCGACAAAGGTCTGTCGGGACGCTGAAATGTCCCGGTTTACACCAAACACTAACAAACTGTCCCGGTTACAGCAATCATACATAGCCAACGAGATGTCAATAAAGCTTCTAGCAATTCAGTATCAATATGCGTGTGTGCGCAGTCAACCTTACAATGTATCTATTTGTACAATGTTGCAATATAGAGGCCACGTTATAAAATTTTTTTTCGCTAGCAGCTGTCAACTACTACGCGACAATGCCGAACGGATGAGCGGGCAGAGATGTTCACATACTTCAAGAGTAGGGAGATTCCTTACAGCAATGTCAGCCAGCTTTGCCAGTTTGCCATGTGCCTACCTGGCACCAATGCTCCAGTTGAGCGAATATTTTACCTCATGAGCAACACCTGGACTGACGAGAGGAATCACATGACCGTGCCTACTCTCAAAGCTTTGCTCATTACCCGGGCCAATTTCGACGATACTTGCTCACAGTTTCACAGCAGGCTCTCGGGCAATAAAGCGCTACTGGAGTGAATTCACTCATCATGTACATATATGCAATAAAATGGCATCTTCTTTAGGGTGGGTGGGTTGGGTGGCTGTGTTTCTGAAACATTTTCTGTTGTCTTTCATCTGTTTCATCTGTCTTTAATCTGTATCACAGATTGTCTTGACTTGTTTGATGCTGTTGTCAACTCAGGGTTCACATTTTCAAAATAGTTAATAGCCTACACTGGTTAAGATTAACCAGAGGCATTTTGGGTAAAGGTTCGGAGGTGACAACGATTAGGCTCATGCACTCGTTCCTGTTATAATGCATAGCCTATTGTTTAAAAAAAAAGTTCATCACATAAAATGTTGATGTTAATATGCAAGCAATGCATTTTCTTGGCTTTTCACAAAGGTGAAATAAATCACACTGCAAAAAAATGATCTCTTGTTGAGAGAAAATATCTTCAATATGGGTGAATTTATCTATTATTTCTTATTAGAAGTTTACTAGAACTCAAATATAAGATTATTTAGCTTACTTTGAGATGCTTTTACTAATTTCAAGCTATAAATTTTCTTATTCTATTGGCAGATAAATTTGCTCATTTTAAGCATTCAATTCTAGAAAGAAGCAAAATTATCTGCCAATAGAATAAGAAAATTTAAGGCTTGAAATTAGTAAAAGCGTCTCAAAGTAAGCTAAATAATATTATATTTGAGTTCTAGTAAACTTCTAATAAGAAATAATAGATAAATTCACCCATATTAAAGATATTTTCTCTCAACAAGAGATCATTTTTTGCAGTGCAGTTGAAATTTAGGCTATTGGCCTATTCCCTATCATCACATCTGTTGTCTGATTTTCTTACTTTAACTGAAATGTGATAGAAGTACATGTAGATAACAAGAAAATACTTGATTATTCTCTGAAATGTTGATAAAAGTGAGCTTCGACAAAATGATAAAAGCACCTGTCTGAGCCATGGTTTGAGCCGGCGCATGTTTACATCAAAACGCGTGTGCGTGCATGAGTATCACGGTCACACGCAAAGTGTCCCGGTTTTAGACTCGGGAAATCTGGTCACCCGAAGCTTTGCCCATTTCTTCACAGCATCACTTTGTATTAGTCATTTATTATGATGTTTTTTAAAGCTAGACGACCTTTTGATTTCATAAAATTGATGAAATTTAGTTCCCTCTGAAATGTTTTCATTGTGATGTACAGTGGTGCTTGAAAGTTTGTGGACCCTTTAGAATGTTCTATATATCTGCATAAATATGACCTAAAACATCATCAGATTTTCACACAAGTCCTAAAAGTAGATAAAGAGAACCCAGTTAAACAAATGAGACAAAAATATTATACTTGGTCATTTGTTTATTGAGGAAAATGATCCAATCTTACATATCTGTGAGTGGCAAAAGTATGTGAACCTTTGTTTCAGTATCTGGTGTGACCCCCTTGTGCAGCAATAACTGCAACCAAACGTTTGGTCATTTATTTATTGGTCATTTATGATCCAATATTACATATCTGTGATTGACAAAAGTCAAGTCAAGTTTATTTGTATTGCGCTTTTGACAATAAACATTGTTGCAAAGCAGCTTTACAGAATTTGAACAACTTAAAACATGAGCTAATTTTATCCCTAATCTATCCCCAATGATGAAGCCTGTGGCAATGGTGGCAAGGAAAAACTCCCTCAGACGACATGAGGAAGAAACCTCGAGAGGAACCAGACTCAAAAGGGAACCCATCCTCATTTGGGCAACAACAGACGACATGACTATAACATTAACAGTTTTAACATGAAGCAAGTTTCATTGATGTTATAAACTCTTCATTGATGGAAACTTGAGTGCAAAACTGTTCATGACAACTGCAGTCCTAAAGTTAGCAAGTTAACTGTAGTCCTCAGCCATAAAAGCCTTACTGTAAGCGTCCAGAGCGTCTTCCAAGTGTGACTTTCAACTGTTCGTATGGGGCCGTCCTCCACAGGAGCGATGCGATGAGACTCCAACCAGACACAGGGCACCAGGATGGATCAGGCAGGTCCAAGGAGCAGAAGAGGTCAGCATCTCGATCCCAGGACTGACATATAAATCAGAGGGACAGATTGGGGGGGGAGAAAACACAGGTTGTTAGGTATGCACAACGTCACCTGAATAAGTAGGAACAGTATACATATTGCGCTGAGTACAAGCAGGGACTCCGGCAAAACTAACTATGGCAGCATAACTAAAAGGGGAGAGCCAGAAGGTAACACAGGCATGAGGGAGCCCTGGGACATAAAGCAGCAGCCAGTACACCATCAACAAACTTGAGTGAGCAAGCAAGTGGGGGACTGACAGCATCCATACATCCCAGTTTACCAAAACACTCTATGTCTGAGGACCCTCCAGATCTACATCTTTACCTCATAAGCACCATTAACGAAAGGCTTGACTATGTATGTATGTATGTATGTATGTATGTATGTATGTATGTATGTATGTATGTATGTAAAAGTATGTGAACCTTTAGGATTAGCAGTTAATTTGAAGGTGAAATTAGAGTCAGGTGTTTTCAATCAATGGAATTACAGTCAGGTGTGAGTGGGCACCCTGTTTTATTTAAAGAACAGGGATCTATCAAAGTCTGATCTTCACAAGACATGCTTGTGAAACTGTATCATGGCACAAATAAAGGAGATTTCTGAGGACCTCAGAAAAAGCATTGTTGATGCTCATCAGGCTGGAAAAGGTTACAAAACCATCTCTAAAGAGTTTGAACTCCACCAATCCACAGTCAGACAGATTGTGTACAAATGGAGGAAATTCAAGACCATTGTTACCCTCCCCAGGAGTGGTCAACCAACAAAGATCACTCCAAGAGCAAGGTGTGTAATAGTTGGTGAGGTCACAAAGGACCCCAGGGTAACTTCTAAACAACTGAAGGCCTCTCTCACATTAGCTAATATTAATGTTCATGAGTCCACCATCAGGAGAACACTGAACAACAATGGTGTCCATGGCAGGGTGGCAAGGAGAAAGCCACTGTTCTCCAAGAAAACCCACTGCTGCTCATCTGCAGTTCACTAAAGATCACATGGACAAGCCAGAAGGCTATTGGAAAAATGTTTTGTGGACAGATAAGACCAAAATAGAACTTTTTGGTTGAAATGAGAAGCGTTATGATTGGAGAAAGAAAAACACTACATTTCAGCATAAGAACCTTATCCCATCTGTGAAACATGGTGGTGGTAGTATCATGGTTTGGGCCTGTTTTGCTGCGTCTGGGCCAGGATGACTTGCCATTATTGATGGACCAATGAATTCTGAATTATACCAGCGAATTCTCCAGAAAAATATCAGGACATCTGTCCATGAACTGAATCTCAAGAGATGGTGGGTCATGCAGCAAGACAATGACCCGAAGCACACAAGTAATTCTACTAAAGAATGGTTAAGGAAGAATAAAGTTATTGTTTTGGAATGGCCAAGTCAAAGTCCTGACCTTAATCCAATTGAAATGTTGTGGAAGGACCTGAAGCGAGCAGTTCATGTGAGGAAACCCACCAACATCCCAGAGTTGAAGCTGTTCTGTACGGAGGAACGGGCTAAAATTCCTCCAAGCCGGTGTGCAGGACTGATCAACAGTTCCCAGAAACATTTGGTTGCAGTTACTGCTGTACAAGGGGGTCACACCAGATACTGAAAGCAAAGGTTCACATACTTTTGCCACTCACAGATATGTAAGATTGGATCATTTTCCTTAATAAACAAATGACCAAGTATAATATTTTTGTCTCATATGTTTAACTGGGTTCTCTTTATCTACTTTTAGGACTTGTGTGAAAATCTGATGATGTTTTAGGTCACATTTATGCAGAAATATAGAAAATTCTAAAGGGTTCACAAACTTTCAAGCACCATTGTATCTCATCCAGCTGACAGGCATTGAACTTATGCCATCATGTGTTGTCCGTCTTCCGTTCAGCATCATCCACATTTCATGAAATTTGCTTCTTCTCTCTTAAGTCCTCACCAATTTCTAATTTTTTTTTTGGCAGGAAGGTATGATGACTTATAAGTCATGACTTATGAGGTATAAGTCTGGGTATAAGTCAAGGCCTGCCTTGACTTATACCCAGAGTTGCATAATTGCAATCAATAATGAAGGTATGGAGTAATTAATCAATCCCTAATGAGTAGTTTCCACACAAATCGCTTCTTCTCCCTCAGTTCTTCATCGATTTTGATCCTCCCTGGTATGAAGATAGGGTTACCTAGGGTGCATATAACTTCTACCCATATTTGCTTAATTACAATTATTAATGAAGTTATGGACTAATTAAGCCTTAATGAGCAGTTCAACTAAAATTGCTTCTTCTCAGTAAATTCCTTGCCATTTTGGATTGTTTCTGGCAAATAGGTCAGTATTCCCAGGGTGTATAGAGCTTCTATATATAGCTTGTATATAGTGTATATAGCTTGCAACATTTATTGCACAAGGTGGGCCACTTGAGTTCCTTCCTTTTGGTTTAGACAGGGCCAGAGTGAGCTACGCTGTCATTGACGGCCTTGTTTCTTAATAAATTCATGATCTGCACCTGCAGCACCCTCCAGACCTTACCTCATCGCCCGCACAGAAATTTTTTGAACATTAAGTGTTTTGTATCCCTCTTCACATTCATTCATTGATCTTCAGTAAGAACTTTATCCTGGGCAGGGTTGCAGTGGATCAGGAGCTGTGAGCGGCATCTCTAACCACTGAACCACATTAAGGCCTCTCATGGTTTTAACAAATCTTCAAATTCCTCAAAGAGTGAGAAAAACAACTCGAACAAAACATAAATACAAAACTTTAAAACCAAAATTTCAAAGAGCTGGAGCAGGCTGAACAAAGAGCAACCTTCAAAACATCAAGAGGTAAACAGAACAACACTACAAATTTATATCACATTATAATAATGCTTTCATAACACACACACACACACACACACACACACACACACACACACACACATTTTTACTGTTACCATTCATAATGTAAAGAAGGAATGTAGCTTAACTTTAACTCACATTAACATTGGTTTCATTGTCTTTTGCACTCAGAAGTAGGCTGTACAGCAGTGTTTACTGTGTAAAGGATGACAGATGGATCAGTTCCTCTCAAGATAAAATTACTATCATGATTATAGATCTTGAGGACATGTTTGTATTGTATTTGCATTGAGTGGAGGATGTGGTTAGTTGCAGAGGAGTGTGGAGACATAAACATACAGGGGGAGTGAGAAAATTTAAATAAACATTTGAAGGAGCCAACAAAACCTGACTCGAACAAATCTGATGTCTGGGAGAGGAAAGAGAAAAACTTCACACACCTGCTGAGAACATCAAGATGAGTCGTGTGTGTTTGGTCCTGGGGTTCATCCTGATCATGGCACTCTATTCAGATGCTATGCGTGAGTTTATTACACACTTTAAAACAAGTGATTTGTTTATTAATTCTGACACTTCGTAATATTGTTTGCTTTCAAATGAAGCCATAGTTTTGTTCATTTATAGTTATGCATTAATTACAGTATGATCTGAAAGACCTGGTCTGTCTCTCTTACTCAGCACACAGCCTTAATTCCATCCAGTGCTGTTTCAAGTATTTTAAAGGCAGAATTCCTCCTGAGAAGATCAAGATGGTTGAAAAGATAAGCTCACAGTGTGCAGCACACGGCTTTATGTGAGTATCTGCTCTGAGACATTAAAAGCACACACGTATCACTGCAATAATAACAAGTGAAATTTGATATTAAAATCAATTTCACTCCTGAATCATCTGTTAGAAGACTCTGCTGATGTGTGTGTGTGTGTGTGTGTGTGTGGGTGTGTGTGTGTGTGTGTGTGTGTGTGTGTGTGTGTGTGTGTGTGTGTGTTTCAGTGTTACGATGGATAACAAGGAGGTTGTCTGTGTTTGCAAAAACCCCTGGAGAAAATAAATCAATACATTCTAATAAAGTGGCTTCGATGAGACAGAAATGGAAACTAATAATAAACTTCTTGTGACTCTTTCTGCAAACTATGATGCCATGTATTTCAGAATTTTTTAATTCAAATGTTGCTTTTTACTCAGTGTGAATCTTCATTTCAATGTTACTGATGCTTATGGCAGTGAATAAAAAAACTTAAATAAAACCCACTGAGTAAATCACATGATTTCATCAAATTAAAATGCATTAGGTAAGGAATAAAACACTCCATGTTGTGCTGTTATAGTAGCATTTGCACCCTGATGTTGATTATTTCATTATAACAGCGTGTTACAGTTGAATTTTATTCCTTCTCTAGCCAAATATTTTTTTATTAAATAAATGAATCATAAATACTATTTACCACAGAGTGTTGCAAGCATTCCTTTAAGATTCTATAACTGAGATGATCAAAGCAGACCCCAACAAATTTGATGTTTGAGAGAGGAGATCAGATCTTCACACACCTGCTGAGAACATGAAGCTGGGTCGTGTGTTTATGGTCCTGGGCTTCATCCTGATGATGCCGCTTGACTCAGATTCTGTGTGTGAGTTTATTCCATTCTTTTTTATTTACTGTTTACTGTTCAATTTCAAATACATTAAGAAGGCAAGAAATTCCACGAATTCACTTTTGATGAGACACACCTCTTAATTGAAAAGTGTTCCAGGTGGCTACCTCATGATGCTGATTAAGATAATGCCAATCGTGTGCAAAGCATCATCAAGGTAAATGCTGGCTACTTTGAATAATCTAAAATATGAAACTTTTTTTTTTTTTAACACTCTTTTGTTTACCACATAATTCCATATAAGTTCCATATGTTATTTCACAGTCTGAATGTCTTCAGTATTTTTCTACAATGAAGAAAATATAGTTGAAATACAGAAAAACCTTTGAACAAGTAGGGGTGTACAAACTTTTGACTGGTCCTCTAACTTTTATTACAGTATATTATTATTATAATGATTTGATTTATTTTATTATTAGTTACTGTTGATGATGTGATATTGTGATATTGTATTGCCACCAAGGGAGTAACTTTGATTTTGACATTGGTGGGGACACAAAAGTGATCCAAGGCAGAGCTTTAAATTTAATATCTGTATTGTTTGACATGGGGGGTGTCTCAAAATTCACTGACTGCCTTATTGAGACACTCATAAATAGGTGCTACTGGTGGCATTTTCTATTCTGTAATTAAGCTCGAATTTAGTTAAAATGATATTTGGATATATAATTTAGTGATTGCCTATTATAGCATGATTATGATTACATTAGTATTGCATTTGTAGTATACCCCCCATTTTTTGTCTTTTTGTTGCCCCTCCATTTTCCATATTAGCTATGTCTTTTTGTTGCCTGTTTCTGTGTTCGTAACATGTGTTATGATTTTCACTGCAGATGTGCTTATGACTTCTTTTATGTTCATGCTGCAGTTACCAATATTCGTCTGTAGGTGGCAGTAAAGGACCATGGATTTGTTGTATCTAGCCTAGCCTAGTAGTAGTAGAAAGAGGTCTCTGTAAAATGGTGAATGCAGCAGACTCAGCAGCAGACTCAGCAGCTGTCATGCTGTTGATTCTGAAATGCAAGTCGCACATCTGCATGGCCATGCAGTAGCCTACATCTGACTACTTACATTCTGTAAAACCATTAGGTCTATAAATTTAACATTCATTCATCGAGGATATTATCTAACACCAAGTTACATTGCTCCAGCATTCCTTTTCTCTGCAGCTATGCAGTAGCCTAGCTCTGATGTGTCCTGTCATGTTGCTAAACCTGCCTAAGGAGCCGCAGCAATACTTTTATGAAGGGTTTCCATATAGCAAAAGGATTTTGTTGAGTTTTTAAAGCTCGACGGAAACCCTGCACTTACATTCTTGACTTTGAAGAAGAATGAACGAATGTCTCATTTCTTGGGAGGGGGGCCGTCATCCATGATACTCAAGTCAGCATGCGAGTCGTAGGGCAAGCATGCATGGACATCGAAGTCCAGCTCAATTTATAGGCTGACGGAGAGTGAGGGCTGCGTGGGGTAGGTCAGGTGTGTACGTGTGAGATATGGGGGTTGATGGGCGGGTAGTCATGGCTGCTGTGGGAAGTGCTGCTTTTACAGCAGATGGAGTGACAGCTGGGATAGCCAACCATGTAAGTTAGCGAGAAACAGGTAGCTAATCGGAGAATGATATCTACGTTAGAGGGGGGATTATTAGCAGTGTCATACATTTAACCCTTTGTGTGCCATATAATCATTGCTCAGGTTTTATTGATCATGATTGCACAGTAGCGGCTGAATATTGGTAGGGACACGTCCCTAGCGTCCCTACCCAAAATTACGCCCTAGATTGCCACCCTCCGTGGTTTCAGTTATCCATGCTAGATCTTTGAGTGTATCCCTCACTACATGTGAAACCCAAAAGTAGAAAAAAATGTGATTTTTTTTTTTCACCTGTCAGATATTGTTGAAGGAGGCCCCAATGCAGAAATTGAAGGGTTTTTAATTTTTTTTAATGTTTTAGTAAGTTTTTTTATAGTAATGTTGTGATATTGAAATGTTGGGCCGAGTTGGGAACAGAATTTCTGTATTTGCACTCACACTGTCAGAACAAATATACAGAACAACTAAGGGTTTCTTTGCAGTGTGGATTGCTTACAAAGCACTATACCAGTAAATATCATATGTTTATGAATCATACTTTTTTAATAAACAAAATAAATGAAAACTTTATACAAAACTGAACGAAAACTTTGTTCAAGGAGATACGCAGAGCCATGACCTCACTTTCATTTATAAATGTCTTGAGACCTCAAGAATGGCATAAGAATAGTTTTAAGCGTTAATAAATCTTGTTTGTTTTATCTGTAACTGCTTATCCCATGTTGGGTCGCAGGGCAAGCTAGAGCCTATCCCAGCTGACCAGGGGCGAGAGGCAGGGTACACTCTGGACAAGTCACCAGCTCATCACAGGGCTGGCACACACATAGAGTAGAGACACAAACAACCATTCACACTCACAGTCAATTTAGAGCCACCAATTAGCCTAACCTGCATATCTTTTGATTGTAGGAGGAAACCCATGCAGACATGGGGAGAACATGCAAACTCCACACAGAAAGGCCCTCATCGGCCGCTGGGCTCGAACCCAGAACCTTCTTGCTGTGAGGCAACAGTGCTAACCACTACACCACCATGCTGCCAACAATAAATCTAATATAGTAATTTTTACAATTAAAGTGATTCATACTGTATAGGTAGCGATCTGAGTGAATGACCTTGATGTCCGTAACATCACAGCAGGAAGTCTATCAGTCCCATCGCCATTTTCGCTATACTAAAACACAGAGCTGACTGCAACTTCGATCCTCCATTTTGAGCTAATTTATTGCCATGCCACGTAGATGTGTTGCTGGCGGGTGCAGCAACATGACAGAAAGTGGATTTACATTGCATTCATGGCCCAAGAATGTTCAAACTGCAAAGATTTGCACATGTTTTGTGAGTTCACGGGCACATTGGGAGCCTATGAAGTGGTCTTTCCTCTGCTCTGTACATTTTACTGAAGACTCGTACAAGACCTCTGATCTGTTGAGGAGCGTTGGCTATAAGCCCGTATTGAAATAGGGCGCGGTATCAACAATTAAATTAAACAACAAGAAAAGGAAAATATTTATTTTATTTTATTTTTTTAAAGGAAAGTGAGTTTAGTTGCACCAGTCCTCCCGGAGTGAGCTGAGGGTTGTTGGCAAAACCCGGGACGGAATAGGATGGAACATATCGCTCGGGCAGTGATCTCCCAGCAGTTGTTGCTAAAACCGGTGACATCCCATTTTGTCCCGGGTTTTAGTAATTGCCTGAGTCAAGCAGTAAAGGCGGAGTAGTCAGTATGGAGAGAATGAGTGGAGCAGCTATCTTATTTCTAAACTGGATATTGCTGCCATCTCACCCTTATGTGGAAGAAGTGAATGAACGGAGAACTGAACAAACAACTGAAAGTCAGATTGTTTCAAAACAATTGGCCACAAGATCGGCCTTCAAGACACGAGAACACAGACGGGTAAGCTTCGACTCTCATTTGGATAAAAAAAACAACAAAAACAACACATTGTTTACCTGCATTTAGATTAATACATGTAACTTGAATTGTGTGTTTAAGTTACCGGTATAAGATTATTAGGATGCAGTGCTGCAGCACAGCAACCTATGGGCCCCCCTAGGGGAGCCCATAGGTTGCAGTGCAAAGCACTGCAACTATTGTTCTTCTACGTGTTTCTTCTTCTTCTTCTTCTTCTTCCGTATTCTTCTTCCTCCTACGCAAATTTCGATTTCAAATAACTCAATAACCGTACGTCGCACACAGACAAACAATATATCAAATCGTGCGACTCGATCGGACTCGCTATGCTATTACTTTTCTCTACAGAATACGATTTTTTCGCGACATAGTCGCGAAAAAATCGCCCAAAAAAAACCCCATTCATTTCTATGGAATTAATTGAAAAAAAAGCACTTTTTCAAACATCCACTGCTCTGGCATGCTTTCACCTAGAGATGTGATTTAAACTCTAAAACATAGGAAAACTTCTCCTCTGTGGATCTGGCATCCAACTTTTCTGCTAGGTTCTACACTTTCGGATCAGTCCCGGCTCAAACACCATGTGGGTTCCGGGAGAAAATCCGGCTTTTGAATGGGTGTCTATTGCGTTACACACCAGTGCATCTCGTTAAGTCAGAGTGGAGAGAGCTTGAAAAAAAAGGTCAAACTTTCTCGCTTAAACTGTGTTTTCAGCCACAAATTTCACTCTACAGACATGATTTTCTCAAAAGTAGGAGGAAAACTTGTCCTGATTCACACAATGTGTCTACCTAAACGATAGGATTTACAGTTTTTGAATGAGAAGCCTCAAACTGAGAAGAGTGCAGCCGAGAGGCTTCATTGACACCCATTATAAACGGGACAGAAAAGTCACTCATATTTAACTTGCTCTAGTGTCATTATTTTTAACACTACAGACAAAAAAAATACATCATTTTATTCAGGAGACCCTTCTAGCGCTCACTGTGAAAGAATTTTGTGAATAGCTGCTTCCGTTGTCGAGTTATTTGTCATTGTTCAAGGCCTGGTCCTTCATAAAAAAACAGCACAAAACTCCATACCTTGTGTGTCTTAGCTCATTGACACCCATTATAAATGTGACAGAAAAGTCAGTCATTTTTAACACTACAGACTAAAAATTACATCAGTCTATTCAGGAGACCCTTCTAGCGCTCACTGTGAAAGAATTTTGTGAATTTCTTTTTTTTGTGAAAAAAAAAAAACAGCCTCGGTCGGCATGACACTTCACCTTAGCCGCCCACTTTATTAGGAACACTTCTGTTCGTACATACAAACTACAAACACTCTTCTTAGAGTTTAGAGTTTATTTTATTTTTAAAAGGGACAGTGCACAAATTAAACATTATCCTTGTGGTAAGGACAGATGTCTGTCCCAGGTTATAGCAGTACATGCTAATTTCCGCCTGTAGTCACTTTGTTTATACTCTTGAATAGCTCTTCTTCATGACGGCTGCTGTCTCAAGCACACACATAATCATTGCATTGAAACATCATTGCAGGTCACACATTCACGGCCAGCAAACATGCGTGACCGAATTGCTTCGCGCACTGCATCCTCTCACAATTTCCCCCGGGGAATTGTCCGGTCTAGTTTAATTTGCTTCAGAATGTGATTGTCTCAGTTCGTCTGATTATTTAATCAGCCTTTTATGTGTTATCAGTGAAAATGCATGCATGTACATGTATGTTGTATAAGTTATAACACTTATCCTGTTTTAATGAGAGCCAACCCACAATCAATGAAGTCAAATCAGTCTTAGTTGAGTAAGTCAGAAACAGTATTTCTTACTTTCACCATAAATTTTTATTTATATGACTTTGGTCTATGGCTGGGCAGCATGATGGTGTAATGGTTAGCACTGTCACCTCAAAGCAAGAAGGTCCTGGGTTCGAGCCCAGCAGCTGACGAGGGCCTTTCTGTGTGGAGTTTGCATGTTCTCCCCGTGTCCACGTGGGTTTCCTCCGGGTGCTCTGGTTTCCCCCACAGTCCAAAGACATGCAGGTTAGGCTAATTGGTGGCTCTAAATCGACCATGGGTGTGAATGTGAGTGTGAATGGTTGTTTGTCTCTGTGTCAGCCCTGTGATGACCTGGCAACTTGTCCAGGGTGTACCCCACCTCTCGCCCATAGTCAGCTGGGATAGGCTCCAGCTTGTCTGCGACCCTGTAGGACAGGATAAGCGGCTACAGATAATGGATAGATGGATGGATGGTCTATAGCTGTAAAAGGTCTCGGCCTTAAAACCGATTAACACTGTGACGTCATACACTCAAATTGCCAACTTTGCGGTCAATTTTAACTTTGCGGTTTAATTTTTATTTTATTCCCATTTATACAGCATACAAGAGTCAAGGATGAAGATACTATCCACTCAGAAATGTATTTAAAAATAAAGGGTCTGCGTATCTCCTTTAACATACTAACAGACCACTTACATCCCCACATTCCAGAGCATTCACACCTGTCCCTGAACAATGCACCATACATGCAACCCCCCCCCCCCCCCCCAGACCACTTACATCCCCACAGTTCAGAGCATTTACACCTGTCCTTGAACTCATGCAACAACTATCCTCCCAAACATTCCACAACCAGTGTCTCCCTTTAGATATTTGAGCAAACAAACAAAGCCTGGAAAAATAGTTAACTATATTTTTTACTGATAAAATACAAGTACAATTTCAAATACCACTACTGTAAAAGCCTGAAATACCACATCAAGAAATCATTTATTCATTCAGAATGACTCAAATCTGGCCTAAACTCAAAATTATAACAGATAAAACACATTTACAAATTGTGAATCATCAAATACATTATATTTCTACAAGTATTTTTTCCATATGTGAACATTTGGGAAGTGCAATGTCCCCATGTTATTTTGACTACCATCCTCAACCAATGTTGTAAAACTATAACAAAGACATAAAAAGCTGAAAATCTAATTTGATGCCTGCATTCCACAATAATTTTGTATTTACATGACCTAGACATTCTAATAATCACTATCTATCTATCTATCTATCTATCTATCTATCTATCTATCTATCTATATTTTTTTTCAGGGATTTTACTTCAGTGTTGTTATATCCAGTCCAAGGAAACAAGGAGATGAATCTTCAGGAACGTTCACAGGTTGTATGAGTTCATGGCCTGATGGCCAGACCTATACACACATTTACCATCCAATGGCATTAGAAGGCTAAACAATAGGACCCACTGACTATGTAAATATAGTCTTTAAAAAAAATTGCAGGTTTGTTTTTTGGGAGAGCTAAAAGTGATGTCGTAATTTTACAACAGTGGGCCTTACGAGGTGTGATCAAAAACTTCTGGGATTGTTCCTGCTGCAAACAAACAGAGTGCATCAAGGTCATGCGCATATAGCAGGAGTGAGCAGTAACTCCATGAGTCAGGGACCTGGTTATTGGAACATCAAAAACATTACTTTTTGGAGACATCCCAAGGAATCAACAGTTTTTGAAATACTCAAACCAGCCTGTCTTGAACCAACAACCATGCTATGGTCAAAGTCACTGAGATCACATTGTTTCTCAGTCCCGATGTTGGATGTGAATATTAACTTAAGCTCCAAAAAGTGGCCACACACACATACACACAAAACCATGTCAGTGTCAGTGCTGCACTTAGAATAAAACAGCACTCAGAGTGGAGCTCTATACTTAAGAGAATATAATAATACATCGACCTGATGTTTGATGGCTTTTGCAACCATATGACATCCATACGAACATACGTACATCTGTAGACACAACATATGCGTACCACCACAGGGAACCCAATTGTAAGTGCAAGGCAATGTATCTCATCAACACTTGACCATCGGACAATGGAATTCGTATCTTTACTTACGTAATATAAATGTTTTTTTATCCAGCATTTATTTTTAATTTGCCTTTTTAAAAATAAAGTGGGATTATTTACTGACACATTTTCCAGAAAATATTGATGAGAAAAATATTGTTTTGTTTTGTTTTTTATCATGGGCAAGGTATCTTTACACTGTCTGCTTTTTAGCTCATCCAGCTGTAGGCCAGGCCAGATGAGCTTACGCAATCATGCGTTGTCTGTCCGTTGTCCATCATCCGTCCACAATTTACAAACATCGCTACTCCTACAGGATTGATCATATTTCAATCAAACTCAGGTACAATGTTCCCCAGGTGGGTGTGCATAAAAGTCGTCAAGATGGTGGCACCACCTGTAATTTACAATTTTATGGGTGTCTGAAATTTTTGGGTGACTCATCACATTAAACACTACTCTTCATAAACTGTTGGGATGTTTTCACTGAAACTCACACAGAAGACTCTAATAATAATAATAATAATAATAATAATAATAATAATAATAATAATAATAATGTTAGAGTCAAATTATAGAAAGTAATTTTGATGAATAATTTTGAATTTAAATAAGTCAGAAGAATATTTAGTAATGTTTTAGACTAGATATAATTTAAATGTGGAGATTTAGAACCGTATTATTAATGCTGAATTTTGATTGGTTAGTAGGATTCTATGGGATACATGTGATTTAGAATAAGAGGCGTGCCATTGAGTTGACGTGGGTGCAGCAATGAAGGCACATAGCTTTTTGACCGTGTCCGTGTCCACAGCCATCCCATGCCTTAGGAGAAGATGAATATTTGACTATAGTGATACTGCTGTTTTATTTTTACCTTTTTGTGTTTTGTACCAAGAAGATACTTTTGTGTTACCAAGACGTTCAAGAATTAAAGAAAACAAAAAGAAACTCAACTGGGCCGTGAGTACACTGAAGTAACATGGGTAATGAAAATGCATTGGATATGGATATGAGTCAGAAAACCTTAGGCTGCCCACACGAAGAAGTGGTTGAATTAATGAACACCATTACTGAAATTTTGCCACTACATTAAGTCAAAAAGCTGTCTAAGCTTGCTGTGGAAGTAAGAAGATTTTTAACTACAGAACCATTTGCAAAAATAAAGTTTAATGAAGCTAGCTTGGATGATTAAGCGGAATTAGAGCTAACAAAGAAGCTAAGTGACTTGCAATGTACTGAGCTAAGCTAATTAAGCTAATTGGATGCTATGTTTGCTAGCTGTGGAATGTTAAATGAAGGTGCTTGTGCAGTTACATTCTACTTGTTCTGAATGTGAAGTTCGTTTTGAATAAGATTGCAGTCTTTTGTGCTATACAGTACTAAAACCGAAGACAGTTGGGTCCAGCTGAAACAAGGCTGTTTAGTGGATTAGCTGAGTGAAACCTTCGTGGATAATGGCGGACGAAAATCAAGACGTTCCGAGAGATGTGCGTCATGACGACCGACAGAGGGCGTTGACAGCTAAAGGACTGGAGGAAAGGTTACACCGTTTGATAACAGCCAGAAGAGGTAAAGTAGGACAAATGACAGCAAAATCAAATGAAATAAAGAAGCTCTTGCAAGGTGAAAACGTTCCAGCTCTGAAAGATGTTAAAAAAGAAATGAAAGTTTACAACAGGCTGTATGAAGAGTTTATTGAATGCAATCAGGCAGTGTTGCTGTATCTTATTAATGAAGAGGAAAAGGAGGCTGATCAACAGCTCTGGTTTCAGCCAAAGTCAGAACAGTGCTTGCAGTTTATGACTAAAATAAAGAATTGGACTGAAGCACAAGTAGCTGACCAAGAAATAACACCAATGGACAGTGTTTCTCATGTTTCAAGAAAATCAAGAGTGTCAACTACATCTTCTGCACGAGTTAAAGAAGAAGCCAACAGAGCAGCTCTCATGGCACAAGCAGCTGCTTTAAAAGAAAAACAAATGTTAGAAATAAAAGAAGCTGAAATTAAAGCTGCAAAAGAAAGATTGGAAATTGAAACTGCTCTTGCAGTATCTACTGCCAAAGTAAAAGTATATGAAGAATCTGAAGGGTGACTGTCTCATGTGAGTGAGACCAAAGTAGTACCAACGCAGCTTATTGATTTCAATACTGAAGATGGATATGGCGATATGCAAAACATTTCAGTCACATCAACATTCACTGACAGTGTAAAGCCATTCACTGAAAGATCTACAGACCAGATGTCTGCTGGGTACCTAGGAGCGTCAGCTGGTGCCACACTGAAACAACCCAGAGTGCCACAGCCACTACCTAGAGCTGCACTGCAACTGCCCAGAGCCACGCGGCAGCTGCCTATGCAACCCAGAGGTACTTTACACCAAGACACTGGAACCAGTGAGATGTATCGTATGATGCAAAAACAGACAGACATTACAGAGATGCTTGTTAAGAACAAACAGCTGTTCCACTTACCTCAAAGAGACGTGCCGGTGTTCCAGGGAGACCCGCTGGAGTACAGGTCATTCATGAGAGCCTTCCTTCATGCTATTGACTCCAGAGCAGACAGCGATGCTGACAAGCTATATTTCTTGGATCAGTATACCAGAGGTGAACCTCGCGACTTAGTGAGGAGCTGTCAGCATATGCCTGAACAACACGGTTATGCCAAGGCTTTGAAGCTGCTTCAAGAAAAATATGGGAATGAGCTGAAGGTGGCTACAGTGCTAATTGAGAAGGTAACCAAGTGGCCTCAGATTAAGGCTGAGGATGGGAAAGCATTGAGTGCATTCTCCGTGTTCCTGGTAAACTGTCGTAATGCCATGGAAGATCTCGATTATATGGAAGAGATTTATAATCCCACTACTATGAGGGCCATCATTTCGACGTTGCCGTTCAAGATATGCGAGAGATGGAGAGTTCATGCATATGATATCCAAGAGCAGCGTAACAAAAGAGCAAGATTCACAGAGTTGGTGAGCTTTGTGGAACATCAAGCAAAGATTGTGTCCTACCCACTCTTCAGAGATATTGACATCACAGCCACAGATAAGGTCACAAAGAAATGACAGCAAGGAAATAAAACCAAGAAAGAAGGAAAGCAAGGAAGTAGCTTTGCTACTAAAGTTGACCAAGTTGGAGGCAGTGAGTCAAGCGACACAAAGTCGAAGTCAAATGTGTCACTCAGCAGTGCCTTTACGAAGCCCTGCCTGTTTTGTGAAAAGAATCATACATTGCAAGAGTGTCGCAAGATTAAAGAAAAGGTTCATAGTGACAGAGTGGATTTCTTGAAGAAGAATGGACTTTGCTTCAGTTGCCTAGTGAAGGGTCATCTGAGCAAGGAATGTAAGAAGAAGATGACATGCAAGGTTTGTGCTTTGAAGCATCCAAGCCTGCTGCATTTCTCTAAGGAGAAAGATGCAAAGGAGAAGCCAGTTGGAACTGGGGTCAACAAGGTCAGTGCAGTGAACCAGCAGAGGTGTCAGAAGAGAAAGAGACTAGGCGAGGCAAGTTCCTGTACTGGGGCTGGAGACAGTTGTGTGCTTGCCATCGTTCCTGTGTGAATGAAAATCAGCAAAAGTGACAAGACTGTTGAGGTCTACGCATTTATGGATCCCGGCAGTTCTGTGTCATTTTGTACGGAAGCTCTGGCAAGGCAGCTGAATGTGCAAGGCAGACGCACTGAGCTCATGTTGAGCACCATCAATTCCAAAGGCAAGGTAGAAAGCTATGTTCTCACAGACTTGGAGGTCAGCAGCCTTGAAGACAACAACTTCATTGCATTGTCAAAGGTCTACACACAGAAGAGCACTCCTGTGTCTAGAGAGAACATCCCGTATCAGAGAGAGATTGACAAGTGGCCATACCTCAGTGAGGTGAGGCTGCCTCAGATCAATGCTGGAGTGGAACTTCTAATTGGAACCAAAGAATACACCATCTTGGAGCCATGGAAAGTAATCCCAAGTAAGGATAACGGACCATATGCTGTGAAAACTGCACTTGGATGGATCCTGAACGGGCCACTTAGAGAGACAAACACCGCAGCTAATGATTGTGCACAATCACATGTTGCTGTGAACAGAATAGTCATCGACAGTGTGGAGCATCTGCTTATACAACAGCATAATCACAATTTTCCTGAACGCCACTGTGACGAAAGATCTGAAATGTCTCAAGAGGACCACAAATTCATGGAGTCTGTGTCCAGTTCTGCCCGTCTTATGGATGGACATTACTATATCAGTCTGCCAACAAAGAAGTTGTGTGTCCAGATGCCGAACAACCGCAGTTCAGTGCTACAGCATGCGCTGAACCTCAAGAGCAAGTTGACAAAGAATCCTGAGTTCCATGTAGAATATACAGCCTTTATGAATGACATGCTGAGCAAGGGATATGCTGTCGAGGTTCCTAAGGCACAATTGAACCGCCATGATGGAAAACTGTGGTATATTCCCCACCATGGGGTATATCACCCACAGAAGAAGAAGCTCCGCGTCGTCTTCGACTGTGCGGCCAGCTACCAGGGAGTCTCACTAAACAGTGAGCTGCTTCAGGAACCGAATTTAACAAACTCGCTGATTGGAGTGCTTCTCCGCTTCAGGCAAGAACCAATTGCCATGATTGCAGACATCGAGGCCATGTACCATCAAGTCCGCATTCCTGAAGATGATACCAACCTGCAGCGCTTCCTGTGGTGGCCAGCAGGAGACCTGAGTCAAGACATCGTCGAGTACAGGATGACAGTCCACATTTTCGGTGCGACTTCTTCTACTAGTTGCGCGAACTACGCACTTCGAAGAACAGCTGAGGAGAATGGCAGTAAGTCATCACCAGAAGCTGTGAACTAAATCTTGAAGAACTTCTATGTCGATGACTCTTTGACATCTGTTGCCAACGAAGATCAAGCAGTCAAGCTGTATAAAGACCTCACAACTTTGTGCGCTAGTGGAGGATTTCGTTTGATGAAGTGGACAAGCAACAGCCGTGCTTTGCTCTCCTCTATCCCTGACCATGAAAGAGCGAAAGACATCAGAGACCTGGACTTGACTCATGATGCGCTACCCATGGAAAGAGCCTTGGGTGTTCTATGGAGCACTGAGTTTGACGCCTTCAAGTTCAGGATCAATGTCAAAGATAAACCCGTGACAAGACGAGGGATTCTCTCGATCACAAGTTCCATCTACGACCCACTTGGATTCCTCGCTCTGGCCATTCTTCCAGCTAAGTTGATATTACAGCAGCTGTGCAAGGAGGAACTTGCTTGGGATGAGAAGATTCCAGAACAGCTAGGTTGAAAATGGAACAATTGGCTGAAAGAACTATGCCAGCTGTCAGCTGTGACCATACTGAGATGTGTGAGACTAGCGGACTTTTGGCCTGTCACAACAGCACAGCTCCACCATTTTTCTGATGGAAGTGAAAGTGGGTATGGAACCGTCTCTTACCTACAGTTGACTGGTGAAGATGGATGTGTTCATTATGCTTTTATGAAGGGCACATCCCGCGTGACTCCAATAAAGCAGACCACTATCCCGCACATTGAGCTGACAGCAGCTATGGTTGCTGTGAAGACAGACAAGATGCTGAGATGCGAACTCCAGATGGATTTTTTTTTTTTTTGAGATTAACATTTTTATTTTATTGAAAATCTTTGTGACAGTACAAATAGTACAAATTCTGCTGAAGTAAGCGTATGCTACTACAGAATGTCAAATCAAAATAATGGCATTCCCCAGGGAAAAAAAAAAAAAAAAGAAAAGCAAAACAAAAAAAAAAAAAAAGGGGGGGGGGAATAAAACAAACAACAACGACAGTAACAAAACAAAAAGAATAGCGGCATAGATTACAAATAATTTAATATCAGTAAAAAAAAAAAAAGGAGTAAAACAAATGAAATTTAACCACGGGTCTTAATCTCTTTCAGAATGTCTTGAATGGATTGTAGCATGTATGACCATGCCTGTACAGTTCTTGGTTTGGCCTTGTTGAGACGTGCAGTTGTGCGCTCCAGTGCTAATACATACTGATAAGAGGTGAGCCAGTATTCTTTCAAAGGTAGTGAGGGGAGATACCAGCGTTTCAAAATAGCTTTTTTTGCTGCTGTAAATCCTGCCATTAGTAATTTACGTTGAGTGAGATTAAGGGATAGCTCAGAGTCATCATTAAGAAGGCAGAGACATGGATTGGGTTGTATTTTGATGCCAAGTAATTCTGATAAAACACATAAGACTTCTGTCCAGAGTTCCCGGATTGGGGTGCACTCCCAGAACATGTGTATCGTCGTTCCCACTTTATGATCTTGACAGAGAGTGCACTCCGAACTCGGCACTAGTTTCATCTGAAAACGTTTTAAAGGGGTAGCATAAGCTTTATGTATCAGTTTATAATGTATTAGTTGATGTGCTAAGTTCTTTGAGGAGTCACAAATATTTTCCCAGATGTTTTCCCATTCTATCTCTACTCCAAATGAGCTTAATTCTCTTTCCCATATCTTTTCTATAGGTAGGATTTTTGATTTATAAGCAATTAAAGCATTGTAAATTTTACTCACTGTTCCCCTTGAACAGGGAGTGGCTGATCCCAGGGTACCCCATAAGCCTTCATGGCTGATCTTAGTCTAAGGTATAGAAAGTATGATGTACCAGGTAAACTGAAAGCAGACTTTATATCTAGGAAAGTGCAGAGGGCTTTCTGATCAAAAAGATCACCAAAAACAGCAACCCCTTTTTGTGACCATGGAGGGAAAACAAAGGGTGCCCCACCTGACTGAAAGCGGTAGTTATTCCACAGAGGAGAAGTTTTATGAAATAAGCATGTAATATCTAGTTCTTTCTCAGTTTTTCTCCAAGTATTAAGTGAGTTGGATATAATACTCCCATACCTTAAATGTACATTCTTGAGTCCTATTCCTGTATACAATAAATCTTCTAATCTATGTGGCTTAACTTTTTCTGCTTCTATAGCCCTCCATGGGACTTTGGAATCTGGGCGCCTCCATACTTGTAGAGATCTTATTTGAAAAGCAAGATAGTAAACTCCAGATGGATCTTCTCGATTCATTGTTTTGGACTGACAGCACAACTGTGCTAAAGTATATTGCGAACGAGAAGCTTCACTTTAAAACATTCGTTGCTAATCGCATCGCCATTATCAGAGAGCTAACCACGCCTCAGCAATGGAGATATGTTGACACATCAACTAATCCCGCTGATTGTGCATCCCGAGGGCTTGCACCAACCAAGTTCATGAAGAACTCAAGCTGGTTCCAGGGTCGAGCTATTCTGAAAGAACCAGAACAACACTGGCCTAAAATACCTGACAAAACAGAAAGTGACGAAGATGACGATGAGGTGAGACACACCGCCATAGTTTATCTCACAAACACAGCTGAAGGTGTTCATGCCGTGAACAAACTGATCAACCACTACTCAAGCTGGTACCGTTTGAAGAGAGCTGTGGCATGGGTTCTCAAGCTCAAAGACCTGCTTCTGCAATGCTGTAGAAAAAAGAAAGAACAGACAAACAAAGACAAGATAAGACACCAATGACAACAAACACAATACTTACCTTAGAAGATTTGATTCGAGCAGAAACAGAGATTATCAAGTTCGGTCAGAACCAATGTTTCCAAGAAGAGATCTCCATGCTGATGAAAGGCAACAGTGTGAAGAAGACCAGTCACTTGCGGAAACTAGATCCAGAACTTCATGAAGGTGTGCTGAGAGTCGGAGGTCATCTCTCTGCTGCTGCTATGCCAGAGAACATGAAGCATCCAGCAATCCTCCCGAAGGACCTACACATCACCACATTGATCTTGCGAGACACTCACGAAAGGATTGGACGCTGCGGAAGACTTTACATGCTCTCCCAGTTACGACAAAAATACTGGATCCCCTCAGCCAACTCAGAAGTGAGGAAGTTTCTGTCAAGGTGTGTGATCTGCAGAAAAGTTAAAGGCAAACCCTTGGAGCAGAAGATGGCAGATTTGCCAGAAGACAGACTTCTGCCTGACAACCCCCCTTTCACTAATGTGGGGGTCGACTACTTTGGGCCATTTGATGTGAGACAAGGCCGCAGTACAGTAAAAAGATATGGTGTGCTGTTCACCTGTCTCACAACGCGAGCAGTGCACATAGAGATTGCGCACACATTGGACACTGATTCTTGTCTGAATGCCATCAGACATTTTGTGTGCAGGAGAGGACAGGTGTCAATCATGCGCTCTGATAATGGCACAAACCTAGTGGCCGCTGAGCGTGAGCTGCGTACAGCAATTCAAGAGTGGAACCAGTTCAAGATATCAGATTCCCTGATTCAAGAAGGAATACAGTGGGTGTTCAATCCACCCTCTGGTTCTCACTTCAGGGGAATTTGGGAAAGACAAATTAGATCTGTGAGAAAAGTTCTCAGGTCCATGCTCAAGCAACAGACAGTCAGTGACGAATGCTTGCTGACACTGATGTGCGAAGTGGAGTCAGTACTGAACAATAGACCATTGACTACAACGACGGACAATCCAACAGATCCTGAGCCGTTAACCCCTAACCACTTGCTACTGATGAAGAAGCAGCCGATTCTTCCCCCTGGACTGTTCCAGAAGGAGGACTCATACTCCCGCTGTCGATGGAAGCAAGTGCAATATCTTGCTGACTTGTTTTGGAAGCGGTGGGTGCGTGAGTATCTACCCATGCTCCAGGAGCGTCAGAAATGGACCCGCATCAAGAACAACTTGACTGCTGGGGACATCGTCATGATCGTCGATGACACTGCACCATGAAGCTTGTGGGTACTGGGAAGAGTTCTTCAGGTGATTCCAGATGCCAAGGGAATTGTGCAGCGTGTGGTCATCAAGACAAAGACCAACACCTTAGAAAGACCTGTTGGCAAACTGCCTTATTTGCGAAATGGACACGCGAGTAAAAAAAAAAAGGAGGGGAGCGACAATGTAAAAAAGGGAAGGAATGTGAATATTCTAACTTTCTGAATGTTATCTCCATAAATGATGTGAGTTTAACTGATAGGTAATGCTTAATGTTTGGTTTGTTTGGCTCTATAGTCAGTATTGAGTAATTGTCAGCCTTCATGTCTTACAATTAGGGGCTGGAAATCTCATCTCATCTCATCTCATTATATCTAGCCGCTCTATCCTGTTCTACAGGGTCGCAGGCAAGCTGGAGCCTATCCCAGCTGACAACAGGTGAAAGGCGGGGTACACCCTGGACAAGTCGCCAGGTCATCACAGGGCTGACACATAGACACAGACAACCATTCACACTCACATTCACACCTACGGTCAATTTAGAGTCACCAGTTAACCTAACCTGCATGTCTTTGGACTGTGGGGGAAACCGGAGCACCCGGAGGAAACCCACGCGGACACGGGGAGAACATGCAAACTCCGCACAGAAAGGCCCTCGCCGGCCACGGGGCTCAAACCCAGACCGTCTTGCTGTGAGGCGACAGCGATAACCACTACACCACCGTGCCGCCTGGGCTGGAAATGTTAGAGCCAAATTATAGAAAGTAATTTTGATGAATAATTTTGAATTTAAATAAGTCAGAAGAATATTTAGTAATGTTTTAGACTATATATAATTTAAATGTGGAGATTTAGAACCGTATTATTAATGCTGAATTTTGATTGGTTAGTAGGATTCTATGGGATACATGTGATTTAGAATAAGAGGCGTGCCATTGAGTTGACGTGGGCGCAGCAATGAAGGCACATAGCTTTTTGACCGTGTCCATGTCAAGTAACATGTAATGTAACATGGGTAATGAAAATGCATTGGATATGGATATGAGTCAGAAAACCTTAGGCTGCCCACACAAAGAAGTGGTTGAATTAATGAACACCATTACTGAAATTTTGCCACGACATATAATAATAATAATAATAATAATAATAATAATAATAATAATAATAATAATTTATTGATTTATACTGCGCCTTTTACATAAAAATGATCAAAGGTGCATTACAAAACGGTAGTTAAAAATTTAAAATAAAAAAAATTAATAAACATCATGAAATAAATAAAAATAAACATATATACAGTGGGGCAAAAACGTATTTAGTCAGCCACCAATTGTGCAAGTTCTCCCACTTAAAAAGACGAGAGAGGCCTGTAATTTTCATCATAGGTACACTTCAACTATGAGAGACAGAATGGGGGGAAAGAATCCAGGAAATCACATTGTAGGATTTTTAATGAATTAATTGGTAAATTCCTCTGTAAAATAAGTATTTGGTCACCTACAAACAAGCAAGATTTCTGGCTCTCACAGACCTGTAACTTCTTCTTTAAGAGGCTCCTCTGTCCTCCACTCATTACCTGTATTAATGGCACCTGTTTGAATTTGTTATCAGTATAAAAGACACCTGTCCACAACTTCAAACAGTCACACTCCAAACTCCACTATGGCCAAGACCAAAGAGCTGTCAAAGGACACCAGAAAGAAAATTGTAGACCTGCACCAAGCTGGGAAGACTGAATCTGCAATAGGTAAGCAGCTTGGTGTGAAGAAATCAACTGTGGGAGCAATTATTAGAAAATGGAAGACATACAAGACCACTGATAATCTCCCTCGATCTGGGGCTCCACGCAAGATCTCACCCTGTGGGGTCAAAATGATCACAAGAACGGTGAGCAAAAATCCCAGAAGCACATGGGGGGACCTAGTGAATGACCTGCAGAGAGCTGGGACCAAAGTAACAAAGCTACCATCAGTAACACACTACGCCGCCAGGGACTCAAATCCTGCAGTGCCAGATGTG